>NW_020664440.1:24400450-24417338 GCF_002925995.2 Terrapene triunguis
AAAGCGGCGATCGCGATCTGCGGCGGCAATTCGGCGGGAGGTCCTTCGCTCCAAGCGGGAGTGAGGGACCGTCCGCTGAATTGCCGCCGAATAGCTGGACGTGCCGCCCCTCTCTGGAGTGGCTGCCCCACCAAGCACCTGCTTGGCAAGCTGGTGCCTGGAGCCGGCCCTGGGCTAGCGTGTTTGGCAAGAATAACATCAGGGAAGAATAAGACCATGTACCCTTCATATACTATCATTTGTGCTGCCTGGTGGATTCTGTCTGTTCATTGCTAATTGTTTTTGAATAATAAGTATAGTACAATCATTATTATATAGCATTTCCCAGGAGTTACCACATTTCAGCCTATGCTGTACTTAGAAAAGGTGATACACACAGGCACTCTGTGATAAGGTTTAGAAAATGTTGACTTTAATGGCTTTTATTGTATATTAATAAAGATAC
Source organism: Terrapene triunguis (assembly GCF_002925995.2). Taxonomy (NCBI): domain Eukaryota; kingdom Metazoa; phylum Chordata; order Testudines; family Emydidae; genus Terrapene; species Terrapene triunguis. Next base: position 24,400,896 of record NW_020664440.1, read on the forward strand.
AGTGGACACTATCAAAAAGAACATTTTCAGCAGTGCAATATAGATAACTTGTCATGGTCATCATCATCATCACTCCCATAACTGCATTGGTCGTTGGGGCACCATCATTGATGAGCAATCAACCAATTGTCTCCACCCCTGATGATTGTGTGTCAGTGCTTGAGTCTCTGAGAAGTCCATTCCTGTCCATTCTCCTCTTCTGTCTACCTCTTCTTCTCTTCCTCTGTACTGTCAGGGCCGGCTCTAGGATTTTTGCCGCCCAAGGCAAAAACAATTTTGGCCACCCCCCCCCCCTGTTTTTTAATTACCCCACCCCCGGCCCCGCCTCAACTCCGCCCCTTCCCTGCCTCCTTCCCCCAGGCTCTCAAGCCTAGGAGGGAGGGGGAGAAGCGGCGCCTGCGCCGCGGCCACTCGGAGTCTCCCCCTCCCTCCCAGGTTTGAGAGCCTGGGAGGGAGGGCGAGTAGCGGCGCGCGAGCGGCAGCAGCAGCAGCGGAGGTGAGCTAGGGCGGCCGGGGCACATTGGAAAGTCCCGCCACTGACTGAGCTGAGTCCATTGTCAAGGGAGCACATATGTACTGGCTAGCAGCACCTTAGCAGCACCTTGGACTTTATTTGCCCAGGAGCTGGAGACTGTGAATCTCTAAAGGCAATAAAACTGGCCGACATGCCTTCGTACCTTACTAGAGTCTGTGGTCATTGGGGGTTCTCTCGGGGTCTGCTGTGTCAGCTATCTGCGCAGAGCTGGGACAGCACACAGAGGGAACACACGCACGCAGCCAATTGATATCAACATTGAACAGAGCAGAGCACCACACCGGTAGCGTCTGACAACAGTCTTCATATGACCCAGCACATTGGGTGATGATGTTGCGGACCTCTTCATTAGTGGACGAAGTAGGAGATCCCCAGGATTTTCCGGAAATATCTCTACTACCTGTATTTTCCGTTCAAGTTCTGTCATAAGGGTCCATGTCTCACACGCATACAGAAAAATGGAGATGTCTGATGCGTGCAGCAGTTTCAGTTTGGATTCGAGGGAGATGTTCTTATTCCTCCAAATTGACTTTAGCTTTGTCGCTGCTGCTGTTGTTTGCGCAGTTCTTGCCAGAATTTCTATCTTTGATCCTTCATCAGTGATGATTGCCCCAAATACTTGAACTGTTTCACTGTCCCCAGCTCTTGTCCACTGACGGTGATATGTGAGCTGATCCCGTCATGTTTGTTTGTCATTCGCTTGGTTTTCTCTGCACTGATTTCCATGCTGTATTTTGCGGAGGTTTCATCCAATCGTTTCACAAGGTTGGCAAGTTCATCTTCGCTGCCTGCCAGACCATCAATGTCATCAGCGAACCAAAGATTTGAGATTGTTTGCCCCCCAATGCTGATTGTGCATATATGATCTTCTAGGGCATAAGTCATTATGCGCTCCAAGTAGATGTTTAACAGTGTGTGTGAAAGAAGGCAGCCTTGCTGTACTCCAATAGTGGTACGAAACCACTCTCCTTTCATGCCATTGATGAGAACTGCACTGCTGGCATTGGCATACAGTTGTTTAATGGTAAGAATAAGATTACGACCAACATTGTACTTCTTCGTGGTTGCACAGAGAGCTTCGTGTCATACTCAAACGCCTTCTTGAAGTCAACGAAGACTTGGTCGATATCCTGCTGGTGTTGTAAGTACTTATCACATAGAACACGAAGGTTGAAAATCTGTTCTGTGGTACTTCTTCCAGCACGAAAGCCAGCCTGTTCTTCAGCAGTGATATTCTCCGCTTTTGGCTTCAATCTGTTCAATATGACTTTCAATATCACTTTGCTGGGATGGTCTGGTAATTTTTGCACAATGGCAGGTTGCCTTTCTTTGGCAGAGTGATGATTAGTGACTGTGTCCACGTGGAGGGCCAGATCTTGCTGCAGTTCTTGGTGAGTACATCTATTACTATTTCTATTCTGAATTTCATCAGTTCAGCTGGGATGTTTTCAATACCTGTAGCCTTTCCATTCTTGAGTGATTTCACAGCTGTCTCCACTTCTTCACTCAGTATTGGAAAGTCATCCTCCTCTGTTGAATCTGGGCTGTCTAGGACGCTAAGATCTCTATTTGTCTGGTGGTTGTATAGATCAGAGCTGTAATTTGTCCACCTATTGATGATGTCCCTTTCTTCTGTAAGATTGTTCCCTTCTTTGTCTTGAATTGAGTTAGCTTTGTTCCATCTTCCATTCGTCAGATCTTTGGCAACCTGGAAGGCTCATTTGCTATTTTTATTATTGATACACTCTTCAATTTTAGAGCATTGTTTTTTCAATCCATATCTCCTTGGCCACCTTCATTCCTTTCTTGATATTTCTGCCAATTGCTCAGTATTTATCAGCTCCCTTAGTGCTGTTCTTGTCTCTCTTAAATTCTCTTGTAATGTCACACATTTGTAGTATTTCATTTGTGACCCATGGTTTTGTCGTCTTACGATGTTTCCCCAGGATGTCCACTGCGGCCTCATTCATTACAGTGTTGCAATTGTTGGTCACTGTTTCTATGTCTTCCTCTAGAGCAAGGAGCGGGGCAAATTTTCTGCCGATCATTGCTTGGAATGACTCTGCAATGTTTCGATCTCTGAGTCTTTCTAAATCAAACTTGGTTCTGGTGAACTTTGGTCTGATGATTTTCCTTAGCTGAAGCCAAAAATTTAGCATCACAAGGTCGTGATCACTTTCAGTATCAGCACCGGGGATGCTCCTTGTTTTAGCTCTGTTAATCCCAGAACAAAATCATTTTTGCACCATGATGTAGTCAATCTGGCTGTGATGTAGACCATTAGGTGTGTGCCACATTAATTGTCTAGATGCTTTATGTGCTCCTAATGTGTGTGTAAGAACCAGATTGTTATAGCTGGCAAACTCCAAAAATCTCAATCCTCTCTCATTGGTTACCGCATTACAGAAAGGGCCACAATAATCTCGCCAATCTGCCTGTGCATCAGTACCCACTTTAGCATTCCAATCTCACTGTACAATCAGGATATCTTTCTTGTGTACCTTATCCATGATGTCTTGGAGCTGATTGTAAAAATCTTCAATTTGCTCATCTTCATAGTCTGTTGTAGGGGCGTAGACTTGTACCACTGTGATATTAAACAGTACTGCCTTTAGACGGATGGAAATAACCCTGCTGGATGTTGGGTGGCATCCTAATACTGAATTCTCGATGTCTTTATGCACAAGAAATTCTACGCTGTTGACATGTTTGTCCTTTCCACTGAAATACAGTGGCCTCTCCGAAGTTCTTCTTTGTGACCTTAGAGATTCCCAGGTGTATTGCTCTATTTCGTATGTGAGTTCTTTCAACCTCCCTATTTGTCTCAATGTCCTTACGTTCCATGTGGCTATGATGATATCTCTTCCACGGATTCTCTTTGTTGGGTTACACCAGTAGTATACTTGTCGCGTCTGCCCGGATGGCACGGTCATTATTAACCCAAGCTGCGACCAATTCGGTATGGATATGGTTGACTTGCTCATCATATGGTGTATCTTTGGCAAATTTCTAACCTGGCGGAGCTCATCCCTCTCCAGGCAGCCCCCTTTTAGTCACCTCTTATGACATGCAGGAGGAGCAGTGGGCCTATTCTGTTCCGGGACCCACATTATAATTATAATATTATAGCAATATTATACTAAAATATGTACTGCTTTTAATGGTGTAAATAAGACTATGGAATATAATAGTTTAGAGAATGTGATTTTATTGCCCTCATGTTATAAGACAATATTGAAGTTGACTGTGAAACAGCTTTCAGGCTATTGAAGTCATTGGGAATGTCAGTATTGACCGCAGTGTGAACTAGATCAGACACCCCTAGCATAATTCATTTTTAGGAGGATGAGGATCATATGATACCATCTCCTGTAATTATAAGCTTCCTGGGAAAGTTACACTCCATTTATTTCTACATGTGAAATCATATTTTTATCCCTCCAGGTGGGTAATGGGTTTAGCCAGTTTATTGTTATTTTTTTAAAAAATGGCAACAACTTTTTGAAAATTTCAGCTCACTTTATAAGAAATTTTAATTTTTTGGTTGTTAAAAAGGATTGTCAGAAATATTTGAATTATAAACAGTCCTTGAAAATTCTGTGAACATTTGCTCACACCGAACCAATATTTACCTCCTCCCATTTGAGATTTCTGAGATGCTAATTCCACCACTGAGTTTAATCTGCCTTTTCCCATTAGCACTTCTAATATATGACCTTAATGCAATAGCATGCTGGATTGTTGTTCATTGTAAATCTGTTGTACACCATATTTTCTTAAAGGAATAGTAATGCAGTAGGCAATCTTTCTGTCTGTTTGCGGTTTAACATGGAGTCAGCCTATTTATGCTAGCAAAAAAGTTATTTTTTGAGACTTGCATCATGTCTGTCAAGTGATTTGTAATAAGATGCTGACAATTTGACTTCAGAGGATGGTTTAATGGAAGGAGTTGTAGTTGGCACTGCAAAGTATTTAATATTACATGTCCATGGCTTGAAAACTCACAAGTGTTTGACTTAAATCAAACTTGTATTTAAGCAAGAGGCCAAGGCAAGGGAGTGCCTTTTTGAGAGTGATTACAGTACATGCCCGCAGACTTGTTCTAAGGCATGAAGATGAAACCTGATTAACAGCTAACACCAGAAAAGAGCAAAAAAATCCCCAGAAATATAATGCCTTTTTTTCTTAGTTGGAAATGTTAGACTGGAAACACTAGAACAAAACCTACTTACAGAAAATGATGGAAATAATTTTTAATAGTGACTTTGGCTAACATGAGATAAGTGGTAGACCTCATCCAATTAAAAAATATTAAGACATTTGTTTGATCTTGCTGGTAGAAAAACTGGCCGGTTTTGTCTTTTAGATGAGACATAAAGCAGAGGTGCTGATCACTTAGAATTATTGAGCCGTAGATGCACTTTTCACAATAATAGGGGGTTAAACATTAATGTTCTGGCTAAATTCCAATGTGATTAACTAAAATTACATTGAATAAGGTATCTTTCCTGAACTGTCCTAAACCATTATATAGTGTGCACTGTTCAGCACTTGTCATGTTTCAACCCCTATAGATGACTGTACAGTGGCAGCATGGATAATGTGTTTCCTATATATGGTTTTCAGAACAGTTGGGGAATCTTCAGGCAGTATGGTGTTGTGTAAAATAAGTAGTTATTGCTTTTTTTATTGATTACTATTATTATTTATTAAACAGCCAACTTATTATAATGGCTATTGGAAACAAAAAACAACAACAACAACAAAAAGACAACCCTGCTATGTACATTGAAAGGTATTGCTTGATTTTTTTCTTTACTTAATACTAAATATGTTGTATTGCCATTTTGTGGCCTTGATCCTAAAAGGGGATCTGCCTCTGAATCTTAGTCCATTCAGAGTCCCATTGAAATCAGCAGAACTCTGCATAGGTAGATTTCTATCTGTTAGGCCTGCATTCTTACATGCTGCTCCACTGTACGAAATAAACTCTGACGCGGGCCCCCATTGCTCTCCTCACTCAAATTTCTCCTCATGTTCCAACTTCTGCTATGTGACCCACAAACAGAAAAAAGACATTTCGATTTTTAAAAAAATATGTAATTGACTCTTTCATCTGAACTTCCTAGTTTGTCCTGTCTTTCTGTGTATACTCTCTAGATTTTAAGCTCTCTGAAGCAAAGGCTATTTTGAAATCTGTTTTATATACAGGGCCAAACATAATGTTGATTGACAAATAGAATATAACAGATTCATATTACGATATATCTGAATATATATTAAAGTTAAAATGAATTCTTTTACTAGATTAACAAATTGCTGAAAAAATATAAATTCAGTCTTTTGAAGACTGCCCACATTTTAAACAGTAAGTATGTATTTTTGAAAGATTTCATTGATATCTAAATGTCATTTTTATCACATTTCCAGCAAAAGTGCTTCAGCAGGTTATGAAGTACATAAAAGGTTAAGATGGACCCCCTGCTCTGAATAATAATTTTCTTGTTTTCCCTATTATTCTTTTTAATTGGTGTTCTTTGATTTAACAGTTTGATTTAGCAGTTTCTTCAGGTGGAGGAGGTTTTCCATTAAAACCCTATTTTAGCCTCTCCTCTCAATTTAACAGAAAAGCTCCATTTGCCCTGGACTACCTCAGCCCACAGAAGAAATTTTTGAGAGGTTTGAAGGGGATTGGACAAGACAATATAAAAGTAAAAATAAAGATTTTTGTTATTTGAATGGGACTTTTTTGGGTTCATTAAGGTGAAAACTGCAGGAGTAATTCTAGTGAAGTCAATAGGAGTAGAACTACTTCAAGCTGACAAGCAACAAACAGAAATCATGAAATTTCCTGATAGAGTGTCCAAAGCAATGCTTAATTTGTAATGAAAGTGGTGCCAGGGCTCAAGCAATTTTTTTACATTCATAATTGAGGCAGCAAGCCCAGCGGTGCTGGGGCTATGAACTGCCAAGTCTAGAGGTGAGCCCTGGTTAAGCACTGGTCCAAAGCAACCTTAACTCTGCTCCTTGTATCATGCCCTGTTCCACATATGGGTTACATAGTGATGTTGTGAATAGTTCAGCAAGGTATCCCATAAAATTTTACCTGTTTAGCTTTTGATAAGCCCCAGAGCTGGAAAGAGAGGTTGTGAAATCTAAACAAAAATGCTTTATTTTATCAGCCTAATCCATCTATCAACCAACCGCTGTGGTATCCAGGTATGAAATAAACCATATCTAGAGTATTAATCATAATTATAGCTAAGGAGGGAGGCAGTGCTATTTGGCAAATTAAACTTAAACTAAGCTGCACATCCCTGGAAGTGTTTGCACTTTGTTCATAAAAACTAGAGCTGGTTAGAAAATGGGAAAATAAAAACCTGAAAATTTTCAAGTATTCCTTTTGAAAAGCAATGTTCAAAAATTTCCAATCAGCTCTAAGAAAACTGTACGGAGTATATTGCTAGTACAGCACAATGTTCAACTTGTATAATTTGAAATTTAGGAATGTGTATAGGTATCTCTTCTGCAGAAATAATATTGAAAATACTTGGCACATTGTAAAAGCAAACATTTTTTATTTCAGAAGTATATTTACAATATCCAGGTTTCAGTAATCTTTTGCAGGACCCAGATAGGGAGGTGAACCCCATTAGAAGCAGGGGAGACTTTTAGCAAGGGGTTTCCAGGAGTCTCCTCCAGCACCTCAGTGGAACTGCAGATTGATTTTCTTCCTCAGATACAGAGTTGGGGAGCAGATTGGAAACTTGCTTTCTTGAAGGCCAGAAAGGGATGGGAAGGGTTTAATTGTAATTTTCATCCTAAACTGTTCATTAACAATGCTTTTTGTCATGTGGTTTTTCCTTGTTCTTTGAAGAAGCTTGAGTCCTTTTGAATGTCCTTAATATTCTGGTCAAACGTTGACTGCTGTGATAAAATAACTCCTGGGAATCCTGCTCTCTGACTTCAGAAGGCTGCCAGGAGTAACTGCAAGATTCAGATTCTGAGCATATTTGTAGACAACAGGCATTTGGAATCTGAATCCAAATGGGATTGATTATGTTGACTTTTAGGTTGTGAGAAATCATGTCAGGATTAAGGTTTAGTTAAGAGACCCAAATATCCTAGAAAGCTTCCCTAAAGCAGTGCTAAGCACTTCTGTTCTGAAGGAGAACAGATAAGGTAAGCATGGCAAAGAAGTAAAATGAGAGAGACATCTTTGTAGATAAAAAAGAAAACGGTAAGTTTTTTTTGTTTTTTGTCTCCCTTCGACCCTTCCAACCACCATATATTGGTGGTGGTGGTATAATTTATTTGTATTACTGCAGTGCCTAGTAGGGGTCCTAGTAGACCAGGACCCCACTTGGTAGGCACTGTATAAACAGAGAATAAAAATACGGTCCCTGCCCTGGATGTTGTTACTTTAATTGCTGAAGGAAAAAATTTAAAACATGGATACCTAACATTAGACTGCAGGTGCTCAGCACCTCTAAAACTCAAGCTACTTTTAGTTAGATACTTAATGTTAGACAGCAAAATTTGAAAAATTTAATTAGTGTGCCTATATTAATCTAATTCTGACTCTTGGACTCTGTTCTTTATAATTTTTTTTGTTTCTACCTATTTATATAATTTACTAACCATAGTCAGTTAGGGCCACATTCTCCCATCCTTACTCACAGTGGAAGAACCTTACTCTTCAAATAGTCCTCAGTAGAGTAAAGTACTATTCAGTGAGTGAAGGTTGGAGAATTTTGGTTCTTGGAAAAAATGCGTATCCTAGAAATGCTTGCCTTAGAAATCATGCTGTATTTTTCCAAAGGTACGAGCAAGAAGGATGACTAATTGTTTAAAAACATACCCTTAGAAACCACACCTTGTTGCAGTCTGAAGGCACCTATGGCACCAGTATTTTGTTGTAATATGATGGTAGTGATGATGATGATTGTTTTAATGATACACATTCTTTGTGCAAAGCTCTGCTGGGATCTGAGGAACTGCCTGGCTGCTGGCCATTTGTTTATATTTTGGTGCATGTATGTGTACTTCCTGTTGACATTTTGTTTGATATTTCCATTTTATAAATGTCCCTTTCTCCAGTGTATTTTATAACATCCGAAAGTAGTCGTTCACAGCAAACATTCCTCTTACAGCAACTGGTTGGTTTCAGAATCATTTGTATTGCCTGAGTAAGGACTACAGGATTTAGTCCATGAGTATTGGACTGATTCTATCAGTAAGAGGAAAACTATTGATTAACCAATTCTGAGAGAATATGGATAAAAAAGATTTTACTAAGAGGATTCTACAAGGTCCTGTGATATGCTGAAGACTTCTTGCATGATGCTGCATGCCCTGAGTTCCTATTGATAAAATGGGAATTGAAGGAGCATATTACTTCACAGGAGATGCTCCAAACCAGAGCTGTTTGAAAACTTAATATTATTATTTGACAAATAACAGCAATTATTCATTGAATAGAGTATTCAACCAGATCTGTTCAGAACAGGATCACGTTTAGGAGCAGGATGAATTCAAAAGTACTAAAATTAGTTCACTGACCACGAAAGAAGTAGATCATGCTGGAGAAATTCCATGTAAGAAACCTGGAGGGATATTTCAGACTTGTATCAATGGCTTTTATATGCAAAGAATGCTCCGAATTGATTAATATTCTCCCATGCTTTAGGGATTGACTACTATACACTAGGGGCCAAAAACAATCTGACAGCAAGAGATTATAGTAAAGTTTTGGAAAAGGAACTATCACTTCTCTAGACAGTGTATAGTGAGACTGGGTTCAGTGCATTAGGAAGTAATACAGTTTAACTGTGGCTGGATTTATAAAAGGACTGAATAATTTTCTTAACAATAATAAGATTTGCTATTTTGTCCCCTAAAGTAAGAAAGAAACCAAATCCCATGGTTCAGGATGCAAGCTGGTCACCTAAGGGGTCAGAAGATAATTTTTCCACTATGTGCAGCATTGTGCAATTGGTCAGCTGTGTAATAGGATTTTTTCACCTTCCTTTGAAGTATCACTGCTGGAGGCAGGATACTGGACTTGATGGACCAATGGTTTGATACCAACTGGCAAATTTTATATTTCTGTGCCCTAAAATTCAGGGCATTATATATAGGGCAACTTTATTCCATTTCCTTTCACGCTGCAAAGAGATAATATGATAGTGCAAGATGGCCTTTGAGGTGTCCCATAACATCAAAATATTAGCTGCAGATTGTGTTTTTAGAGAAGTGTGTGTGTGTGTGTAAAATCTTAGTTGAATGTAGAAACGCACAAAAATCCTACATTCTAGGTCAGGCATTTTCAGAGTTGGGGGCTTCACCCTACAGCCCAAACAAAATGATAAAAACTCCTGTCACTTTTATGTACAATAAGAAAATGCAAAGAGCTGTATTAGGCTTTAGCTGGACCTGATTTGTGATATCTTTCTCATGCATCCATCAGGGCTGTAGGGACAAAGCAGGGTTTCCCCTTCAGTGAGACCACCATGACAAGTGAGAAAAGGCATTCGCATGGCACTGTTGTAGCTGGTGTCACAAGATATGTACGTGCCAGATGTGCTAAAGATTCATATGTCCCTTCATGCTTCAACCACCATTCCAAAGGACATGCGTCCATGCTGATGACAGTTTCTGCTCGATAGCCATCCAAAGCAGTGTGGATCGACGCATGTTCATTTTCATCATCTGAATCAGATGCCACCAGCAGAAGGTTGATTTTTTTTTTTTGGTGGTTTGGGTTCTGAATTTCCGCATCAGAGTGTAGCTCTTTTAAAACTTCTGAAATCGTGTGCCACACTTCATCCCTCTCAGATTTTGGAAAGCACTTCTGATTCTTAAACCTTGGGTCTAGTGCTGTAGCTATTTTTAGAAATCTCACATTGGTACCTTCTTTGTTTTTTGTCAAATCTGCAGTGAAAGTGTTCTTAAAACGAACAACTTGTGCTGGATCATCATCTGAGACTGCTAAACATGAAATATATGGCAGAATGTGGGTAAAACAGAGCAGGAGGCATACAATTCTCCCCCAAGGAGTTCAGTCATAAATTTAATTAATGCATTATTTTTTTAAATGAGCATCATCAGCATGGAAGCATGTCCTCTGGAATGGTGGCCAAAGCGTGAAGGGGCAAACAAATGTTTAGCATATCTGGCACGTAAATACCTTGCAATGCCGGCTACAAAAGTGCCGTGTGATAGGATTGCCAGGTGTCTGGTTTTTGACCGGAACTCCCAGTCGAAAAGGGAACCAGGCAGCTCTGGTCAGCACTGCTGACTGGGCCGTTAAAAGTCCGGGTGGCGGCGCAGCAGGGCTCAGGCAGACTTCTTGACTGCCGTGGCTCTGCGTAGCTCCCAGAAGCAATGGGGCAGCTGGGGGGCTCTGCACTCTGCCCCCGCCCCAAGCACCAGCTCTGCAGCTCCCATTGGCCGGGAACCATGGCCAATGGGAGCTGTGGGGGTAGTGCCTGCAGATGGGACAGCGCGCAGAGCTGCCTGGCCTCGCCTCTGTGTAGGAGCCGGGGGAGGTGGGGCATGCCACTGCTTCCAGGAGCTGCTTGAGGTAAGTGCCACCCAGAGCCAGCATCCCTGACCCCCTCTCGCGCCCAACCCCCCTGCCCTAGCCCTGATCCCCCTACCACCCTCCGAAGCCCTTGGTCCCAGCCCGGAGCACCCTCCTACACCCCAAATCCCTCATCCCCGGCCCCCCCGGATGGAGTGAGTGGGGGGCGGGACCTCGGAGAAGGGGTGGGGCAGTTGCAGGGCAAGGGTGTTCGGTTTTGTGTGAGTAGAAAGTTGGCAACCCTACCATGTGAATGTCTGTTCTCACTTTCAGGTGACATTCTAAATAAGAAGTGGCCGGCATTTTCTCCTGTAAATGTAAACAAATTTGTTTGTCTTATTGCTTGGCTGACCAAGAAGTAGGACTGAGTGGACTTGTAGGCTCTAAAGTTTTACATTGTTTTGGTTTTGAGTGCAGTTATGTAACAAAAAAAAAATCTACATTTGTAAGTTACGCTTTAATGATAAAGAGATTGCACTACAGTGCTTGTATGAGGTGAATTGAAAAATACTATTTCTTTTATCATTTTTACAGTGCAAATATTTGTAATAAAAATAATATAAAGCGAGCACTGTGCACTTTGTATTCTGTGTTGGAACTGAAATCAATATAATTGAAAATGTCGAAAAAATCTACAATATTTAATAATTTTCAATTGGTATTCTGTTGTTTAACAGTGCGATTAAAACTGCAATTAATCACGATTAATTTTTTTGAGTTTATCATGTGAGTTAACTGCAATTAATCAACAGCCCTACTTGTCAGTGATTTTATATGAGAACTTGAGGAGCTTCAGAAAGTGCATTAGGATTAAAATATATGGTGCCATATTTCCAAATGATCAGAATCTCACTGATATGCTTGCTGAAATTGAAAAGCTTTTGTTTTGGACCATATGACTATCTAAACGTTTATATTTTTATGAAGTTTAGTACATTGTTTAGACAATGTCATGAATATAGGGGAATTATTAACTGCTGTGAAAACTGCAAATAACAATATAATCTGAAGTTATACCATAAACTATAACAATTTGGGACAATTACTTGTGGCCAAATCTAGTCTTCATTTAGGCAAATCTCCTACTGACTCTGCCTTTAGTAAGGACTGCAAGGTTTGACTATCAGTGAATAGAAAACCACTTTATTCAGGCAGAGTACTTAAGGACAATCTGCAGTGTAGAAATATATGGTACTCTAGAAGGAAACAAGTCGTCTTTATTCAATGATGGAATTACAACTTTTGGAACACTAATAAATTCATTTGTAATATATTCACTGGCTAGAGTACGTCATAGCTTTAGAGTGATATGTTTAAATTCTTATAAAGTTGTCAGTGCTATACTGTATAACACAATAAAATGATTTTTTTCTGTTGATAGTACTTTATGTTGAATTCAGTTCTTTCTGTTGAATATTCTTTGCTTGCATTTGACCTTTCTTTATGTTGATTTTGCTTCATTTTTTTCATTTACCATGCTGTTCAGTTTTTGGATGCCAGGAGAACAAAGGTTTGTCCTCTTTTTGCAGTCAATTTGTTTTGCAAAATTCAGAATTGCTTATCATTTGTTCTATTTTTGTTTGTTTGAGATGCAGTAATCCTGTTTACTAAAGTTGTTCATTTATTTATTTTTTTGCAAATAAAGCTATTAATTTTTATTTATGGGGATGACTATGATTTGCATTATAGCATGAGCAGTACCACTGAAAAAAGTGGAAGGCAGAATTACTTCTAGTATATGAAACAACTTAGAAAACAAGGAATACTGCGTCTTCAAGCTTTATAGGCACAAAGTGTACTAGTGGTTGTGTCACTTTGAGATTTTTGCAACAGTTCACTTTCTCTTCACTGCCTAGTTTTATTAAGCATTAATTTTACCTGTAGCTGACACTATTTTGTGTTTGTGTTTCCATCCATGTTTTATATTTTTCCAGTAGCAGTTGAAAACCTTCATTACAAGTATTTTGTCACAGATGCATTTGACATTTTTATATGGTAGAATCATCACTGAGTCTATTAACTTTTGTACCTTTACCTACCAATAGATTAACAGAAGAAAAACTACATTTAGATCCTTCATTTACCTTATTTTTTTTTTTTTTTGTATTATAGCATTTGCAACTGACCATCCAGGCACTTCAAGATGAGCTTCGGACTCAGAGAGACCTTAATCATCTTCTTCAACAAGAAAGCGGAAACCGAGGAACTGAGCATTTTACTATTGAGCTTACAGAGGAGAATTTTCGAAGACTTCAGGCAGAACATGATAGACAGGCTAAAGAGCTCTTTCTCTTGAGAAAAACTCTAGAAGAAATGGAGTTGAGAATTGAAACACAAAAGCAAACACTAAATGCCAGAGATGAATCAATAAAAAAGCTTCTAGAAATGTTGCAAAGTAAAGGTTTGCCATCCAAAGGAATGGAAGATGACAACGAAAGAGCTCGAAGGATGGCCGAGGCTGAATCTCAGGTTAATCATTTAGAAGTGATTTTAGACCAGAAGGAGAAGGAAAACATACATCTTAGAGAGGTAAGAAAAGCACCTTCCTCTTAAATCTTTTCAGATAAAAGGACATTTTCCTAATTTTGAAAATATATGTTATACTACTTTGAAACTTGAAACTGGAATCTATTTTCTTTTTGACTTTTCTTAAAACAAAAAAGATATTGAAACATTTAATTTGAAATTCTTCCAATCCACAAACACATAAACATAAAGAATTACATGGACTCTGGAAACAGGTATAAGAAAATAAATTAGGTCACATTTTGGGTTTTCCCACTTTGAATAGTGTCCCTTTAGCCACCAAGATACATTTCCTTTGAAAAATCAAACTTATGCAGCTATTGAGGAGAGAATGAATAGCTACTGATACTGAAAATTAAATAAGGAAGAGTTGACAAAAATGGAGTAAAATGGTGCAAGCTTATTTTTTTTTCTCTTTGACTGTCTTGTTCTTGGCATTAACACATGCAGGTTTCTGCTTCTGGTGTAAGACTGGGGGTTGAATCAGCCAAAGATCTGTGGCAGATCAAAGCATTGCATGTTGAATGTGAGGTGGTGGGAACTGGCTGGTACAGCAAATGTCTTAGAGTGGCAAAATGGTACATTTATCCAGAAAGGTTGGAACCACTCATCTAAATTCATTAAGGAGTACACATAATTTCTGATCAGAAGTACTTATTGTCCTTGTCATGGAGTAATTGTTTATGTTTACAGTTTCTTCAGTACTGGGAGAGAACAGCAGGAAGAAATATTTTTAAAGCATTCTTTTACATTTTCTTTTTTCTTTCTAACTTCTACAGCCTAGCAGCTTTCCTGTCAGAAGGAGATATGGGCAAATCAGTTTGTCTGTAAAAAGAAATGACTCTAGTCTTCACCAGCCCTGAAACCAAGCTGAACTCAATTCTGCAGTTCAAAAAAGTTTGTTAATTTGTATATCTTTGTATGACTCTGAAGTTACTAGTCTTAGGTGAAATATTAAGGACATCCCTATTCTGGTGGTATTTGACCCATCTGAAGCCCAGAAGTACTGGAAATCTCACAAGACTTGTTCTTATATTTCTAACCCATTTTTCTTTCTTTCTTTGCAACACCCTGCTTTTTCAGGGAGGAAGAGTAAAGTTTTGTTCTCTAGGCATTGTGGGTCATAAAGCCTGTACCCTGAAGACCTTTCTCAGGCAAAACTCCCACTAAAAAGAAAAGTTATCCATTAGTAGGGTCTGAAGTCAATGGGATATTAAAGGAATTGCACCTGCTTGCATCAGCACTGAATTTGGCTCATAGTCTGCTAGAGTGAAGCTTCTGTGTTGTACTCTCTAGGCTATTAATCTAGCTTCCTGGTTTTGATCTGCTCTTGTCAGAATGACCTGTGCTGTTTATTTTAGGGTTAAATTATTTATTCATTTTTCATTGGCACTGTTTGTATCATGGAGCTTAGTATCAGTGTTGTTTAGGTCTGTGAGTAAAGCTATATAGGAATGGAATGTGTTTTACTTTCAAGTTTGATAATACTGCTTTGTGATGAAGAAATTTAATTTTAATACAAGGAAATGTGTAACTTGGGGTACTGAATGGGCAAATTCAGCCTCCACTTCTGCTCCCCCCCCCAACAAAATGGAGGTCCTCAGAAAGAATCCTGTCCATAAGTTAGGAACGGTTTTGGACCTTTATGGGACAGACTGCATACAATTAGTGAATCATACCCAATTTTGCCACCTGGGTCTTTCCCTTAACAAACATTAGCAAAGCAATGGTCCCAACATAGATATATTGGACTCCACTCTGTGATGAAATATTTACCAAGAAGCTCCAACTCCATGAGGCTAGATTATCCACTATAGAAAAAGAATATTAGAATGTCAGGTAGCTATTGGTTGCTCTCTGGTGTTATCTCTGGGGGCCCTCTTTTTTGTTCTGGTAACTGACTATGCCCCCTGTGCACTGGCAACACATCATGAAAGTTTCCAATCTTCAGTTCGTACTGCATTTCCTCTCTTTGTAGCTGCACATTTTGAGTTCTATGTTACTTGAGGACACCTGAATTCAGATTTTCTCTCCTGAGAATGTAGAAAAGCTGTGATCTAAAGGGATCAGGCTCCTGGACCTAATCTATGGGAGAGGTATGTGATAGGGTGTATCCCAGGGAGGGGACCCTGAAACCATACCACACCAAATCTCAATGGCATTGATAGGAAGAAGGCCCACCAAGCCAACCAGGACCCAGACAACACTGGGGTTTTGAATATAAATTGTCAGCCTGGTTTTGAAGGCTATGCAGGGAGGCATTGCCAGCTGTGAGCAAATTACATGCAGTGGAGTCCATTTAAGATCAACACCTTAAAGAAATGATTACTTTCAGACAGGAGAAAGAGGATTGTACTGTCCAGAAGCAGAGAGCTCTTATTGACCCATTGGAGTTACTCTGTATTGTTTGTACTATGGGTATTATGTTTATAAATTTACTTCTTGCAAAACTGCATGGAATGAAATACACACTTTTTGCCAAATTAGTTTCAATTTGGGCTATGCCAGAATCTGTTCAATAAAACCCCATCCAGACAGGGTGACATTAATCTCAAACCTGAATCTCTGTGAACCTTTGTATTGTTCTAGCTCTACTATATTTGATTTTTTTAAAAGATCTTTTAAAGGTACCTTGAAATATCTTATCTTCTCTCACATTTCTGCCAGAACAAGAAACCAATATTTTGTAAAAGAAATCTGTACATTTCTATATACCTCTTTATTGGCTGGTTTATAGCGATGTGTAAAATTCATTGTTTCAAAGTAAAGAATTTTTTATTCTCACTGCATCTCTCTT
>NW_020664440.1:24417738-24418757 GCF_002925995.2 Terrapene triunguis
TATTAGAGCATAAGCTTTCGTGGGCTACAACCCACTTCTTCGGATGCTTATGCATAAGCATAAGCATAAGCATCTGAAGAAGTGGGTTGTAGCCCACGAAAGCTTATGCTCTAATAAATTTGTTAGTCTCTAAGGTGCCACAAGTACTCCTGTTCTTTTTGCAGCATCAATGAAGATTCACACAACTCCTATCATAATAGTATTGTTACAGTATATTCATATTCTTTTGAGAAGTCAAAGTTATCACAAGCTCTTCTTAAAAAATGAGCCTTTGATTAAAAAATTAGTGAATGGAATGGTGAAACAAAATCCTTCCCTCATTCAAAATAACTTTTTGCATGTCCAGGAACCATATAAAACCCTTTTCTGGATTGTTAGGCACATAGTTGCTCTGAGTGTCAGGCAGCAGAACCAAGAATATTTTATTGTGGCTATCTGCATAAGACCTAGAGTCATGAGAGATGGGTTCTAGTTTTGACTCTACCACTGACCTGCTGTGAGTCTGGGTAAGTCACTTAATATTCATGGAATACATGAAAACTGCAGCTTTTAGATCACCAGTAACAGGAGCCAAGGCCAAGTGGAGAAAGTCATTGTGGGCCATGTTAGGAAGGTGTTTCACCATCTGTAAAATGACGATATTTCCCTACCTCCTAAGTCTGTTGTGAATCTTCTATTATTCATGTTTCTCAAGTGCATTGAGAACCTATTTAAGAGTCTTTATAAATGCAAATGATAAGCTTCACTGAATTCTTGGTGCCAAGGTTTGAATCTTTCTCCCACTTTTTTCCCATGTTCTTTAAGTCTCCTGTTTTTGTTTTTTATTGAAGATGAGCAATTTTATTTTCAATTGAAAAGCATAACAAAGAGAAGGCAAGAAGTGTTCCTCTTATGAGAAGTTGCTTTAGCCACTTTAGTGCTCTTGCATTTTGCTGACACCATCATTAGTAGAGGCAATCTGAGGAGCAGGGCCGGCTCCAGGCACCAGCCCACCAAGCTTGTGCTTGGGGCGGCACCTG
>NW_020664440.1:24418857-24425982 GCF_002925995.2 Terrapene triunguis
CCCCCCCCCCCCGGGGTGGCAAAAAAGCCAGAGCCGGCCCTGCTGAGGAGACTAGTGATAGGTCTTTATCCCTGAGTACAGCTAAAAGGTCAAACTCTTCCTTTAGAAAGGACAGGCTCAGAGATTAAGCAGCAATTAAAGTAATGATAGAAGCCTCCTCCTGCTCCTGCTCCTCCCGTCATTGGTATTGTGAAAGTATATGTCCTATGCACTCCCTTCCTTCTATTTCAATGACCTTTGTGGAGATGAGAGTGTGGGAGAGAGACATACAAACAGTTAGTACGTCCAACAAGCAGGAATAACATTGACAAGTAAAAATTGTTAATTGATTGGAATCAGTCTTGTGAGATATTTAACACTTGGTGCTTCACAATCCTGGACCCATTTCACTCTCTCTGTTGTGTTTGCTGTTACAGTTGCACTAACTAGTATAGCAGCAAAGAGGTAACCTTGCAGTAATATCATAATGTTTACTCCAGTGATGCATTCCCTGGAGTGAGATCAGGAAAGCCTCAATGTTGGAATACATGAAAACTGCAACTTTTAGATCACAAGTAACAGGACTCAAGGCTAAATGGAGAGGGTCATTCTGGGTCATGTTAGGAAGACTTACCTGTAGGAATGGAAGATTTGTAGAGAGGTAAGTAAAAGTGGAGTGAAGCCTATTGAGGTTTGTAGAAGGTGAAAAAAGCTAGCTAGACTGAACTTGAAATCCTGCTATCCTATCACAGAAATGGAAAAATGTCAATGTAGTTAGCTTTATTTTTTAATAGTTGTATGTGTGTGATATGATTTTTTTTAAAGAGGGGTTTCATTTATATTCCATCTTTTAAGAAACTTAAATATATTTAATATATTTCTTTCTGAGAAAGGAAAAAAACGGATTTATATACTCCTGGAGTGTCTGCATCTATAACATACATTGAATGAGATGCTATTTCACAGTCTAGTGTCATTCTTTGAACAAAAAAGATTTACATAAATAACCCAAAGCATTATATTGAATTTTGAATCCAGTTTTAAAGAGTAGCTTTTTGAAAGGACACAACGTTATTTTCCATGATTTTTAGAACTTCTTTACTCATGATCATATTTCAACAGCTTAAAACTGAACGCTTGTCTGTAACTGTTTGCCTTAATTGTACACACACGTTCATTTTGTTAGGGTTTTTCAGTGTTAGGTGGATTGTACTGATATTTTTAAGAGGTGAGAGCACTGAAGCATTTGCTTGAAGAAGAAAATCACATACAGTATAATGAACTACATGGTCCTTGCAAATATACACACATAAGAAAAAAGATCTTGTTAGTCATTGCTGTGTCCCTTTTAAATTAAGCATTTTAAACGTTTAAAATGTGTTTGAAGTCATATGAAGTCTTATTATGGTTTGGTTGGCATTCAGAATTAAATATTATGAAGATCACTAAACATACATTCCTATCACAAAATGTGAGAGGCCTGCCTTATATTTTGTAAATTGGTTATCATGTATCTTTTCTTGGTTTTTAAATAAACATTTTTCTCCATAAGTTTGGGAGAACTTTAGGTAATACGGTGGTTTTATCATGTGGAAATCTAGCACAGATGTTTGGTATTACTTTTTTTAAACATGATGACCACACATGATTTACCCTAAGTACCATTAAGTATTTTTTTATTATTGCTATTAAAAACTTGCCTTAGGCAAAGTCCCACTAAATTTCTAGTAAAGTCAAATGTTAAAATTCCAGTACGTATGATTATATATAACACGCAGCATCTCCTATATAATGTATAATTTCACTAAAACCGAATCTGACATCATATTTAGTTTCATACATGCAATTTAACCCTTATCTTGTAAGTATTCTTAAAATAATGCTATAATATGTAGTTTATAGCTACAGTTTTTAATACTTTGTAGAAACTTTTTGATTATAATTTGTGTACTTCAAACTTTCAGGATTTCTTAAAAAAATTCTGCTTCTATCTTTGAACTCAGTTGGTCAAATAATGAAGGTTGATGATAGGACTTGAACTGCCAGCATGAATTAGTTATTGCATGTTTTAAAAGTTATTAATGGAACAAAGTTCCTTCTTCCACTGTGAATAGAACAGATGCCTTGCAGACTTTCAGTGTTTACTGTAAATGCCTTGCATTGGAGCCAGTAGTAATTTACTAAGGAAATACTTTATCAACACCAAACGTTTCTCCCCTGAAAGTTAGTTATATAGATTAACAACCACTCTAGACTAAACCTCTTTATTAGGCTCATTAGTGCGTCTTTCCCTTTTATTTCTACTGACCAGGCTCAAAATACTAATCTCATCAGTTACTAGAAGAATGCCTTCTATTTTAAAAAAGTTAAGTCAAAAATGTAAATTTGGCCTCCCTAAACCTTTTTTATATATGATTCTTAATATGTTGGTTATAAATACATCCTTATACAAAAGATCCTCATTAAGGCAATTATTTTATATCAAAATGTAAATAGTAATATGTACATTTTAAGGTGACCTCTTAGGTTTGGAAGCGGACTTTGCAATCATAGTAGCTGCTTCAGATATGAAAAAACAGAAACATGATTATGCCCTGGAAGACAGTAACTACTCTTACTGTCACCTATTCAGCCATATTTTCATTTTGCACCATATTATTCTTGTGAGGGTGCTCAGTTACAACACATTGTACAGTGCATGTGAAGAATTAGAAAGGTTACAGACTAAAGATTCAGTTTCTTTAAAAGACAGAACCACTCTCAATGAAGATTTTACAACAAGTTTAGAAAATGTGTCAGTTTAAATCTGTCAGTTTAAAACTGGAGTGGATACTTCTGAGTAACAAGTGAAGAAGTAGTTTGCAGTGTTTCAGATTTGAAGAAATAATCATAAGTGGAGGTAACAAAGGTATTTCAGGAATACAGAATTTATGGATAAGTCAGTTTTTATACCTTCCAGTACATGGAGGTGATAAAGGCATCTTGACAGCATTCCTGGAAGGTGCAGTTTTCAGAAGGTAATTTTCTAGGAACTATCTCGAATTGTAAAACTGTAACATCAGACCTAAGTTTATAAATAATATCGTGGCAGGGCTGCATGTCCAATTCACACACATTTTTGAGGGTTGCAGGTTTGACATAAGCATCTAAGGAGACTAACAACTAAACGGAGAAGTCCTGACATTCCTTTTGTTTCCACCATATTTTCTCTTATTTCTTTCCATATCTTCCCTGTTTTTCTCTTCCTTTTCCTTCTCTGGTCACACTAGCCTGGATCCACAAAAAGGACTGAAGTGTTGTGATACTCATGGTCACAATGCCCAAGGCTTAGTACCTAGAAAATCACAGGAACAACATGGTGATCCACAAAGTCTGAGTTAGACACCCAGGCTCTTATGCAGTCAGTGGGGGGAGATAGGTGCCTAAGAATGTGATCGATAAAGCCAGCATGCTAGGCAGAGAACTGCCTAAGCTAGCCAATGGGGAGGTGCTGATGAGAGACATGTATGCTAATCTCCCACCTCTGACCTCAAAGTTCTCTGCCTAAGTCTGGGTTACAGGGAGGTGCTTGCATCTGGGTGAAGGTGGGCAGGACTAGTGGCAGGAGTTTGGAATCCCAGAACTGAAGCCAGGGATTAGAGCCAGTTTCAAGGTCAAGAGTCAAGCTGAGAATTGAGTCAGGAATCAGGCCCAGGGTCAATACCAGGTATCGGGTCTGTGTTGAGGTTCCAAGGGGACAATCAGGTGTCGGAATCCAAGTCAGAGCCAAGATCAGTACTGGGAGTTCAGAAGCAGGACAGTTGTGGCAGCTAGCTAGGGATCTGCATTATTTCCTGGACACTTGTTGGTATGTCCTATGGGCTTATACAGCGCCAGAGAGCTGTCAGGGATCCAATCAAGGATTGCTAAGACTGCTGTCAATCAGATCACTCAAGGAGGATCTTCCTGTGGCATTCAACCTGTCGGAATTGTAGGTTGCAGGGAGTGGCCAGGTTACAGCTGCCACCAGGGGATATTGGTTGGCTGGTAGCCCTGCAGACCTTAGTTCAAGTCCCGCTGATCCTGACAGCATATGATTCACGAGCCAGGGGAAGATATATATTCATCTGCCTAAGTTGTATGTTGGGTCCGATCAGAGGCTGCTTAACTCCACGTACAATGGGAGTGGGAGGCTGATGATGAACTCCTTTATAACTTTTAGCCTAGTGGTTAGGGTACTCACCCTCCGTTTCAAGTCACCTTCTTATCAAGCAGAGGGGGTTTTGAACGGGAATCTGCCACTTCTGAGGTGAGTGCTCTAACCATTGGGCTATAGAGTCACTCTTTCTCTGGCCAATTAAATACTGAATTATTTAATGTGAAACAACATTCATAGGAAAAATTGAGGGAGATCCTCATTAGAATATTCCATACCCTAGGGTTAGGGCATTCATCTGAGTGGGGTGACTTGAACGAGGGGCTCTCACATCCTGGTTGAGTATCCAAACCACTGGGCTAAAGGTTATGAGGGAAGAGGTCCTCCTTCTTCCCTTCCCCTCCCTGGCTGTTTTATATGGAGTTAGGTGGCCTCTGAGTGCTTACTGGATCAGGACATGCAGGCAATTTAGGTGGCCAAACATATACTGTGAATGTACCCAGTGGAAGGAAGGTTCTGAATTAAACATCCTTTTTTTAAAAACGACTTTTAAAGTTAATAAATACACATGGGGCAGACAGTCCCATTTACACATTACAGGATCCTCACTCACAAGAACAGGGCAAACATAACGTAATTGTGATCAGTGGGATGGAGAAAGCAGTCCTTATTGTAGTAGGACAAATGAAGGAATTTAAATACAGTGGTTAAATATTTGTATTCACAGGTTTGAGACTGGTAACCAAAGCCAGAAAGGAGGGCCATAGAGCTGCTTTCACTAACAAAAAGTATTTCTTCATTACCCTTCCTGGCATAACTTTAGTTAATATCAAGATGCGGGAGGGGAGGAGAGGGAGAGACAATATATGATAGTTAGGAACAGATATCAAAATTAGTCAGTTTTGGTGTAACTGGTACATTTTCACACAGTACATCACAGCTGAATCTGATAACAAAAAAGACTGACGTGTGAATCCCTTTTCCTTCCTTCTGGCTATTGTTCTATTTTTAATTTTGTTGTTGGACTTTTTATTTTAGTATAGGTGAAAACAATTTTGTATAGTCATAAACAAGTTAGCACAAGC
Organism: Terrapene triunguis; assembly: GCF_002925995.2. Lineage (NCBI taxonomy): Eukaryota > Metazoa > Chordata > Testudines > Emydidae > Terrapene > Terrapene triunguis. The sequence goes on from NW_020664440.1 coordinate 24,424,057, forward strand.
GCTTACCTGAATGGGGTGCTGGTAACAATAACATCAGTCTGCATTTAAATTTGAAAACCTTAAAAGTCAATAAAATAGCAAACTTCTCCCAGTCTACAGATGAGTCTGATAGAGGTCAATCACTGCTTAGTTTTTAAGATTCTGGTTGTCCTGGAATGGTGTCCAGATCATTTTATACTCCATGTTTTCTTTGAAGTTTAGTCACTTTTTCAGGACTGCTATGTCTTTCAGTTGTCTCATTTACTGTCCAATTTGCAGCCTTTTATTCCATGTATGTGCTTCACGATAGGTGCTTTTTGTAGGTATCTGTTCATCACTTCATTGGTTCTTCCAGGATAAGGCCAATAATCAGTTTTGTGGCATGGAGCATCTGGGTCACTGTAAATGCGTGGTCTCAATTTCCCTCTTGATTCCTCAAACGCAGTACGGTCTTCAGAGTTAACCCTTTTTGCACAGTTAATTTAATACCAAAAATCCCACTGCCATAAACCAGAATCCCCTGAAGCACAGTCCAAACAATATATTTGTCCCAACAGTCCAACACCAAATATGGTTTCGGCGTCTCACCACACCTCACCCCACCCTTCGAAATTGGAGTGTTTCTCCACTCTGTTTCCTCCCCAGGTAGAGTTTCAGCTCTTGCCTGGAGACATCAGTGGGCTCAGCCCTTCCATCATTCTCCAGCTGTCCTGGCTGTCCGGTTCAGAGCCAGCAGGCATGTACTCTGCTGCTCTCAGTCTTGAGCCCTCTCTGGCCGTGGGTCGCTGGTCTGGGGAAGTTTGTAGGTGACCCACTTCCTGCCTTCTGCTTTCACCAGCCTGATCTGGCTCCACTGCTCCACCAGAGAACTCTGACTTCCCTCTCCTTCAGGGGCATCCCCTCCATTGAGTTCTCAGATGACCACTATTTTTCTGAGCTCTCCTTACTCTCAGGACTCTTTCTTCCTTTCTGAACTCTAGGTTCAAAACTTTCCCTTTAGCTACTCACTCAGGGTATGCGAATCTGTGTTCTGAATTCCCCTCTCAGACTTCTGAACTCTCATTTATAACACTCTGGGGCAGCCCAATCCTCCTCATTACATCAAACTATAGCACGTCTAGACTGGAACAAGAGAGCTAAGCCCAATTTCATTTAAGGAGCCAGCTACCCTTTTACAGTAACCAATAATCTATTTTGTTCAAAATAACTGTCTTCAGGATGTGAGGTCTAGAAATACTATCTTCAGATTCATATAAAAAACCTGTCCAGTAATTTTTTAATCATTGCAAATACCTATTTCCAAGTATCCTGTACATGCAAGTAGCCCCATCCTGCACATGCATGATGAATGGTAACCCCAACCTTTCCCACCTTTTCCATCTGTTTGCTAGATGAACTGAATTATACTTGTAAAAGGGAATATCTATATTTAAACAGGGGAATGGTCCTGCTATTGTGGGGAACTTTCCTGGCTTATACACTACCCCAGTGAAGTGGGCTAGTGAAAGGATCTAAATCCCTGCTCCCACTTCCTTTACCCAGAGCCCTGCCTGACCTAGAGGACTCCCCTTCCACTCTCCTGTGTGGCAGAGTCCTCGTGACCCCAACATCGCTGGGCCCAGGATTCCTGGGGGGCTCGACCCCCAACCTTGTTGTGGTCACTTAGGGCAGGGGCTAGGGTGTCCCCACTCCGGGGTGCTCTCTCTGCACTGGATGCTTCCCTGACCCACTGATCATTACATACAGTTCAAAGCAAATACAATTTATTATACAACAATCAATTAAAAAAAATAAGGAAAAAATGGGAAAGGTTGAAGGAAAACACATGTCCTCATGCCACAGAGTGGGGTTATCACAACCAGCATCTCTGGAATGTCAGGGCAGTTCACAGTCTGTTCCTCACAAGTCCCAGGCCTCCTTCTCAGGCCCCGGCTGTGCTGCAGGGAT
>NW_020664440.1:24425992-24469145 GCF_002925995.2 Terrapene triunguis
CTGCTGCTGCTCTGCCTCCAGCTCCCTGGGCTGCTTCTCTGGCCTCTCTGGCTCTGGTTGCCGCAGCTCTGCTCCCAGCACAGGTCTGCTCTCTGTGCTGCTTCTGTGACTCTGCTCCCAGCACTGACCTGCTTCCTGGCTGCTTGTCTGGCCCCTCTGGATCTGGCACAGCTCTGCTCCCCAGCTCAGCTTGGGCCCCTGCTTTCTCCTTAGCTTAGCCCCACTCTGCCCGACCCAGTAAATTCCAGCTCACACGGAGGATGGGACCCCTGCCTCCTGACTCTCTGATTAGCCTGGCCAACCTGTCAATCAGGCTGACCTGGAGCATTGGCCTTTCCCCATTGTTCCTGGGGACTGTCAATCTCAGGGTCTTGATTTCCCATCAACCCTTCCCCTTTCTTTTGGTACTGGGAGCTAGCCAACCAAAACATCCCCACTGAGTTTTAGTAAGGGGACAGGTCTTTTTGGGAGCAATCAATTAATACTTTGAGGCAGTGCCGTAACAAGGGCGAGGCGAGTGAGGCACTTGCCTTGGGAATGCAAAGCAGAGGGGCACAGCTCTCCCACCCAAGCGGGGCGGAGGGGGAAAAAAAAAAGCCACGATTGGCGGTGCTTCGGCGGCAGCTCTACCGCCACCGCTTCTTCGGCAGCAATTCGGCGGCGGGTCCCTCAGTCCCTCTCGGAGGGAAGGACCTGCCACCGAATTGCCGCTGCCGCTTCATTCATTCTTCGGCATCAATTCGGCGGCAGGTCCTTCCCTCCGAGAGGGACGGAGGGACCCGCCGTCGAATTGCCGCCGAAGAGCCTGGAGCTAGCCCTTGCCTCGGGTGCAAAAATTCCTTGTTACGGCTCTGCTTCGAGGGAATCTAGATAGACCTTAGAGCAGTTTTTCAGGTGGACCCTGAATTCCTAAAACCCCTTCTCTAAGTTCCTTTATAAAATTCTGATCTGTTTCAGTCTTTTTCTAAGTCCCAGCATAATTTAGAAATACATTTTTAGCCACCATAAATTCCCCAATTCGTGTCTTAAACAATAGTTTATGGAATGCAAAATTTTTACCTGTTGGTAATAAAATCTTAATTTGAGCTAGCATATTCTTCAGTTTTGAAATGCAGTGGCTTACAGTATTTATTTAATAGAATTTTTTTTTTTCATTTTATACTTAGAAATGATGCCTTTGAAAATTTCCTTTTGTGGTATTTTGCTACTTTCAGGATGTTTTCTTTTTCTAAACATTTTAATCTAGTGATCCTGTTCCAATCAGTTAACAATTAAGACTTATAATAATTCTTCTGCTACTTGGTTGTGCTTTTTTTTTTTTTTTTTTTTTTAGTAATTCTGCTTTCTCAAGGTTGCAAGGAAACTGGATTGATTGAGAGAATGTCTAATTACAGTACACAATACAACACTTGGAAAGTACCTGACAAAAGTAATGTTTACTTGATCCTGTAACTGAAAATCATTATGTCTAAACTGCCGGAGCTTTTTGAAAAAGTTAACATAGATGATGATGGTAATGCTATTAGAGAATCTTTAAGGAAAATAAATAAGCGTGGAAAAGGGGGGAAAGTATTGTTATGAATTGAAAACCTCACTGATAATTTTAGTGAACGATTGCTTATTTTTCATAAACACAAGAGGTATCCTGTTTATATCTTTGGTCTTAGACAGCACAATAGCTGGGAAACTTGGGAAACTCAATATGGAAAAAGTGTAAGGTACTTATGTGGTACCCATCCCCGCAGCATCTGAGCACCTTACAATCTTTTATTAAGGGGGAACAGAGAGACTAAGCAACCTGCCCAAAGTCATACAGGAAGTTTATAGAAGAGCAAGGAATTGAAGCCAGGTCTCCCAAGACCCAGGCCAGTGCCCTATAACCACTGGACCATCCTTCCTTTCCCACTGGACTATTACATTCTGGACTGAGAAGAATAAGTGGACCTGCAATGTTAAAAATAGGAGTAGAATGATTGGGCCCAAGGACACCGTAGAAGCTAATACAGAAGATATTTTGACATTATATTGAAGGGTTGTCTGTCCTAGGAAATACTGTATATTACTTTGGTCATTTCATCATCAGAAGGGTATTGCTGAGAATGAAAAGACACAGAAAAGAGCAGTAAAGATGGCTAGACTTATACTAGGTCTTGCATAAGAAGATAGATTCCACAAACTAGGATTATTTAGACTGGAAAAGAAAAGCAACTGAGGTATTCAGAATGAAGAGTGTAATGAAAATTGTTCAGTTGCAACTTTTACCTTGTTTCATAATATTAGCACCAGATATTATGTGATTAAATTTTAAAAATGGCAAATTTGGATCAGATATGCCTGAGTATATTTTATTCCTGGAATTCATTATTACAGGTGGTTCAGAAAGAGGACTGGACTGGACAATTTTGTGACTGCTAACAACTTTAAACTAATAAAATCTCATACTTCAGACCAGTGTTTCTCAAACTTATTTGATCACGCCCCCTTCTTTGTATCTGTAGTAATTTATGCCTTCCTCCTCTGAGCACCCGGTGAGCAACTGCTGCTCTCCGGTCACCCAGCTCTGAATGTGCGCAGTAAATTTGTTTTTTTCCTCTAAAGCTTCTCATGCACCCCCCAAATATATTCTGTGCCCCCCTCAGTTTGAGAACCACTTTTGCTTTAGACCATATGTTCCATCCTTATTTTCTCTCTCTCTCTCTCTCTCCTCCTGCCCCAAAATCATTGCACAATTGGCTAAATATATTAGGTCAGTGGTTCTTAACCAGGGGTTCTGGGGTATGCAGAGGTCTTCCAAGGGATACATCTACTCATCTAGATATTTGCCTAGTTTTACAACAGGCTACATAAAAGGCACTAGCAAAGTCAGTACAAACTAAACTTTCACACACACAATGACTTGTTTATACCGCTGTATATACTATACACTGAAATGTAAGTACAATATTTATATTCCAATTGATTTATTTTTTAATTATATGGTAAAAATGAGACCGTATGCAATTTTTCAGTAATAGTGTGCTGTCACTTTTTTTTATTTTTGTGTCTGATTTTGTAAGCAAGCAGTTTTTAAATGAGGTGAAACTTGGGGTAGGCAACACCAATCAGACTCCTGAAAGAGGTACAGTAGTCTGGAAAGATTGAGAGCCACTGCATTAGGAAACTTTTTGAGTTTCCTCTAAAGCATGAGCTAGTGGCCAGAGGCTAGATACCAGACTAGATTGGTTAATGGCCTGGTCTAATATGGCTAAACCTGTCTTCCTAGATAAAACCCAATAAAAAGAAAGTTTAAAAATACTACAATCATACTTAGCAGGTGTCAGAATAACAACCATGTCTGAATAAAAGAATTTGCACTAATTTAACCCAACTGACCTTCAACCAGAGAGCATAAGATACTTGAAATTTGATAGTCAGTTAGATCGCAAACTTAAATGAACATATTTTATTCCAGATGTATAATCCTTCAATATCCAGAAAGAGAACCTGCCTGAAAAAAATTCTATACATTCATTTATATCAAAGTTGTTAAATTTGTTTGATTTTTTTATGCTGCTCCTCTACTGTACAAATATTGAAGAAATACTACCATATTTATTGCAGCAGTGCCCCCAAATTGACAGTTTTTAGTTATGGAGATGAACCAAGCAGAATAGGACGTTATTTTAGAGCTAAACAGAAATTCAAGTTTTGTAAAAGGAATAGATCAGTAAAGTACAATTTCATTTGTAACAGACCTATTTTTCTAAAGCTCTTTTGCCTTGTAGGCCCAACCAAAGCAGGAGAGTATTATCAAAGTCCATTTTGTCATTGTTAGGGCTGATATTTCCTTTATGTATTTTCTGAACCCCAGATTGAAACTGCAGTTGCTAGTGCAGGACACACGCTAATTAGACTCAGACTGCTGACAAGGAAGAGACAGAATGATTAATTGGCAAGTATCAGGTGCTTTCTTATTATCCATGTGTGAATAGTGCAGCCTTTATCCAGACCATGGAGATGGAGTCTTGAGCAATGATGAGCGACAGAGCCCCCATTTAGGCTTCCAGCACATAGCAGTGTGCTGACTCTCACTGAAAAATTTTAAGGGCTCACTGTCTGCCTAGCCAAGTTAGTTCTTTCCTAATATGTGCAAAGGACAAAGGGAAGAAGAGAAAAATGGAAGGAGGCATTGGTTTTTACTTTTAGAAAAAGCTGCCTTTCATTTATTTATATGCACATTTTTGAGATATAAGGATGAAAACTGCTGTAAAAGGTGAGCATTGCCATTTAGAATACAACAATAACATTAATTAGGCAAAATGGTAATTATTGTAATGGTAATCCTGTTGCAGATTTAGGGCCTTATTTTACTTGTTTGTTGTCAAATCAAGTTTTGGGACCCTAATCTATATCTACAGAAATCAACGGCACAACACCCATTAACTCTAATGGCAGCAGAATCAGTCACAAATTCAGCAGGTTTTAAAACATTCTGAACAAATACCTTTTGGGCTGAAATATTTGGTTTCTGTCAGAAGATAAATTATTGACATTTTAATTTAAGCAAAAACATTTTAGAAGTTTTGAATTTAGTTAGGATGAAAAAACCTTATCTTGTTTTTTTTGACTGCACTTTTCATTTGTACATTGTTACTGTAGATCAAAACGGTGGAAACTTGTCCTGGGCATAGTCCTCATTGAAGAGTTGTGCCACTACTTGGCTTACTTTTTTTTTTCATTTGTACCTATGTTATGGCCATTGAAAAATCTCTACTGTGTTCACATGCAATAGAAGGTTTCATTCACTGGAGGGGAACACTTAGATACAGTGTGCATGGGTGTGACTATCTGGAATTGTACATTATTCAAAAGTGGCAAAAAGCAGCATTCAGAATCTGATTGCATTCAGAATCTGATTTGTTGTATTAACTTTTTCTGCAGTATTTTTTGTAAATTTGAGCATCCATGTCCAGTAAAGCTCCTGGTGGAAATGTAGTAAATAGAATAATTCATCTAATTAAAAATTGTCTGTGGCCAGAGGACTGGCTAGGGAACCCTCAGGACCCACCTCTTCACTTGTACAGAAGAATAGATAAAATGACTTCAAACAGGAAGGACCTGCTAATTTTAGAAGCACCCTTGAAGCCCAAGGGATACCCACAGGGAAGGAGTTCCATTGACAAGACCATACTACTGAGAGAGGCCAGTCCTTGGTCTGTTTTAGATGTGTGTTAACATAACAATCCAACTTGTTTCACTTTCTTTGGTACAATAGGAGGTATTAGGAGACAAAAGATGGTCTTGCAGGTCCCTTGGCCCTAAATTATGAACGGCTCTATATAGCAGTAAGACTTTGAAGTGTCTGATAGACTTACTTGCAGCCAGTGCAGTTCGTGGTGAACAGAGGTGATTGATTCCCATGCACCTATACTACGGTTCAAGCAAGCAGTTGCGTTGTTCGGTTGTTGCGGGTTTTGGATAGAGAAGGAGCAAAATCACAATTGAACCTGGAGGTGACAAGTGCAAATTTGGCCATGATAAAGTTTGCAAGGGAGATGCAGAGCTAGAAGCATTGGAGTAGCACTGGAGCTCTTTCACAACTTAGATGACCCAGCAGCCCTGGATGCTTGACCAGGTCTTAAGTGAAAGATATATTTGACTAATCCTGCTGCCACTGAAATCCATGGCACCTTTACCATTGACGTTGATAAGAGTCAGCTCATGCACATGAAGAACAGGAAGTGTTAAAATAATGGAGACTCCTTCAAGACTGAACCATCTCTTGCTGACTTTCTCATAGCCAGTTTAGAATCTGAACCAATGTAAACTTCCAAATTTAAAATAGAGTATTTCCCCCCTAACTACTGTATAATAGATCCTTTTGGCTGTACAACTGAAGAAACAACACTAGTGGTCTCATTTCCTTTAAATATCTAACTTTGTAACTTTACATAGTATTTTACATTCAATAGTCATTTCCTTTCAGAGAGAGGTTTTTAATGACTATCATTAGGCTTGGCAGAATTTAATTTAATTTTTTTTATAATTGATGGATAATATCAATGTTTATTTTTAATTGAAATTTTCATAGTTGCACAGAATAATGGCTTTTAACCTTTTAAATTATATTTTTATCAATTTAAAATTTTACAGTTGTAGGAAGCTATGGGGGAAGAGTCACACAGTGAGTATCAGGCAGTTATTTAATGACAGATGTTGAGATCCAAAAAGTTAAAGCTTTATAACTGTTTAATACACAAATTGTTAACATCACATGTCAAAATATACTAAGTAAACATCTTTAAATCAAATTCTAATAAGTTCTCTAGCATCACTTTTTCTTACTTTGTCTATCTGTAAATTTTATTATTGAAGGAATTTTTTTTGTTTATATGTATACAATGAAAACAACTTTTATTGACAAATATATAATCTTTCCAAGCCTAACTATTATAGTGTCCATCAGTCACAGAAAGGTTAGTATCCCAGAACATTTTTTATTTAGTCCTATGGGCTCTGACATCCCAACAGAATGTATTTAACAAGAAAACCCTCAGGTCATACACATGCAAGGTATAGCTCATAGTATGAACTGATGGACAGAACAGTAACATTTTCTAAAATTATTTTAAGGTAAAAAATATATTTTAAAAATGAAGACTATTTCAACTGAAGCTCGTTTCTGGAAAACCTTTATTCAAAAGATAGACATATAGTTGGCTGACCAAAAGAATTTAACACAAGCTGGTTCATTTCCATTTATTTGAATACTTTGCTAATTCCTATCTTTTATAAATCCCATTTTTGCTCAGATGACACTGGATTCTTTAAAAGAGCTCCCCACCCCCAAATAAAATAAAATAAAAAAGCTCTCTCACTACATTGTGTAATCCTAGCTGGATTTTTATTCCTATCTGCCAGTCTCATTGTTTGGCCTTGGGTAAGTCTCTGCCTAAATATCTAGCCTAGTGATACCTACTGACCTGTGTGAAGCAATTTAGGATCCCTCATTGAAAGGAACTCTATATGTGCAAAACAATATTTTTTTATTTTAAAAGGTCTGCTCTGATTAGATATAATCTTATAAATTTAAAACTTTTGTATCTGTTAATTATTATGGGCTAAATTCTGGCTTGTTTTACATAAATGCATTGCACAGCAAAAGGGGTAGGGACACACTTCTTCCGATGCCCAGTGCAGGACCTTGGTAGAATACTGTTAATACTATTTCCTGAGCATAGGGTGGTTGTTATTTATCTTACTCTTGTGCTTAGGTGCTCTAGCCATGGACCAGGATCCCCTGCTAGACTCCCCTGTAGAAACGTAACAAAAAGACGGTCCCTGCCCCATACAGTTTATACTCTAAGATAAGCCTGTTAGCATGCCTAGTATGGCCATAAATGAGGGATATGGAGAACTGGCTCTAGACAGTGGGGGAAGCACTCACTGCAGAAGTTGTAAGGAGTTCTACGCTGCATCTTCTCTTAGGCATTCTGCTTGTGTCTGCCTTGGATAGGCAGGATGCCTCAGAATACCCCCACATGGCTTCTACTTTTCCATATCTTTACCTCCTCAGTGCTCCAGAGAGGAGCTAAGAGTAAAGTCTGGTTCTGCTTCTCAGTCTTGTGTTGAGAGCTTAGTTAAGTTATTGGGGTAATACATTTTAGGGTAAAGATTAAGATTTCAGATACATACAGCGTGTGCATATCTTATAAGATCAACATTGTGCAAGTGTATGGAAGCATAACAGCCACATTTATAAAAGACTTTTCTTCTGCTTAAGAAAAAATCTGGCCTTTGGGTTTGCACTGCTATGCAAAATAAAATTGCTAAAGAAAATTAACATTAGTTATATAAAATTCCAAATAAATTATATCATAAGTGCATTTCTTTATATTTTTTAGTTTCTGTAAGTTTCCATTCAGATATATTATATGTCATCACAGTAAACTGGATTCAAGTATATGATAAATGTGCCATGACTTACTAATGTCCATTCATTCATTTCTTTCTCTGTGTCCTGCTGAGCTCCTAGTTTATGTGATGAGGTGTTTTTTTTTTTTTTTTTTTTTTTTGTAAAACACATTAGGTTTCCTGAGTTTTGGTGTAGACTACATTACTTTCAATCATAATATTCATGCAAATGCAAACATTTAGCAAACATGTTCCTATACACTGTCTAGTTTAGCTGCAGAATAAAAGATATTCAACTATGCAACTGGGAACCCTAGTCTTTCAAGTGTAGTCCTAGTTGAGTGTAGGGTGCAAAGAAGCTGTAGTCTAACCAACAGAACACAAACACAGAACATTTTACTTTAAGTTTTTAAATTTGCCACATATAGTTCATATTCTGTATTACACATTTAAGAGGTCAGTAGATTCTGTACATAGTCCAAACTGTTGTAATCTAGTAGAAGAAAAGTAGTAATATAAATAATTAAAATTGAAAAGACTGCTTACCCATTTTGCTGCTTCTGGACTTGATAATTGCAAACAGATTCTGGCTACTTTTGTTTTTCCACTTAACTGAATCTTTATACTATCATTGCTCTGCTATGCAAGTGATCGCTTTCCTAACTCACTTCAAGCAAGCATTGCTTTCAAAAGCTTCCTGAAAGGGGATAGCCCCGCAGAAGAAAATGTACACCTCATTAAAGGGACCATGCTTCTGAACACACTTTTTTCCTCTCCTTCATAACCTACCATTTGCAACATGCCCTTTCTATTACCTCTGACTGCTGTTGATAGCATTATGTGTTCCTTCTCCCACAATACCTTAGGTACTAACTCAGGTACCTCATGTGTTTGTGGAAATACATGTACGGGGATGAACATGTGGACCTTAAATTTTACTTTTGTAACCAAATTTTAAAAATTAAATCACATGGCTACTTTTTTTGATAATGGCAGAAATGTGCAATCCCTTTTTATATAGTTTTACTTATGGAAATGGATATGATCCTACTGACACAGGAAACAGCTGACTAATTTATGAACTGCTGCCTCTCTCTTTTTTTCAAGGTGCTTTCACTTTTTTTCTTAAACTTCAAGCAAATCCTCATTAGACTTTAACTAAAACTATTAGGGGCAGTAAGGAAACTTAGGCTCTTTGGTTTGCATGCATGTCATATCTTATCCAAATGAAGGAAGCTAAGTTGAGATGCAGAATGCCTCATGAATTTTAAATTGTTATTACTACAAATACCTTTTATATAAATACCTTACTCTAGAAGAATATTTTCCCAGACAGGAGATTGTCACTAATGTGAAGTTTGCTAAATCAACACAAGCTATTTTTGTTAAGGAGGAAGACAGAAGATGAACTCATATGAATCTGTTCTTAAAAAGTGATGGTAAGTTTGTTTGGATTTATATTTACTCTTTTCTATTCAGGTAGGCTTCCAAAAGATTTCCTAACTACAGTAATGGTTTGTGTGCATTGAACAAGTAATAACATCTTATTGATTAGATGCCAGTGAAGGCATTCAAGAATAGTGAGATTAATTTGTGCTGGCATTTATCACATAAACCCTTGTGATTATTAGTTAATACACAAGATTGTTTTAATGCTTGATTTAAGATCATCCTGTGACCAGCTTTCTTCTCTTTGTGTGAAATTGCTTAATTGCAAATGTCAGGAAAAGAATGAGGGTTAACACCTGTTCTGCATGATAACTTTTGATCAGAAACAGCTGTTTGGTAACCAAGTTGATTATGCTGCTAAATTTTGGGGGGAATGTTTATATATATATATAAAAAAGCACAGCTACAGAATGGCTCAGACTGTTGTTCAAATATGACTTCCTTTGAAGTATGGTAGTTGTTGGTTCTTAGCTGGTCTTCTGGCAAAATATCTTGCTAATGGGTAATGTATTGAAGAGCCCCCATGAAACAGGAAAGAAAAGACATAATGCTTTTGATGTGAACATGTGATTTTTAAAATATGGTTCAAGAATTTTTTAAAGTTGATAGACTATACTGTGTGGTTTTGTTGTGCTGTTAGTCCAATTACTATGCTAAATGGACAAAATAGGGGATGTTATTTTATGTGAGCATATATATTAGAGGAATTTCAAATGAAATGGAGTTTCAGAAAATGTGGGAGTCTCGTATTATTTTGTTGTATTCATAATGTCAAAGGGAAGGTTGTGTCCCATTCTTCAGGGTTTCACACTATAACTCACCTGTAAAAACTGAAGTCAAGAAAAAACTTGATGTGGTATACTTTTTTTTATATATCCTCTGAGAAACTGTGGAGGAGTGACATTTTAATAGAACAAAGAAAAACTAGGCAATAGTCCAGGAGCAAGGCATGTTTAATTTTGGGTTTAAGAGTTTTACCACTTTGATTAGTAAAATGAAAGAATACGGTTGAGCTTTTTAACCTGCCACCAAATAACTCCCTAACTTTATATATAGTGTATATTTTGCAGTCATTTTGTCACAGAGGCCCTGATCCTGTAAAGACTCACTCAACTGCCTAATTTTAGAGTCTGTGAGTATTCAATGAGATGTCTGTCCCTAAAGTTAGGGATCTGTGTAAATCTTTGTAGGATTGGGGTTAATATGGCCTAGCTGAATACTGTACTTTTTAAAAAAAAAATAACAACTTCTGTTTAAAAAAAATCACCCAAAGAGTTCCCGACACTTGTATAACTTGTGGAAAATGATCTTATTTTAAGACTTTCCCATACTTCAGTTGACGTCAACAGGAGTTTTGCCATGAACTACAGTGGGAACAGGATATGACCTTTTAAGCCTGATCCTGCCTAGAGTTATGCACATGCACAATTTTACTTATGTAATTTGATGTGAGTAAAGTTGTACAGTGCTTAAGTCTTTAATACTGGGACTGTAGTCATCAGTTTAAGATCCACACTACTCTTTTATTTACACCACAAACCCATCGCCATAAGTATAGTTTTACTGGTGTAACTGAGAGAAGTTAGCCTAGCAATTTATTCTGCTAGGCCAAAAATGGACGTCATTTATTACTTTACAAGTAATCCGTGTACAAGTTGGAAAAAACAACAACCCCCAAACAAAATCTTCATATCAAATCACTTGTGTCGCTCTCTAAGAATGTCTATCTGAGTCCTATACAGAGATAAATTTACGTGCACACAATCATCAGGCTCAAATGTATATGTATATACATATGCACACAGGATTGGGGCTATAGATATTCAAATTTATATTCCTCAGCCTTTACAAAATATCTTTCCTGTACAAGCCCCAGATTGTGGCTACTGGGCTAGCTACTATATGAAGCAGCATGGCCAGGTTATTGGGGAAATGACCCATAACTACCAAAAATAAATTTGCTTTCTCGTCAGTAACCCCAAAGATCCCCAGCTGCACCCTGGTCAACCCCTCCATCCACAGAGGCAGGAGGGGCAATTTGTAAATAGTTCGCCATATAACTTGTTCTGTCTGCATAAATAATATAGTGTGTGCAACTAAAATATTTTTTGTCACTAGATGGCACTCTTGAATGAGGCTTGTGATTTATTCCTGGGCTGGCATTTCATTCACAAACAATCCCTCTCAATTTTTTATTTTAATCACTTCTTTTATAATGTTCTAGTGAAATAAAGAGAAGGTGGAAACTTTTATTTTAAACTGATATCAGGGACGCTTATTGGGCCTTTATAAGAGCATTTTAACTAAATGCAGTGTGGAACAATTGCAAGTAAGAACTGTCGCAAAGATGACACAGAGAATAGTGAAGATTTCTTTACATAACATACAAGTTCAGTCCTAACAAATTAACCAAGCTTCTACCTTTAAAGTTTTAATGTTCTGAGTGTAAAGAAAAAATATATCTTTTTTTTGAATGGATGATAATTTCACTTAGGTACTTTTCTGCCGTTTTAGTTGGTTGTGATATTTTCAGTATTCTTCACAGACTAAACTGATTAGCATTGCTCTGGATTGTTACAGTCATAGTGTTGCACCCTATAAATAACTGCATTTCAGCAGTGAGTAATGTGGATGTGTATTTGTAACTCAATGAGTGATGTGTATGTAGTCATTTTAATATTTTCTGTACTGCCCATCTCCATCTAGCTGAGATGCAGAACAAAATGCAAACAGTGATTATACCAAAACTGGATTTAGTGGGCCAGAAAAAAACAGCTATTTTATCAAACAAACCTGGAGGGCAAAATATTGAAAAGAGAAGAACTGATGAAAGAGGGGAATGTAAGTTGATCCTAGGATGTAACCATCCAATTAGGTATTGCATCTATAGAACTTACCTTCTGGCCAACATTGAAGCTTTTGTGGCTCCTAAGTGGGACTCTGACAGATATCCTTGGGGAAGGAACTATATAGCAAGGGTTCCTGGACTCTAAAAAGGCTTTGCCAGCAGCCTGATTTAGATTTAAACTTGTGATGGAGAGCGGAGAGCTTTGGCAAACTCCACTGCTTTGGAGCAATATAGGAGAGAGGCAGACACTTAAGACTTTATATATCATAAAGAAACCTTGAATTAAACAACTTCAGTGCTGAAAGCAGTGCAGAACATGGGTAGTGGGCATTAATAATTCTTCCCTTACAAATGAGCAGTTATGTTGAGGAACTGTTGCAGCTTCTGAATGACATTCAATGGCTAGGGGGTTTAAATACTAAATATTCCTCTTTGCTGTACAGTGCAGGTAGGAGCAAAGGACTTAAAAATGTTTTGGGACTTTTCTAACTAGTTGGTTACATGGGTATGTGGCATACTCCTGCTTGACCCCAAGCAGGCAGAAGTGGCTCTATGTGCCTATAAGTTGGCTTGGACCCTGGGAATTTGAGGTGGTGGGAAGAATGTCAGATGAGGGAACCAGGAAACATCTGTATTGCATGTTAATATGCCGCCTTCACCTCAAGAGACACTTCAAGCAGCATTAACTCAACATTTAATCTATATCGATATCTTTTCTAATCTAATCTCAGCAAAATGACTGACCAAGTATTATTATTTATCAACTACAATTGGTTAATAACATAGTAAAAGCATCCTGATTGGTTATTAATTTAGACTGGTTAATAATTAAATCACACAGAGTTTTAATATCATGTGTTGCAATCAGGGCCAGCTCCAGGCACCAGCTTACCAAGCAGATGCTTGGGGCGGCCACTTCGGAGAGGGGCGGCACGTCCAGCTGTTCGGTGGCAATTCGGCGGACGGTCCCTCACTCCTGCTCGGAGCGAAGGACTTCCCGCCGAATTGCCGCCGCAGATCGCGGTCGCTGCTTTTTTTTTTTTTTGTTTGTTTGGCTGCTTGGGCGGCCAAAACCCTGGAGCCGGCCCTGGTTGCAAAGAGCTGCAGGAGACACGTTAAAGAGCCATTTGTGGCTCCTGAGTCTCAGTCTGAATATCACTGCTTTAAGCTTAAAAATCAATAGCCTTGTTAGAAAACAAAGGTTGCTAAATAACATGACAGTAATGGCATGGAATTTGGGTACAGGATTTTGTGATGCAGAGTCAGAACAGGTCATATTGTTACAAGGTTGCAAAAAAGTTGCGTGCAAATGAAACAGATGAAAACGAAACTGCCCATGTTACTCTCTAGCTTGCAACATCAAGTTTTGGGGGGCTGGGGGGGGGGGTTGGTCTGATTTCTACATATTCAAATATGTTTGGCTGTATTTCTAAAGACAGTGCTTTCCTATACTTAGCATTAATAATACTGTACTTTGTCTTTAATTCAGGAAGTTCCTATGGGGTTCTATAATGTGCTTACAAAAAATCTTGTCTAAAACTCATGAAATAAATAACACAAAACTGTTCTGAATAAATAAGTAACAGAACCCTGTTTTAACAACAAGGAGTCTCTGAAGAAGTGAGGTTTTTTTACCCACGAAAGCTTATGCCCAAATAAATCTGTTAGTCTTTAAGGTGCCACCGGACTCCTTGTTGTTTTTATGGATACAGACTATCACGGCTACCCCCGATACTTGAGAACCCTGTTTTGTATGTTAACATTTTATATGTACTGTTTATTTGTGTGTGTATATACACACACACTTAGGCCCTTAATCATAGTGATGGTAGCAGGTATATCTGCATTTCTATTATAAAATGAATTCATATATAGAGAGGGATTCCTCCATGCACAGATCTGTCCCTTCTTGTGTGGAAGGAGGGTCTTCCCCCACTTCCTCCACACCCCTCATGAATATGAGGGCCCATGTACCACACAGAGGAGTGGACAGAGACTAGTCAGGCCAGGGAGAGGAAAGAGCAGGTGGGCTAGGGGATGCACATTGGCCCTGCAGAGCTTATGTGGAAGCAATAATAGAGCCTGGGAATGTTTAATTTCTTGTAATGAGTCCTCCTTTGCTGTTTCCAGAGCTGTTGTGGTCAGGTGTAGTCCCTGTATTGTGGATCCAATGGAGCTTTGCTGCCAGGGGAAAAAAACTGTGCAGACAAATAGGGCCTATGCTTGGATGGGTGCAGCATTCCTAGGGCTGTGCAGATTCCCAGGAATCCATCAGGCTTGTGGGCTGCTGCTGCAATCTGTTCCATGGGATAGGTAGGCAACCCCCACCCTATCAATGGAATGATCAGGGAGAAATTTCTTCTCCAAGAGCTGCATCCCACGGGTTTTACTGAATGAGAGAATGATCAGGGCCAGCACTGTAAATGAAAGACTGAGTTTCACATTTAACTCTGAATTTTCCTGGTTCTATATACACCATGGAAATATGGATACAAACTTTCAGGGGACACAGAATTCATTTTCAAGAAAATTGAACAATCAAATTAGATGAGATAATACAGTTATAGTGATAATATATAAGCAATACAATAAAATACATATATTGATTGATTAGATATTTCTTATTTTACATGATCAAAACCACATTTCACAGCTGTGATGACCTGGTTTTCTGATGTAATCACCAAGAATTATGACATCAAATAGAACTGCAGAATGCATATAAGCTAAAGTAATTAGGTTTATTGGTTGGGTCACTAGTGATAACTCTCTTGTCGTACCATAGCAGTACCATATCTGTTCTGAAATAAATCTAGAATTATTTTTTCCTATATTAAAGCCTTATTTTTTGGCGGGGGGTGGAGGGGAGGTAGTAGAATCTTGCAATCAATCAATCAATCAATATGCAGGAGGGAAGAAAGACGTTTAATAATTTGTTAAAGCTACTACGCTTTGGACGGATCTTTAACTGCTGTAACTTGATATGGCTCTATTGAAGTCAATAGAAGCTCTACCACTGATTGCAATGGGAATAGAAGTGGGCATAAATACATTGGGAATTGCTTAACCCATCACTGAAATGCTTCCATCTCTAGGGATGCAGGCAGCAACCAGTTGGTGCAGAGCAAGCTGTACAACAGTGGTAACAGTGAAAAGCAAAACGACAGGTTGTGGGATTTTTTTAAATTTTGTCTGAAATTCTCCTACCCCAGTGTTTCCCAGTCTTGTTTGGGATAGAGACCTGGGGTGAGGAGGGATTATCAAGGGTGGAGAAAATTGTAGGGGCCTGAATCCCTTTCCACACTCCCTACCTCTCTCTCATTCTGCAACCATGCTGCCAAATCTGCAGATGGCTCCTTGAAAGCACCCCAGCTTTCCTGCCTGCTCCTAGTATGGATTTCAGTATTATAGCTGTGGGGATCAGCTCACACCCAGGGCTGCTGTCTCATGCCACAACTAACTGCCCAAACTTCCCTGCTCCTCTGTCACTCAAATATGATATCAATGAACACCCTCTCCTCTCCCTCTCAGTATGTAGTGTAATGGGGAAGGGGATTAGAGAGGATAAGGGAACAAGTGTGGGGAGAAAAGTAAGGGAAAAAAGTTAGAAGGGGGAAAAAGAGCAAGACGCACAACATAGAAAGGACTAGAAAGAAAGAGCAGAGAAGCAAGAGAGAAACTAACAGGAAAAAGGATAGATAGTGGCAAATGTATCAGTATGTGCCTGGCATGGGGGAAGCAGTGCACAAATTCACCAAGCAGAGGCTGCAACAGAAAAGGGATTGGATCAACTGTCCTATATAGTTAAATGTGTGGAAAGAGAAAGGATAGTGTGACCTGAGGAGTGCAGGCTTTTCAAACCAATTGTTTACCTCACTATGCCATTCCCTTTGGCAATTCAAAAATTAAAATAATGAATCTGAAGGGTAGAGGTAATCTTCCTGTAAGTGCAATCATAATGGCAGGAGATAGATGCTACTGCTATGCTGCCTGACTTGAATAGGATTTTTACTTGACTATCTATGGTGTTAACCCACAGGCATTCTTCTTTAGTTCAGGTAGGACAATTTATGCTTTTGGAAATAAACATCCTTATTTCTACTGCTACAGGTGACTGTTTTTGCCACATTGACAATTAAATAAATAAATTAATGTTTCTTAGTACACTTACTCTGCAGGCAGATCAAAGCAAGATCAGTTACAGACAACTTGTGGTACATCTGAAGTGCATAAAAACAATGAAATACAATATGAAATGACGCCTGCAGTATGATAAGGTACAAATAGAATACAAGATGGTAGGTGGTATAATAAGCGTCATTTACACTTAACGTGGGAGATCATGAGTGGCATACTTCTGGTGTTATTTTGAGTTATAATGACATTACTTTTAACTCATGAAAATAAATGTTTCCCTTCCCATTGTCACATGATATTCCTATATATTGATTTTTCTCTCTCCATCATAGATTTAGATAAAAACAGACACTACCCATCAAATTCAATAGGAGTTCTGCTGGTTTGCTAGCTACAGGACCAGACCCCTAACATACTGTATGCTATGTGTGAACATGTATGTTACTTTGCCTAATATTCATAATTTGTTGACACTCCACAATTTTATTTAGAGCTATAGATTTTATTGTCAAATTTAAAGTCAGCAAAAGTTTAGCAGAATAAAGGTCTTGACAACCTTTAGGTTAAGGATTGGAAACATTTTTACTAATGCCTTAAATCTTGACACAGATTAGCTACTTATGAGTGTCAGTTAATGTTCTGTTAAATAAACTTCTCAAGATGTAGAGGACTGGTTTTCATGGAGACCTTGATGTTTTTGGCTCACTTCGGAGATTTCATTCGTAAAGGCAGAGTCTTGATTGAAACTTCAGAAATGTCACTCAGTAGTGCAGTAGGATGTCTGGTAGTTTGGTCATTGCAGCCAACACATCCATTAACTATAGATTTTTGCTCACTTAATATACTGACATGGGCACAGGTGTCTGGATATCTTCATTTTACTACCTTAGGTTCAGAAGTGTTGATAAAAGAAAATTAGCTCAAATTCTTATGTATTGTTAGCTTTTGGCCTTTGTTTGACCTGTAAAGTTATTTGTACCTTTCTCAAAGTAATAGCATGATCTAAGTCTAAAAATGTTTTATATTCGGCTCCCTTCCTGTCTATATAGATCAATTAAATGTGAACATGGAAAACACTTTAGCCATAGAATGCTACTTTGTGTAACTTTTTAGGTTTTACTGCAATGTGTGTGTTTACTGATTTAATTGTGGATAGGCTTCAAACCAATATAATTATTCTGTAGTACTTTGTTTTTCCTTATTATACTTAATACTCCAGAATTGTAATGTTCCTAATATCACATTTGGTGTGCAATTAGTGTACGTATAAAATACATCCATCTCTTTTTAGTTAACCAGTGTAAAAAAATTGAGAAACTAGAAAACACACTGAGGTCACAAAACACACCTTTGTACAAGTTAAAAGTGAAAGTTATTATCAGTAAACAATATGCATTGTTTCTGTGCTTGGAGATTTGATTTTTAAATAGTCAGATTTCATTCACACAATACAATGTATACAGTGTCTCAGAAGAGATTTGTATGTGGGATGGTAGCTACCATCAATTACCAACTAATAGTTTAAAAACTTAAATAATTCATATGATATGCAGCATTTTAGTTAACATGGAATTTCTGGTATTCTTTGTCAGTCTGTAAAAATGTTCTGAGTGATCATTTTTCTTAATGACATATTCTTTTGCATGTCATGAATATTATGTGAAATTCAGTATAATAAAGTAGAACTCTAATTCAGCCAAGAGTTCTTTCCTAAGATAATTTAGACAAGTGTCCAAAGAAACATATTGTATTTAAACACGGCAAGTTCAAACTGCTACTTACTCTTTCCGTAAAGATCCCCACTGATAATGCTGTGCAAACTATAATTGCCTCACCTGGGCAAAAAAGTGTATTTCCATATGTATATACAAATGTACAAGTAACTTTTCTCTAATGACAAAGTAAAAATTGGATGAGTGACAGAAAAGATTTTTGTTTTAAATATATTGGAATGCTTTCCATATGTAGTACATATTTGTGATTCAGAAAGAATAAAAACAGATTGTCCTTACTAGTCTTGTTAAGTTTGCATCTTCCAACATATTTGGAAATGTAGGTGCATGAATCATTCCTTTCACTCTTCAAGGTACAGGGCAAAATTCTGCATTACTTTATCCTCAGCCCTAAATAAAAAGCTGACATTTTGTAGCAAGAATTGCTTTCATGCACCAACCAGTATTCTCAGATGGAGCGCTGCACATTTTTTAATGGAACGTCTTGCAGATGTGGATGGTATTCGTAAGAAAAGATTTTTCCAACCATTTTCCAATGAATGACCTGTCAAAACTTTGCTAGGAAAAGGAAATGTATACTTTTAAAATTCTCAATATATTCTGAGCCAGATCAAATGCGTAGTATTCCCAGGATTGGATTTATACACAGTGGTGCCTGAAAAATAAAAATCTTTAATGAGGTTGCTTGACTGATAATGGAAATTGCAAGTCAATATTAGCAGTGACAAATTAAAGTAGAAGGTAGGAGATATTTTCCATATTTCTGTAGTAATAAATATCGGTAGGACACGGGAATGTGAACTCTCATCATCCACAGAGGCAAATTCACACCTACCTGGAAAACATCAAGATAATGAAGATGGAAACAGAGCAGCGAAGGACAAAGCTCACTGTGGTTTTTGATCCCTAGAAGACAACAGGATAACTATTGACCTTGGGGATGGGGGGGGGGGGGGATAGTAATGAAAGGAAAAGGAAAAGGATGTCAATGTTCTTTCATCACTGTCCAGTCTGTGCAGGTGACAGGGGGAAGTAATATGTTTTCTGTCTCCCACTCCCACCAAACACTGTGGTAAGGGTCCTCATATTGCTTTAATAGCATACAGAAGATTAGTTAAGCTGTTTTTTGATTACTTCATCTTGGCAGTCTTAAAATACTGAGAAGTTGATGCTTCTTACTGAAAAATTTTAACAGTAGCAATGCTTACTCACTTTTTAACTTAAGGAAGTCTGTCAGGTATATTTATGTGGCATGAAGTAGAAAAGAACTAAGCATAGGTGCAGACTCCGTGGGTGCTCCGGGCAACCACTCACCGAAAAAAATAGGCAGTGCTCAGCACCCACCGGGCCGGATTAATCTTTTGTGGGCCCCAATGTCCGGACCGCCACTCTGCCCTGAGATCCCATCCCTGCTCAGCCTCTTTGCCCCAAGGCCCCGCCTGTCACACTCACGCGGGGAGGGGGCAGAGAGAAGAACCCGCTGGCAAAAACAAAAGTCAGTGCCTGTGAACTGAAGAACAGTATAAAATTGAGTAACAGTATAAGACTATGGGCTTGTCTACGCTTACTCGAGGATCACTGGTGGTCGATTTAGCGGATCTAGTGAAGACCTGCTAAATCGACTGCTGATCACTCTCCTGTCAACTCCTGTACTCCACCTGATCGAGAAGAGTAAAGGGAGTTGACGGGAGAGCGTCTCCCGTCAACGTCACATAGTTTTGACCCCGTGGTAAGTAGATCTAAGCTACGTCGATTTGAGTTGCGCTATTCATTTAACTCAAATTGCATAGCTTAGCTTAGATCGACTTTTCCCTTTAGTGTAGACAAGGTCATAGACTCTTCTTAGTAGATCATCCATTCTTGCTACTGCTTTTGCAATGCAAAGGATGGAAATGTGGCTAAGGGAACAATATCTGAAGCTAACTAAGGAATTCCACTACTGCATGAATACAGTGGCATATGAAAATTGAAAATGATATGTCTGACCTGATGATGATTACCATGGAACTGTGACCATTTTCCCTAAGAGGCAAAAAGTCACTGTTCTGCTTATTTAAATGCCTAGTTTGTGGAGGGTGCTGAAAGGTATGTGTGTGAAACACAGTTTAACAATGACTGGGAAGGATAAAGTGTGCTAATGCGTTTAAGAAGAGCTGGCCCGAAAATACTGAGGTAGAGTTTTAGGAAAGTCTGGTGAGGTTTTTAATGATTTACCCTTTCTTGTCTACAAAACATTATTGATGGATGAGTACCTACTCTACTTTTGCCAAATGCTTCCCCCTCTTTCCCCGCCACTTAGTCATATTGTATGCAACTTTTAAAGAAACAGTTTAAATATAAACATGCCATGCATTTGTTAATAGAATTTTACTGAGGTTGCAA
Organism: Terrapene triunguis; assembly: GCF_002925995.2. Lineage (NCBI taxonomy): Eukaryota > Metazoa > Chordata > Testudines > Emydidae > Terrapene > Terrapene triunguis. Next base: position 24,446,435 of record NW_020664440.1, read on the forward strand.
AATCAAGCACTCAAATTAAGGAAAGAGCAGAATTAATGTTGCCAATGTAAACTTACTTTGGCTGTGTTGTGTGTGTGTGTGTGTTATGATATGGTCTTTAGTTACACGATTATATGCTATTTTTTTCCCACCAGACCCTTACCTCATTTAGTGAACAAGATAGACAGTGCTCGGTTATTGAATCAGTATTGTGTAGTGAATGAGGCTGTTTGTAGTACCCTAGCCTCATTTGCTGTAGTTGGAAAGTATGTAGTGAATAAGAAAGCATGTAGGAAGAAAGACAAGTAGTGTGGTGGGTTAAGGCAGCTGACTGTGACCTGGAAAAACTGGGTTCAGTTGGTAGCACTGCCACACATTACCTATCTAATGTCACATCTGACAAAGTTTTCACAGGTGTCCACTAGCTGTCTGTTCCTCATTATTTGGGTGCTCAACTTACTTAGGGCTTGATCTTTAGAAATACAGAGTACTCAAAGTGCAACTGAAGTTAATGTGAGTTGAAGATGCTCAGCACTTGTGAAAGTCAGGTTCTGGGTGTCCCAAGTTGGGCATCCAATCTCCTAGGCATCTAAAATTAGTCGACACTTCTGCCGATTTTGAAATTAATGTCTCTGTACCTCAATTTCCCATCTGTAAAATGCAGATAATACTCCCCTGCTCCACAGAGGTGCTGTGAAGGCAAATTAATTCATATTTGTCAGACATCAGCATGGTGATGAGTGACATAGGAAAAAACCTATGATTAAATTCCTGATGAGCTCTTTCTATGGCACTCATCACCATATCAAGTTTCTCACAAATATTAATGAATTTATCTTCACAAGACTCCTCAGAAGTAGGGAGGTGGTATTATCCCCATTTTACAGATGGAGAATTGAGACACAGAAGCATTAAGGCCAAAACTTGCAGAAGTGCCTGCCCATCCATTCAGCCATCTCTAAGCTAAATACTAAATTTCTCATTCAGTGTGTGGCCCATGCTTTGTTTAGTGCAGTAAATAAAGCATAGGTCACCACTCTGAGAGACTAACAAGGACTCCTCGTTGTTTTTGCTGATACAGACTAACACGGCTACCTCTCTGAAACCTGTCACTTTGAGAGAGAAAATATTGAACAGCTATTTCATTCACTAAAAACTGTCCATCTTATACAGTGACTCACCAATTCAGCAAGATAGCTAAGCGTATGCATAACTAACAATGTGAGCAGTTCTGTCTGTATCAAGCTTAAATGGACATAAGTACCTTGTTGAATCAGAGCCTGAATGAGCCTGCAGATAGAAACAATATGTGATCTCATAATGAATTATGCACGGGGAAAAATTTAAAACCTTGGCATTTTCTAATTTTTGTTCACTTGAATCTGAAGGTTTAACAATGTTCTTCTAGCATAGTTTTTTGTATATAGTTAAAATAAAAATTTGTTTCCCTTAGAAGGGGAACAAAAAGTAACAACTTTTCCTGGTTGTTTATCTCTCAAAGATTGTGTGTGAATATAAGTTTTACGTAAGTTCTGCTTTTGTCTTGGGTTGGGCGTAAACTTGATTGCAATCTGTAAATGGGAGGATCACAGATCTGATACCTTTTATTTTGTTTTACTGGTATTTGCTACACACCAGATTAAATCAACTCAACCCAAGAAAGGGATATTTATATATTGTTCTGCCCTATAGTATTCAATTTCCCCTTCAAAGTAATGAACACAGAAAAACAATGCACAGTTGTATATTTTATAGTAAAAAGTCATAGTTCACTTTGGTCTGAAATGTTTAATTTTTTTAACCAGGAAAAGGAATTGTGGGAAATGGTGTTGGATTCTTTGAGATACATCCTTTTCTTTTTTCTCTCTCTCTTTTTTTTTTTTTTAAGCAAAGTAAATCCCTTGTTGTTTGTACATTATGGACTTGATGAAACCATTTTTACAAAGGAGAAGTTCCACTGATTTGAATTTGATTGATTTGAATTGAATTAAAGGCACAAGATTTGAATAGTGAAACATGCGATGAGGGTGAGGAAGGAGGTAGTGATTCCATTACATGGTTCTTCTGTATGTATGCAAATTCCTCTCCAGGCATACTGTGAGTTGGGGTTCTGTTTTTTGGGAAGGGGAAGTCAAGGTAGAAGGGCATAAAGCTGGTTCCCAGTGGAGATTCACCATGGAGTTAATTCTGTGATCTGGGTCATCCAAAAGGTTAGTTCAGCTCCATAGTGTCCTAGGGATAGACTGCAGAAGAAAAGTGTGTGTGTGTGTGGGGGGGGGGGATAAAACATCTAGTAAGTGTCTAGTAAACTGACACAAAAATAAATTCTAGCCTTTTAAAGTGCAGACTTCCCTAGAAGTAATCCAGAATTAATTATCATGCCATGCTGTATATCTGAGGAGTGTCTGCTGATTTCTGAATGCTATGATGCTCACACCACACTTCCTAGATGCCAAGTATATGTTAAATGTATAGGGAAAAAACCTTCAAGTTTATGTGGATTGTATAATTGTGCATTAAGTGTAATGAAATTCAGGTTTTTGTCTTTGGGGGCTGAAAAAACTATAATATACTGTATACAATTATTTTGTTGAAGGCAAATTACAGAATTAATTGTATCTGAATATTGTGGATTAATACCAGAGTTTAAGAAAAATACAGTTTTGACTTAGACTTCTCAAATATGAGATTAAAAAATATGCAATAGCCACATCTGCATTTTACTTCAGTTTTACTTAGAGTTGGAGGCAGCTAGAAATAATCAAAAGGCTGTGGATGCTTGCTGCCCACCTATCAGGGAAAAAGTGGTCTGCTCTGCAAGACCAAAAAAAAGTACTCCAGGGAGAAGTTGCAAAACAGTTCATTCTGGCCTGCATTCAGCAAGGAACTTAAGCACATCCCTAACTTTAAGTAGGAGAGTAGTTTAGTTGACTTCAGTGGGGTTAGGGATATGTTGAATGGGGACCTTTGTATGCAACTATAGTCTTAATGATCATCTCCTCCTCTGCTTAGTCTATTGAACCTGTGGGATTTTCTAGAGCCCACATTCTTCTCCCTCATCACTACCACCACTGAGACCAAGAAAGGAGACAAACTGCTCCGTGTCATCTAAGGGCCATCTGGTATGATGGGGAATAGATAGTGCTTGGTGAAAATGTCCTTGGCCTTTTGACACTTTTCCCCTGGTTAAAATTAATATTTGTTTAATTTTAATATGCTGGGATACATTTGGGCAGTGCATAAGTGGGAATTTTGCCTGAGTCAGGACGTGGGGGTCAGGACCTTTAAGTATCATATGTGAGGAATTCTTATAAGAGTGTTCTGTGGAAACAATCATGAACAATAATGGATGTTGCCTGACTAGTTTTCCACAATAAAATATACCCAATTTAATCAAATAGTGCTGTTATTTTTAGTGAACATCTGCTATTTTTAATGTTCTTTTGGGGAGAAGAGAAAAACCTATATAAATCAAGAACAATAAATATTATTGTCTTACAGTATGTTTTAGACATGTGTTGGGACGAAAACAATAACCACAGGCTGGTACTACAGAAATCTTTCTGTAGACCATTAGACTGTAGCATTGTTCTTTAATATCCTCCATTACTGTAATAGATAGTTTAGTTCCTGTGCACTTCTTAGTCAATAAACAAACATCCAGGGCATGCAAAAAGTTCATTTTCCACAGGTTTTGGAAAAATTAAAGTAGATGAGATAATGCAGTTTTATGGTAATGCAAAGGCTAAAAAATAACACACATTCATTGTAACTTGAGCAGAGCACAGAATGTTTTCTGTTAAATGTTTTCTGTTAGAAATTACTGGCATTAAAAATATTGCAGTGTTTTGTTTTGTTTTTGACTAAGGGAAACTCTTGTGAATTGTTTGTATCATTACAATGCTATTTTCTCACCAATGTTTTGGGAAATTTAAGATGCTATAACTTTGAGTGTTCAAGATGTGTTTAGTCTTTAGATAACACTTGAGAGATAAGAGATTTATGTTCTTATTCCTGACATTAACATCAACTTGGGCCCTGCTCTTGCTCCAATTGAGCAAACTCAGTTGGAGTTCTGGGTATTGGCAATCTCACAGGATCAAATTCTTTATTTCTTTGAGCTCAAGCCTGAAATACTGAAAGAGGTGTGGCGAGCCAAGGGGCTAGCATTCTATCTAAATAGAAAATCTAGACATCAAAAGATGTATTTAAACCTACATTTTTAAAGCATGGTGAGCACTGTTGAATCTTCATTAAAATTTACACATGCAAATCCAGTGTTTGTTCTTGCTAACTCTTAGTTGGACACAGTTATCCACTTGCATGTGCAATATGAATTGTTTAGGTACACAAGCACTTTTATGAACACATCCAATTCCCCCCCCCCTTGAAAATTTGCCTTTCATCAGAATACCTGGCCCTTATAGTGCTTTTCACTAGTTGATTTCATATGTTTTACGTAGGTGCGTAAGTTCTGTTGTCCTTATGTTAAAATGGGAGAGATTGAGGCCCAGAGAAGGGAAATGACTTGCCCAAGGTCACCCAGCAGGTGTAAATGTGATTGGCCATTCTCACTTCATAACATTATCAAGCCAAAATTTTAATTTATTTTACAATTTATATTCTCCTATTGCATTCCCTTCTGTTTCCATACAGCCTGTATAATTGCTACCTAAAGACTGTGACTAGTGTAAAATTATGGTACTGTGTTGGAAAACTCTATGTTAAGAACTTTAGATTAAAAGAAAATCTCTGAATGCTTCCTGGTATAATCTAGAGTCTCCTTTCTCTCCACTTTTAAAAGATCTTGCCCTGTTGAATTGGCTGTCCCATCCTAATAAATAATTTTACATTTTGATACTTTTGCTATTATGTGCACTGTAAATCAGCAACCAAAATACTAGGGCTGTCGATTAATTGCAGTTAACTCGCACGATTAACTAAAAAAAATTAATTGCGATTAAAAAAATTAATCGTGATTAATCGCAATTTTAATCACACTGTTACACAATAGACTACCAATTGAAATTTATTAAATATTTTGGATGTTTTTCTAAATTTTCAAATATATTGATTTAAATTACAACACAGACTACAAAGTGTACAGTGCTCACTTTATATTATTTTTATTACAAATATTTGCACTATAAAAATGATAAACAAAAGAAATAGTATTTTTCGGTTCACCTCATACAAGTACCATAGTGCGATCTCTTTATTGTGAAAGTGCAACTTACAAATGTAGATATTTTGTTTTGTTTTGTTACATAACTGCACTCAAAAACAAAACAATGTAAAATTTCTGCGCCTACAAGTCCACTCAGTCCTACTTCTTGTTCAACCAACTGCTACAACAAACAAGTTTATTTACATTTATGAGAGATAATGCTGCCCACTTCTTGTTTACAATGTCACCTGAAACTGAGAACAGGTATTCGCATGGGAATGTTATAGCCGGCGTTGCAAGATATTTACAACAGTCCCATGTGAACGCCTGTTCTCACTTTCAGGTGACATTGTAAACAAGAAGTGGGCAGCATTATCTTCTGCAAATATAAACAAACTTGTTTGTCTGACCGATTGGCTGAACAAGAAGTAGGACTGAGTGGACTTGTAGGGTCGACAGTTTTACATTGTTTTATTTTTGAATGTAGTTATTTTTTGTACATAATTCTACATTTGTAAGTTCAATTTTCATGATAAAGAGATTGCACTACAGTACTTGTATTAAATGAATTGAAAAATACTATCTTATTTTTCAGTGCAAATATTTATAATAAAAATATAAGGTGAGCACTGTACACTTTGTATTCTGTGTTGTAATTTAAATCTATATATTTGAAAATGTTAAAAACATCAAAAATATTTATATAAATAGTGTTCTATTAATTTTTAACAGCGCAATTAATCACATTTAATTTTTTTAATTGCTTGTCAGCCCTACAAAATACCTGGTGTCATGGTTAAAGGGCATCCTGTGATTCAGACCCACTTTTAGTCAAGTATGCCTCTCCGGTGACTGGTTTTGCTATCTTCCTCTTTTCTGGATGGATCCATGTGGTCCTACTGCTCTTAGACAGGATCTCTGGGAGCCCACCCCCATTTACCAACTGTGTTAATAGGACATATCCAACTGTGGCACCTGAAAACTCTCTTCCTTTTGAAAGCCTGTGACCATTGGCTGATTAAAGTGATTAAAAAATAGCTTCTTCAAAACAAAATATTTATTCATCCAAAGGTACATAGCAAGTGGAGAAAAGGGTTAAAATAACAAAAGGCCTATATGCCAGGATCTCACTTGAGTTTTATTCTTGCCTTGAAGTTTTGGGTAAATTTCACTCAGTCCAATCATCCCTACTCCTACAGTCCTTGCAGCAGTCTCTGAGTCTTTCTGCCAGAGACTCATCTCTAGCTGCTGCTGCCCTGCTCACCTTTTCATCCCTTTGATCTTATGCTTGGGCCTAGCAAAAATTAACCTGCTAGCTTGGTTGGAGCTAGGCTGGAGGGCATTTCTCTATTAATAACTCCCTTGTTGTTTCCCTAATGACCCTTGGTATTCTCTCTGGTGGTACCTTATTGCTGTCATTGTTTCAGTGCCTGTCTGTTTCCTTCAACAGGCTCATTCAATTTAACTCTGTGCAGTCAGGTAGGATAATATCAAGCAGGTAAACTGAGGTGCATATGATAGTCATAAACATAATACAAATAACTCATTCTCCTCACCTCCTCCATGTTATTTATTAGAAATGTCTCATTATCCTTACATGACAGAAATATGATGGCAGGAGTACAGGATTAGTCATGCATAATTCACTTTCAATCACACTGTTGCTTTCCAGCTGAAAGCATTATCTTTACATGTACTTCGGTCAATGAGAACAATCAGAAAAAGCTCGAATTTGATGGAACAATAAAGACATGAAGTTATGCAAAGCAGAACTATCAGGAACTAAGAGAACTTAATTTCTTAAGGTATGAGGAAGAGCACTCCTTAGGGAGTTTTCAGAAAAAAGGGAGACAGTTCATTGTACCACTAAATCTTTAGTCCCCATAGTGGTGCTAAAGAAGCCAGACTTTACCGAATAGTCCAGGGTTTACCTCGGTAACCACGTTGGTGAAACTTCCTGGCTCTCAAACAGTCTGTGAGATTTCCAGTGTTTGTGGGAATTGTAGAAATGTAGGGCTGGAAGGGCCTTCAAAGTCAAGTTCAGCCCACCCCGTGCTGAGGCAGGACCAAGTAAATTTAGACCATTCCTGACAGGTGTTTGTCCAACCCATTCTTAAAAACTTCCAGTGATGGGGGTTCCACAACCTCCCTTGCAGGCTTAGTCCAGAGCTTACCTACTTTTATAGTTTCTCCTCATATCTAACTTAAATCTCCCTTGCTGCAGATTAAACCCATTGCTACCTTTAATGGACATGGAGAACAATTGATCACCATCCTCTTTATAACAGCCCATAGCATATTTGAAGATTATCAGGTCCCACATCAGTCTTCTTTTCTCAAAACCAAATATGCCCAGTTTTTTAATGTCATAGTCTCAGGTTGATCTTGAAGCATCCTATCTGTAGTCTAGCAAGTTTTTATTCTAAGGTATCCCTATTTCTGTAATATATTTATTTCTAAGGCCCTACTTAACTTGTGATGTTGTAGAAATTGTGGATTCTACCATATTAGGATTCCACCATAATTTTGATAGTGGGACCCCCAGTGTGCAGCGGGGCTGACAGTGGGAGCCCTCACTGTCAGCCCCGGGCAACCAACAGTGGAAAATCACAGACAAGTAATAATGGATTTTATAACTGCAAATAATAAGGTCCATTATTACTTTTCCACCATTTTCCATGACTTGTCCATAACTCAGATGTAATTTTTTTACTATCATCCCACATTTCAAGTAGGGCCTTATTTATTACTATAAGGTAATGTGAAAATGCCTATCTGTTGTGGAGGGAGACATATCCCCTTTTTTGAAGTTAGAACAGTCACACAGCTGGGTACCTGCTGATTAACATAGTATCGGACAACATACTATGTTTCTGATTAACCTCAAAAGGGGAAGAACATGTTTAAATCTTCCTTTGTGGTATTGGCTTATGCTGAAACAATATTTGTTCCTGATTTAATTCACTTCCTCAACTTATATTGATATCTTAGGGTTTTCCTCCCCCCCCCCCCCCGGCTTACCTAGGCAAATAAGGATTCTCCAAATTCTCTCCCTTTGACTGGTAAGATTGTACACTCCACCTTCTTTGGAGAGAGTTAATATACAAAATGGATGGGTTCCATTTTTATTTGAACTTTTATTAATGTATAAATAAAGGCATGTAGTAGTATAGTTCAATTGTGAAGTATATTTGTGAAAAAACGGGAAGTTGACAACAATATGAATAATGAATATAGCTTATTAGTTTTTGGAAAAAAATAGAACTACTCAATTATACTTGTGACAGTGCACTTTGAGAAACTTCTTCATTTCAAAGATGCTGTTCCTTGAGCCATTGGAGGAGGAGGTTCTGTCTTGTAGAGCTGTCTTTAACCAATTTACTACTAGTTTTCACCAGTCTCTAAATAGTGTTTAATATGACAGTTTTATAGATTACTAAACCTCAATCTTCACTTGCAAATATCAGTTTAATACACTTTCTAAACAATTTACTTGGGCTTGCTATGTACAAGACCAAAAATTGCTGTTAATGCTATTTAAACATGGAAGTGTGTACTCAAAAGGCATCGTTGCAAGTATACTCTGAATATTCTGGATAGCATTTTCAAAGCAGCCTCAAGGAGGCAGATGCACAACTCCCTGTATGTGCCTAACTCTCTTAAGCTCCTCCATAGATCCAGCCTTTTCCTCTTATTAAACATGATATGAAAATTCTAATGGATAAAAATCATCTGCTCTAGACTGAGAATCCTGATTCTCCCTTGTTCTGTAGGACTACAGGCCTTTCTGAAGAATAGAAATATACACGTGTGGAATCTTTTGTAATAGTTGGACAATTGTAGACTAATGTACCTACTGTCTTTTCCTAACCCCAGATGATTAGTGGTTGTCATGTATCCTGCAGTATGAGTTGCTATCCTTTTTTTTTTTTTTAAATACCTTATATTTGGGTAACGTCTTTAACCACTCATATTTTAAAAATTTAATCTGTTAGTCACCTAAAGAAGTAGGCTGATTTTTTTTTTTAAAGAGGTACAGTACTAGGCCTCCACAGCTCCTACTGACATCTGAAAATTAGGCTGATTTTATCCTTATTTAGGCAATTGACTATAAACAACCAGATGTGGATATAAGTTCTTAATATTAGCTGCCCAGGTATGAAAATGTTGGCCTCAGTGTATGCTGACATGCTGAGGAACAGTGGTAGCAATTTTTCTGAAAAGATGTGTTGAGTGATTTTTTTTTTTTCCTGCACAGCTCTTGTAGGAAACTATCACAATAAGTAATTCTCAGACAAAAACTAAATTAAGATGGGCTAAGATTGAGAGTAATTTAGAGTAAAAAAAACACGGATGTTGTAATTATTCCCAAAACAAACCCTATAAAACCATGAAGTTCAGAGTTTAGATTGCTTTTAAGTTTAACCTTAACATATTAAGGTATGGAAATGCACAGTTTAAACAACTGTAACTTTTTCCCCTGTAACAACATCATGCAATAACTGCACAATTAATAATACACATGTTGTAGACCCAGATCAGAATAAACTGATTCATTCAGAGTATACATTTGATATTTTTTTTAAATCCCTCCCCCCGCTTCCCACTACATGGCAGAGTTATGGTTGGGTAGATGTCCAAACTCTGTGTTTCCATATTTTAAAAGTAAAACCTGATGTGTTAAACTTAAGGTTAACTCTCAATATCCTGGGTTTGTATTGCTTATTTTGACAATTATGAAATCCCTGTATTTTTTAACCCTAAATTTCTTATACATACTTACAGCCTTAACTCAATAGTTTGCCAATGGTTTAACAAATAATTTAAACACCAAGCCCATTGTGTAACCTGGAACAATTCCCAAGAATTGATCTTGAAATTGTTTGGGGGTTACAAGAGACTTTGTAACATGGGCTTGCTTAAGTTTAAAGTTTGGAGATGTTTAGCTAGAGGGTTTTGTTTGCACTTATTAGCATATGTAACAATAGGAACGGGCAATAGGAAAGTGAAACTTTGAGCCCGATACTGCACTGCTTTCTTAGCAAAGATTCCTAATGGCCTGACAGTTGCTTTCTGCAAAACTGCAGATGATCATTTAACAGCCAAAACCACAATTAGGCATTTTCTCTTGTAAATGGGGTCATTCCATGTGCATACACCAGCTGCAGATATGGAGAGCAGAAGGGTGCAGCAGAAGAAAAAGAAAGGAGGTGCCTAAGCAGAGGTCCACTTCTCCCAGTGAACCATTCAGAAGTCATTAGGAGGAGCCCTTTTGTGGTAAGTTTATAGTGAGTGAATTTATTTTGCAGCTAAATTTACATTGTTTACATTTGTCATCACTGAACTCATTTTTCTGTTTTTCTGTTTTCTACTGAATTTACTTTAACATTATTTTTCAGTTCCTCTGCATTCATCATCTTTATTGGTGGGGGAGGAGGAGAGAGGGGCTTGGCAAAAGATGTGATCAATTTAGGTTTAGTTTTGTTTCTCTTGCAGATACTGTATCATCTTCCAGGAATTACATTGCTATAAGAGAAGAGTAAGAAGAAGGACTTAATGATTTCCCTCCTCTCCTCCTCCTTCCCCCAACTGGGCCTGAAAGATTATAAACTGAGGCAGGTAAGGTTGCAATTCCTTGACTTTTATTTCTTTTACATTTGATGTGAGGATTGTGCACTAGCTGTATTGTAAGAATGCTGTGTGGGCATATATGTATGAGGCAGAGTATTGATCATACAGATAAATAATACAGATCATAATTAGATAATGGGATTGTGAGTATGAAAGGTAAAAGTATTAAAGTAATATAGTATCTTTTTTTTCTCTCCTATAGATCTTGTATATGATGATGTCATCCAGTTTTACTTGCCAGTTTCCTCCCAGAAAACACAGGAAGATGGGAGACTCTGTAGCGGCTGGCTACACAAGGATTAAATTACACTTCGTCTTCCTTCTATAAATACTTCCTTACATTGTAAACTGATCTAAAGTATATAGTAACACCCAAAATTACAAAAAGTTTGTTAAAATAAATGTATTTAACCCACACAGTGTTCTTTAAATATACATTTTTACTGCAAGTGTAAAAAGCTCTTGTATATTGATGTAAATATCACAAATGCCCTCTGCAATGATTTCCCTTCAAACAGTCAGATTATAATTAATAGTTACTCCTGTTTTACACTGATGGAAGTGTGATGAGAATCAGGCCTTAGATCTACAGGGATCACTTCACCTACCACTGAAATGCAACCTTCTGAATAATAGCATATTGTGATATCAACTAATAGGATATATGAAATGATTTTGAAGGGAGTTTTCAACATACTGAGATGTTGGATTATGTACCTGAAGAGAGTTTTGGTTCAAAGGAAACCAAGAATTGTAGATGTTCATGCGATATTGGTCAGTTTGCAAATCCAGATAAAAGACTAGCTCTTTAAGAATGGAGGTCATGTAGTAAAGTATGTGGGCCCAGAAAATCTGTTGGATTCTATGGAGAGAGTCTATAGAGAGCTATAAATAACTAGAAAGCATTTAACTAAGAAGCAATGGAATGAGTAAAATAAGAGGCAAATTGTTGCGATATTATGTTAGCAGGGTTAGAGAGTTGGAAAGCTTCCACCAGGTAACTTTTTATTGCATCTAACTTTTGGTTCTTTCTTTACACAGTTTGTAATATTCTACCTTCCTAATAATATTGGAGCTTGATTTTTGCAATAAAGTGATACTTAGAACTCTCATTGATTTTTTTTTTAAAATGGGAGTACCCTAAATGGAATAGTTACAGTACAAAGCCTAGTATTTAGAATGAAGTTTTAAATTTATTTTTCTCCACTGTTTGGGTTTTTTCTATTGGATAAATATTGATTTCCCCTCCCTTACCCTAATGTTTTAAATTGAACTGAATGTAACATGTGGAGCTCGTGTGTTTAGTTTCATCTTATATGGAGCCTTGTGCCAAAACATCTTTGTGCATTAGCTTTACTAATTGGTGTCAGCACACCTCTGAGAATAAATGTTATTAGTTAACTGCTATTTCAGAGCCAAGGGCAACACAACTACTTATTTTTTTTATAAGTGCTACTAAACAAGTGGCTGTTTTTTGTCAATAATGTCATACAGTACATAAAATCTGAGGCCTTTCAAATATACAGTAGTAATCAATTTCAAGCAAAAAAAAAAAAAAAAAAGGATTATACCCTTAGCTTGTGTAAACTGCTGTGTTTACACAGATTCAGGATCTGGCCTGTAAGAGTTGGTGGTGTGTATTTTAGAGACCGGTGAAGGAGATAGGACACAGTCTCATGAGCTGAATTTAGGTGCAAATATGAGGGTCATAGGTCAACTGGCTCCAAGGCAGATGCTGTAAGTTGCACAGGTGCTGAAGATGATTATGACTGATCTTGTCCAAGACTATAAAAAGCTGAGTAACAGATGTGAAGTATGTGCAGAATAAAACATTCCAGGCAGTCATCAGACAAAGGACAGTATGTACTGGGCTACAGAAACTAAGCAAATTGACTAAATCAGATTGATAAGTCTTTTTATGTACAGTGTGATAGTTACAAGAAAAAAATAGAATACCCATTGTGAAGTGCCTAAAGAGAAAAGTGTCAGGCTTCAACAAATGTTTAGGGAAATCTAAAAACAATGAGATGAAGTATTAAGAAAAACTGATAATTAAAGATGGGTGAAAGAGCTTTGAAAAGTTTGAATACCCCTGAAGGTAAAGGGTGGATCAGAATATGATACCAGTTATATGTTGATGTACATGGGGTTTAAATTGAATGTGTGGGTAAATGTGGGAAAATGGGTGTTACCCTACTCCAGGTCTTTTCATAATTTCAAAGCAGATAAATGTTTCGGCAAAGACATTGAAGTAGTTAATAATGTCAACATCTATTTTCTCATAACTAGGCATAAGAGTTAACGGGGATAGTTCAACTTGTTGGAGACAGTGGGCTAATTAATCTCTGGAGGCTTGGCATCAAGCAGTTCAATGCCAATGTAGAGTGAATTCCACACCAGTAATATTAGTACTGGTATTTCATTTAATGATTTCAAAAAGCTTTACAAATAACTAAATGTTGCAATATTTTTAGATTGTAAACTCTTCAGAGCAGGGATTGTGCCTTTTGGAAAGCACTTTCCAAACTGTGGAATCTATCAGATATAATTTATTAATACTTGAGACTGGTATGTATGGATATTTATATGATACAGATGCGTAAATCAAGGCAGAGAGAAGTTACGTAATGAGCTCGAGGCCAAAGTCATAAGAAGTCACAGTGGCAGAGCGGGGGAAAAAACTTAGGAACTGTGATTCCCAATCCCCTCTTCTGATTTCTATACCACATTGGATAAAATGAATAAACCCTATGCCTCTATACACTTCTTTAGAAATCCTGTTATGCCAAGGTTTGATTGAGTACATAGAATTTTTGAGTACTGCTAATTTATTAAGTGCTTCGAAAACTGACAGACCTGCCATTTTTTTGAGATTTTTTTTTTCTTGTTACAGCTAGGAAGTCTTCGGCAGATTGTGTTTTCCACAGATAATGGCTCTTATTAAATCAAACGCCATAAATGCCAGTCTCCATGGTAACATGTAGTTTTGTGTGCCAAGATCTGCTTTCGTAAGTCAGACTTATCAGCCCACAGGTAGTTTCACCGTTGTATAAAAATGGAGTCTTTGTCTTGTAATGAGAAGGAAGAAATAAGATCTGAAATGGTGTTTGCAGTTCACTTATGGTGGCATGTGTTGTATGTGTTTACATCTTTTTTGCACAGTAGATATTAAATGTGTCTGGTTGATAGCAAAAAGTACTTAAAGACATTTTTTAAATTAATGTTTGTAGCATGTAGCACAGGAGTCAGTAAGAGACATAGTCTTGAAAAGCTGCTTGTGGATTGGACCTTCTAGAAACATTGTTGATCACATATTGTGATTGCTACCTATATTTCAGAGGTGGAAGAGTACATTATCCCATCAGTGCACAGATTGTGAATCATCTATCTACATGTAACTAGCAAAAATTACCTGCACACAAATGACTGGACAGAATATAATCACTTAGGAGATGTCCACACTACAGTAAAACACCTGTGGCTGGCCTGTGTCAGCTGATTTGGGCTTGTGGGGTTCAGACAGCAGGGCTATAAAATTGCAGGGTTAACATCTGGGCTCAGACAGGAGCCTGGACTCTGGGACTCATGAGTTCCTTCCATATGTGTTTGCAGCATTGGGGCCCAAGTATGCAAATCTTAGAGGGGGCAAGGCAACGTGGCAAGACTACTGAGTGATATTCACATATTTGGAGATAGGCTAACCAATGTTGTGTCATAATTTGTCATTCCCAAAGCAATCTATCTTGATTTACTGATGTGTATTACCTGGAAAGGGAGATTATCATCTTAATCTGGGTTGGAAGGGTGATCTAATGTATGATACAAATTGAAACATGAGACTGAACTGCCAAAACCCATATACCAAAATCCATCTATGCTCTTGGATATATGCCAAGACTGAACTGACAGGCAGAAAGAGAAATCTGAGAGAGGAAGACACCTTTTGTTTTCATCAAGGTACAGATAAAATGACTTTAAATGAGCAATATTGTCTTTAAATGAAGCTTAGTGTCAACCTTAGTATTTGGCAACATACATTATTTTGGCTTTTATTTTGTTTTCTATTTCTGTAAAACTTTTCTTTGTGACATTAGTATGAATTTGATTTCAGAGCTGTTAGGGGCAGTTTTGAGGGGCACCTTGAAGAGGAACTGAACTCTGACCTCAGGGAGGTAGTCGGGGTGGAAAATGGCTTTAATTTTGTATGTGATTGTAATGCACAGTCCAGGTAAAGCTCCCTCTGCTGGACACGCATGAGGCTGCTGTGTTGGTTCTCAATCTGCTGGAGGTGTGTGCTTGACGCTTCCGTGGATCTGAGAAGGCTGCTGCACTGTCTTTCTCCTTGGTCTCTCCGGCATATTTCATGGGCACCAGCACTCTGTTACCCCTTCACAGAAGTGGGACTGCATGGTCCAGATGCTCTAGAATCAGCACTGGTCCCCTACTCCTTAATAGCTGAAGTCCACAGTTTCCCTCTTCCGGGATACTTGATAGATGAGGCAGACAGACTCACAGATGAAAAAGGGTTATAAACACAATTTACTCCTTATTTACATAGCACAGAAGATTTACAGATCTAGACAAAAATAATAAATACACCTATACTAATTTCCTTGGATCAGTTTCCTCACCTCTCTGGAGCATTCTTGGGCTTAGTTCAGAGTCCTCTGGATTGTCCAGGGTGCTCTCCCTGCAGCTCATGGCTTCTTCTCTGAAACATGGAGTGTCTGTCTCTTTGCTTTCTTTAACCTGGGCTGGTCCTGCTGTTAAACAGGACCCCTCTGCTACAAAAGCCCCCCGATCCCCCTCCTGTCCATAGCTTCCTCTTTCTCTTACTTTGTGAGTCCCTTAAGTTTATAAGTCCTACCACTAAAACCTGGTTTCTTTGTACAGCTGCTGACGAAAGTCCACTCTTCAAATTCCAATCTCCTGCAGAGAAGTTAGAGCAAACTGGCTCCCCACCACCTTCAGCCATCTTACTGTTCTGTCGGGGGCCAGTTCTATTCATTAGTTAACAGCCCTAAACAACTGTCTCAAAGATAGGTTTGTAGGCTACATGCCCCTATGTTACCATCCCTTGGAATTTTGGTCCAACATGGAAGTAAAAGGATAATAGAGAAGGCAACAAGTCCCACATTCAAATGTAGTTTGTGGTCTGACATAGTCTTCAATAGCAAAAAGAATTAGAAAATGGCACATACAGATTCCCCAAATTGTCACATTGATATATCCATGCATTTACTGTGCTCATCACTATGATATGAAAGTGCCTTGGCATGGATATATGGCTGTCTGTGACCTCATTCCCCAAACAATAGCACAGAAGGGCTGGCATAGGATGGGAAGGTGGCTGGGGGAGCTGCATTAGTGTTGCTACAGATGCTGTAACTTTGACTGACTTGACTTCTGCAAAGTTGTAATTTCAACCTTACCATTACTTTGTAGTTTGGATTTAATCTATAACAAGGGGTCAAAATCTAAGTTTATCAGCCTTTCTGATTGTATATCACTGACTCCACTTTTAAAAAAAAGTTCTACAGTAAATATTATGTCACTAAGTTGCAGTAAGAAGTTACTGGCTTGCAATTCTTTGCTGTAAATGGTGTCCCTGCTAGTTTATCATCTTGACATCTTTATGATTTGATATTTGATGGCCATTGATGAAATTTTATCCTATTTAAGAGGATGTACTGTAAAAGTTACTGAAAAATCTGCCTGCAGAACCAACAGTTTATTCCTACATTGTCTGGATCTGATAAAGTTAATCACACATTTCACATATCATATTGCTGTAAATCTTCTTTACTTTGTTGCCAAATATTTTGAATACTTGGAAGTTAGAAAACTTTATGCATATTAAAATGTAATCGAAACAGTAAAATTAATTTCTTATGTAAATTGTGCTCCTGAAATAATTTCTAAAATGATTTAAACAATTTTATAGTGGACTTAGGCCATGTGTACACTAACGACCTTACAGCGGCACAGCTATACCAATGCAGCTGTGTCGCTTGCTGTAAGATCGCTTGTGTAGCCGCTCTATGCAGACGGGAGAGAGCTCTCCCATCGACATAATTAAACCACTAATACAACAATAACTACATTGTGATATGAGTTCTCGAGCCTCAAGTGTTGGCAGTCTCTATGGTCTGATTCTGGTCTCTCAGAGGCTTTACACAGGTGTGACCTCATTGATTTCAATTCATCTTCATTTACAATAGTGAGAGAAAATTGCTTAGAAAGGAGTGAAGTGCATGTTTCTAAATGCCACCAAGTATATGGTTGTGAGTGCAGCCTAGACATTATTATACCATATATGTCTGGTGAATAACAATATATGGTATAATAATGTCTAGACTGCACTCACAACCACATACTTGGCATACTAGTGTGCTTCATGGATAAGGACAAATATTTTAAACAAAAATGTTGATTGGAAACATCATGAAAATGATTTCAAGAGCTTATCTCAAATATTTCTTACCATCATCAAAACTGTAATATGGATGAGGACATAGTGCCATTTATGTATCATGAGGACAATCCGCTATAGTCTGATACTCTGTTTCATGGGCTGGTAACAATGGAAGCAGAAGACTCAGAGAGGAAAATTGCTGGTCAGGTGAATTCAGGTTACCACAGCAACATCCTGTTCTGTTTCCCAGGCAATGGAGACAGATAGCAACTGCTAAGTGGATTTGTTTCTTTTAATTTTAAAACACATTTTTTCTTTTAGTGAGCTGATGTATGAACTTCACTCTAAATAAAATGTTGATAGACTTAATCATAGGATAAAATATTCAGTTGAATATTAAATAGTATGTGTGGGTTGGTTATTGTGATTCAGATATGGTAAAACCTGAGGAACTGGTTGATTTTATATTGTAGTTCTTTTCTGCAATTTCAAAACTATTTTAGAGTATTATGGGTTTAAAATGTACTTTTATAATGCATTAATGCTGTTCCAGGGACGGGGCGGCTCTAGCTTTCTTGCCGCCCCAAGCACGGCAGGCAGGCTGCCTTCAGCGGCATGCCTGCGGGAAGTCCGCCAGTCCTGTGGCTTCGGCATACCCGCCGCCGAATTGCTGCCGAATCCGCGGGACCGGCGGACCTCCCGCAGGCAAGCCACCGAAGGCGGCCTGACTGCCGCCCTCGCAGGGACCTTGCTTGCTGCGCTGGAGCCACTGCTGTCCAGGGAAAAGATACTTAGAAAGGAGTGAAGTGCATGTTTGATATTGAAATATTTTGAAAAACAAACCCTCGAAAGAGAGAGAGTTGTACCTCAGCTGTGATATCTGGGGAGGTTGTGACATCCCAAGTAAAGAGGTTAGAAATCCTAGATATCTCTGATATGATAGTTTTTTCTCCCATAGTAGATATTTTGTCATGATCTTACAGGTAAATAGTGCTTTTTATCCAAAAGTAACCTTTTTACTGATGTACAATCTATACAAGGATTAAATGTTGTCTCTTACCTCGGGCATCAAGACCTCATTGCGCTATGCACCGTGCAGGCAATTATCAAACAGATGTTCTGAGCTGAGAGATTTTACAATCTAAGATTACTTCTATGCTACGTGCTAGGGGTGTAACTTCCCCTCCTCATGTATAAGTGCTTGTGCTAGCTCAATGAGAGCTAGTGCCAGGATGAATAGTTGTGTAGCTGTGGTAGCACAAGTAGCATCAGTGGAAGCATGGCTGACCCATGCCGACTACATACCCATAGGTTTCAGATGGTTTTGTACTCAGCACAGCTTAACCATGCTGTCTCTGCTGCTACCCATGCTACCATGGCTACGCTGCTATTTATATATGTGCTAACTCAAGTGCACACAAGCAGGGGAATCACACCCCTAGCTAATAGGGTAGACATAGCCTAAGTATAAGGAGAAAAAATAGGTGGATACCAGATAAAAAACAGATGGGGCAGGAAAAGATAACTGATATGATTATGAACAGCATGATAAGCAGTGGTCATAGAACACCAGATGCTTACCTAATGTCAAGTTTTTGTAGGCATCACAGTAGAGGAAAGATGGTCCAGTAGTAAGGGCTCTTGGGAGACCTGGGTTTAATTCCCTTCTCCTCCACAGACACTGTGTGACCATAGGCAAGCCACTTAGTCTCTCTAGCCCAGATCCACAAAAGGATCTAGGCACCTAACTCCCACTTTAGGCTCCGAAGTCCAAAATTTAGGTCCCACTGCTTAAAACCCCTGCTAAGATGTTGCCTAATGCGGGAGGCATCTAAAGTCCCACAGCACCTACATTTCCGCTGTTAAAATCCCTGAGGTACCTAAGTTTCTGCCTCTAGGCGTGTACACTGTGGTGGCACTTACCCAGGGTGTGGGAGACCCCGATTCAATTCCTGCCTCAGCCTAATGAGGAGAAGGCATTTGAACGTGGGTTTCTCACCTCTCACCCTACCCACTGGACTATGGGATATTCTGAGATGCATGTCTCAGTTTTTCTTCTTGAAGGTGTTCACTGTGTATAAATAATTAAATATGCATTAGGCCATTGGGAGAGTGTTATTCTATAGTCCAGTGGTTAGTGCTCTCACCAGGGAGATGGGAGACCCTCTTTTAATCCCTTTTCATCATATAAGGGACTCAAACAGTGGTCTCCCACATCCTGGGTGAGTGTCCTCACCACTGGACTAAAAGTTGCAAGGAAAGCTGCCATCACTGCTGCCATCTCCTACTTTTTTGTGTGGAGTTAGGCATGTGCTATTGTCTTTCTTGCAAGAAATGACTTTGTCACCTGACTCCAGGAGAGGGTTCATGGCTGTGGATCCCATGTGCAGATAGGCATTTCCCTCCAGCCTAGAATTAAGTACTTAACTGCCTGAGAGGGGCAGGGCTTAGCCTTCTGTCCCCTTAACTGCTATTGACTAGCATAAGTGGCTCCTGATCTAGTATGCTGGCTTTTATGGATCCCATTTTTAGGTATCTCTTTCTCCCTATGCATTGTATGTGGAGCCTCGGTGCCTGATCCAGGGTTTACGGATTCTACCGGGTGGCTAGGCACCTAAAAGTTAGGTGTTGTAACCCCTAAGTCTCTTGGTGGCTTTGGGCTTCCGTGCCTCAGATTCCTATCTGTAAAATGGGGGTTATTGTACCTCCAAGATAAATGCATTAAACATTGTGAGGCACTCAGACACTATGTTTTTAGGGGCTGTATAAGTATCCAACATAGATAGCAGAAGAGTTTTGGGGGACAGGGGGAATTTTAAGGACAACATGGTGGCTTTGTGGATGTTTACAGGGAGATTCTTGTGAGCAAACAGATGATTATCAAAAAAATTTGGTAAATGGACAATCAAGACAGGGACTACTAGCAGAGCAGAGGAAGGCACTGATGTCTCACTAGAAATCACCTACAAAGAAGGTGTAGAGGTAGAAATTTGTCTTTTTTTGGTCATGGTTTCTTGTAACATCAAAGAGATAAAAAGTAGTCTATAATTGATATAATTATATCGTTTTCACTTCTATACAATATTTAGCTGGGAGAAAGGGAAGGGTGGCTTGGGCATCCCGATGCCCCACTGATCCCTCGCTTTTGGAATGGACCCTTGGGGCCATCAACAGCTGTCACAATTAAGAGCCGCTCTAATTTACACTCTCAGACCACCAGCAGTATGTCCCCCTGATCAGGGGAGAGTAAGAGTAGCCTAACATAAACCTTCACTGCATCCCTCTCCCCAGCCTCCTTTCCTGAGCACTCTTCTACTGCTGCTCAGGAACATGGACCACTATATTTTAGACTTTTAATGAGCATGTCCTGGCTGTTTGACTAACATTTCCCAAACAATTCAATACTATCCAATGCCTGGCCTGTAATAAAATAGAATACAATTAATCATTTTCATTAAATATGCAACCTACTCAGTCCACACCTTGTGTATAAATAGTTCTTGGAAAATAAAAGGAATGATGCTAAAATATTAATGAAATCATTCTACTGTGGTTTAGATGATTGGTGTACACTTGCTGAAAACCACTCTTTCATGTGTGTATCACAAAGCTGAAAGACATCATGCTTGAAGTATTTTGTTCATATCTTTAAAAATCCTCTTCAGTGGTCAAACTGAAGTTCAGTGACTACAAAACTAGTCAGAGCAGTCTTGTCTGTTTCAACTTTTAAAATATTCAGAGCTATTTTAAGGGTGAAATTGGTAATGCTATATAGTATCTCTCAAGCACATTGTGACAGCTTAATTAAGTAAATAAGGAGACAGACATTGGGTGATCCTGTTCTTGATGGTCCTTGATAAGCTGTTAATGGACAGAAATATTTTCCAGCAGAAGGTTAGATTTCACCAGGACAAAGGGGCTTCTGCTTTGTCTTTCTTGAAATAGCAATGTAAAGACAATATTAACTTTTCTTTTTGCCAAACACACATTCTAAATAAAAAGATTTAAGAGCAAAATCAGTGTTTCCAATAATGTCAAATACTTCTGTATCATTTTTTTCTCTAGAATAGCTGATGCCATTCATTTGCTGTTTCAGTTTGCTGTTTTGATTTGAAGACACAAAACATCTCTTCATTACAGATGACAATTGTCTTTAGCATTTGAATGAAATTCCATATCATAACAACTAAACAGAGCTCTTTTCCCCCTCGAACGTTTCCAGGTGTTTTACATTAGAAAACCAGCCATAGCCAACTCCATAAATTAGCTTAAAATGCTACAGTAGTTCAAACAAGTTTTTAGTCTTTCCCTAAAAGTACCCAATATTTTCATGTTCTTGATAAAAACAGATTTCTTGGTGCCGAAGAATGAAAACATACTTTAATAATCAGCGTGGCTAAGGTAACTCAACATTCTGTGCCATAAACTGTAAGTATCTATGTATTCATAGGCTCTAAGTCATGGAAAGTATTTTAAAATAAAAGAGAGTATTGAGAGATAACACACATTGGATCACAGAGTACTTGAAAATATGACAAAGCTTAGTCCATGTTCTAAGCTATTCTGCACAAACCACAATTCATCTTAATCTATTATCAAGATCAAAACAAAAACTAATGTAGATATGTTGTTGAATAATAAGTTGTTTGAAAAATCATAGATTATGGTCCACAAAGACTACTTAGTTATTTACCATCTAATTCCCTAACCCTTTTTCCTTTAAAAAAATCACTTATAATGATGGTGTCTTAACCCCCAATCTTTGATTGTGTTTTCACCTGTCCAGTTTTCTTACAGTTAAAATTTTGAGGATGTAGTGTTAATTTTTCATTCTTTACTATAGCTTTAGAACTTTGTGCTCTTAATCAACTTCTATAATTATTATCTGAATTATTTATGCATTTCCATAATATGTAGAATTACCTGATGGATGTCGATAGACTGATCTTAAGTCTTCTGTACTAAACTATGTACATTTAGCTTCCTCAATTCCCTCTTTGTGACTTATTCATCAATCTTGTATCTAATCATTCTTTTCCTTTGCGTTTTGTCTATTCTCTCAATGATTTTTCTGGAACTGGAATTGTGTTGACACCATGGCTGTTGGTATATATATTTTAGTACAACAGTGGGTTTCTGCACCACATACATGTGTTGCAAATTTGTTTTGTATTTTGTTCACCTATGAGTTTAGGTTTCCAGTGAATGTATTACTTTCTAAATAAAGTACAGTAGCTGTCCCCAAACGTGTGTCAGTTTTTCATCTCAAAATACTATGTAGGACAGGGATCGGCAACCTTTGGCACGTGGCCTGCCAAAGTAAGCACCCTGGCTGGCCGGGCCAGTTTGTTTACCTGCCGCGTCTGTAGGTTCAGCCGATCACAGCTCCCACTGGCCGCGGTTTGCTGCTCCAGGCCAATGGGGGCTGCGGGAAGCGGCGCGGGCTGAGGGATGTGCTGGCCGCCGCTTCCCGCAGCCCCCATTGGCCTGGAGCGGCAAACCGCGGCCAGTGGGAGCTG
>NW_020664440.1:24469545-24489699 GCF_002925995.2 Terrapene triunguis
CAGCTCCCACTGGCCGCGGTTTGCTGCTCCAGGCCAATGGGGGCTGCGGGAAGCGGCGCGGGCTGAGGGATGTGCTGGCCGCCGCTTCCCGCAGCCCCCATTGGCCTGGAGCGGCAAACCGCGGCCAGTGGGAGCTGTGATCGGCTGAACCTGCGGATGCGGCAGGTAAACAAACTGGCCCGGCCCGCCAGGGTGCTTACTGTGGCGGGCCACGTGCCCAAAGTTGCCGATCCCTGATGTAGGATTTCAAATTTATTTGTACTAAATTTCATCTTGCTGCATTGTGGTTCGCTCTTCCAAATCTCTTCAAGTGACCCAACAATGTATGTCTGTCATTCTGCATGATTGATATACATCGGATTTAATTTTAAATTTATTTTTGTAGTACTGGAATGCCTGAGCATAGTTTCATTTATGCCTTATTCTAATTTGTCATGCTCTAGTATACTTAAACCAGGCTCTATGATTCTACAGTGATGGGGGCAATATAAGTATTTAGAGAGAGTAAAATATCAAACACTATCACTGCTGCAAATTCCATTTGATACTGTTCCCTCCTGGAAGTCAAACTATTAATAATTTCTTTCTGTTCATCAACGTGATTCTTGCTATTCAATTAAGGCTTCATAATGAGTCATCAAATGTCCCTACAAAAGATCTGTCATTTCAACAGACTGCAATACAGCAGATAGTTAATTTTGGCTGAGGTACTTCTGCAATCAGTTGGCATCCTTCTGAGCAGTTTAGCTAAAAGAGAACATGAGCCATTATCATTCAATTGGAGATACAATTTAGTGGAGAAGACTATTTTTTAAAAGTAAGTTCTATGACAGTTTCAGGAAGGATAACCATTCAATGTTTTTATTTTTTATTTTATCACTATTAACATATAAACTTTCCATACAAGTACTAACATAATTTATTCATAACCTGTATTTGTTCCTTTAATAAGACACATTTGTGTTTGGTTAACGTCTTCTTGTCTGTATATCTTGTTCACATTCCAAAAATGGCAACCATATGTTATAAAATCTGCTTTATCTTGTATGTGGTGGTGGTGGAGGGGGGTTATTATGTTTGGAAGAGCTGGGCTCATCTAAGCAATAGAACTCTGAAGAAACAAACTTAACTTATTAAAGTCTCATTAAAGGTAAATTTGTTTAAAATACCTTTTGTAAAATGTCCATGGATATCTGGCAATAGACTCTTGTCATCCAATTGATTTCCAAGAAAAATATGAGATCCCAAAATTGCAAGTAAGGAAAAAAGCAGTGTACCTTTTATGCCTCCAGAAAGAAATGAAGGAACAACGAGATACTAAGTACATGTGCCTTATTGCACACTTTGCAAAAAATAAGGGGAAGCAGTTTAATTGCCTAGCATTGATCAAATGTACACTGCAATCCAGTACTTTCTTTTAATTCTTAATTCAAGATTTCTATTTACATTATTGTTGAATAGAAACTAATACAGCCACATTGTAGGTATCAGAGTGTAGTAAAAAATATTAAGTGACATCAGGCTATAGGCCCTCTCTTTGCTGACTGGAATTTCCTGCTGACATTGGCCACATTAAATGGGCAAAAGATTGCAGCCTGCACCTCCCTCTGGAATTGAGAGAATACAAAACATTTGTCAAGCAGCTACTATCTCAGCTTCAGGATTTTGGTATATGCATTTTGAAATATTTGCAGAGTCCTTACTTTCTCTTCCTTTGTTATAGCATAGTATTTAATTAGGCTTAGAACAGGAATATTTATTCTTAAGAGGTAGCATTCAGCAGTGTTTATTTGGTTTGAAACTTCCACAGGATATACTGTCCCAAGACTTGTTCACTATAAATGCATCTACTTTCTGTCTAAAGAGCATGTTTCGGACAACATGACTACTCTTAAAAAATTATAATCACATACAGTGGTCCTCCTTAAAAAGTCAATGTTTACCAAATCAAAGTATATGAGATACTGTATTACTTAATATTCTAAGAATTGGGAAAATTCTGCAATGCCTCAGATGCTCTACTATGATAACACTTGGTAAATTATTTTTAATAATTTAACCTAATAAGTAGAAATGAAATAAAACACGGTACTGGCTATATATTAAGTTTAAGATAATAAGTATAGAGAAATAATTCGAAGCATTCTGTTTAGCCCATATGGTTGACATAACTGAAAACCAAGCAAAAAGAATGGCTGAAAAGCAAACCCTTAACAGGAGAGACATTGACTTTCAAAATACAAATGGAGAAGCCATATCCAACTACCTAGCACTTCATATTTATGAACAAATCTAGTTCAAACAACTCTAGGAGTGAGGCTGTGCAAAGATATTTTATTGGATCCTTTTCCACCAACTGAAACACCCAAGATTCAGTGTTTGATTTCCCCCCCCCCCGCCAAACAAAACACAAAAACATCCCAAACTCTTATACTATAAAATTCCTATATTATGCTATCTGGATAGGAAAAGAATAGAATAGGTCAGCTGTCTAAAACTGAGGGATGTGATTCATGGGGAGGGGGATAATGTTAGAGGAATAGTGGCTTCACTTTTCCTGTCAAAGGAGAGAATGGGTGAAACTTGATGTACCCCAGTTGTGGTCATGACAGATGCTGAAAGGTCTCATGTTTCTAGAAGTGTTCAATTATTGTCACCACAGAACTTTTTCTTCACAAATCAGTCAATTCTCCACATCATCCAGCATTGGAGTTAAATTGTAAATAGTTCACTAGCTTCTCTGATGGCCCCTTTTTGGGATCTAGGTTTGGCATCATTTTCTGAAGGAGCCCTGCTGGATAAATCATATATAGCCTGAACTAATGGTGTTTTAAACAAATATAGGTAACACGTGCCCTTGGTTAGAAAAAAAAAAAGGAAAAAAAGAGAATAAGAAACCAAGAACATCAAATGATTCTAGGGTATATACTTAATTGACCCAAAGTGAATACAAACAAGGAAGCACAAGGTACACCAGATTTTATGCTAGCACAATGATAGGAAAACAATGACAAAAATTAAATGCAAACATTGATATTGGCAAATTCTAAACTATAAACCTGCAATATTGTGAATCTAAGATAAAATTCCTTTTTAGAAAAAAAGAAAAGAAAAAAACCATTGCTAATAGTCACAGTTTATCAGAAATGTACAGATTTCTGGCTTCCATACTGCTGTAGCCATCATTTTCCTGTGGCTCTGTGCAGGCTATCTGCAATGCCAATTCTGCTAAAAATCTTATATTTGATGTGTGTAGTTTGCAACAGTGAACTATGCAAAAAGATATACAGTACCCTTAAAGTTTAGTGCATATTATCTGTTAAAACCAATTAAAAATGTTAATAACAATGCTAGCATATTTTTCAACAAGCTTAAAAGTTCTGGACGCCATATGTGTTGGGTAAGGGACATATGATAATTTGCACTCTGATTCATATTCAGCTCCCTCTTTGTTTTTCCAGCACCATTTCCCCCCCATTTGAGGGACAAAGGTGAAATTATTCACCCATCTTCTGTCCAAATTGAAACTGGGCACACAGAGTACAAATGGAAGAAGGGTAGAGGTGCATATGGAGGAGAGAAGGGTGGAAAATGTGCTAAAATGGATGTTGCCCTCTGACCCAAACCCCTGTCCTGGAATACCCCTAATGAAGATTATAGAATGCGAATTTGCGTAATTGCTATGCTCCCAATTCCAATAACAGTTATCCCATGTCTTATTACACTAAATAACTGAATTAATATACAATTGACACAACAAAATGTCCTTCAGCTATTTCCTCCATGTGATGGAGGGCCTCTAGCAGAAGGTTAGTGGCAAGATACTGTGGAATCCCACCTAACAAAAATGCTGTTTTATTTCCTAGCTGCTGTAGCCTGGCATGGAATATGTCAGTGTTTGTCAATTCATAGTTGTGTCAGAAAGATAAAATGTGTTTGATCGTAATTTTTTTTACTTAGATGCTATTTCAGGTGTTTCATGCCTGTATTTTATTTTGTTTTTTGGTGGGGGGAAAAGGGGGAGAGATGAGGGGGGAGGGTATGCTGATAAATTAAGAATAATGTAACTTTCTTACGTTACAGAATTTTTTTAGGATTCTGGTTTAATAGAATTTGATCTATCTTTGTAATGGTGTTTTTGGCTGGAGGACACTACAGTTGAGGTGACAATTTAGTTAAGTGCCTATGCTTTTATTTAAATGAAATAATTGATCAGAATGTTAAAATACTGCTGATCTCAAATTTTAAAGTTCAGACAGGCAGATCGTGTAGGGGCAGTACAATGCTCTTGTTCACCAGAAGAGTGGAAACCATCTGCTTTGTGGAGGTGTTGGAAAGAACTAGTTGTTCTTATGCCACAACTTGCTGTGACTTGCAGATTTGCCTGTTTTACCTGGGAATATTAGAAACTATGTTTACTGTGAGGCCTCTCCTGTGTCTAATTTAGCCTAGTCATTGCCATCTTTCATCTGTCCATTTTAATTTTCCTCTGGTTATCTGCCTCGGTCCCTTCTTAACAATCTCTATTTTTTCTATATTTTACATTTTTTTTTTGCTCTTGTCTTGTGGCTCCTCCTGCCTGTTTCCTACTCTGCAGAAGATTATGTGCTGCTTGGAGAGAGGGGCATCCCCTGTTAGCCTCCTGGGGCTGGATCACATACTCTTTTATCATAGAATCATAGAATATCAGGGTTGGAAGGGACCTCAGGAGGTCATCTAGTCCAATCCCCTGCTCAAAGTAGGACCAATTCCCAACTAAATCATCCCAGCCAGGGCTTTGTCAAGCCTGACCTTAAAAACCTCTAAGGAAGGAGATTCCACCACCTCCGTAGGTAACCCATTCCAGTGCTTCACCACCCTTTTTTAGCTTATCATTGGATCAGAGAAGAGAAGTTTGGGCCTCTGAGTTGCTGCTGCCTGAGCCTTCAGCCTCCTGGGACATCAGTGGGATCAAGGATTGAAACTGGTTGGCTTTCAAGGAATCACCCATTGCTTTACCCACAGCCACAGATGTACCTTTGTCATAGGGATAGATAGAGAGGAAGGATGGTCCAGGTGTTAGCCTGCCCCCACTCTGCCGTAAATAGGCTTGGCAGAATTTGAGTTTTAAATCTGAGGAATAATATAGATGTTTATATTTAAGCATTTTTTTTCATTTTTTTCACTAGTGTGGGAAATTATAGGGTATGTCAGAAAATAGTGGGGAGCAGACATAAAGACAGTAGATGTTGAGATTCAAAAGGTCAGAGCTTTATAATTGTTAAGCAAATTGTCAACATCACATCAAAATATACAAAGTAAATATCTTAAACTCAAACTCTAAAGTTCTCAGGCAGCATTTTTCTTACTTTGACTATCTGTAAATTTCCATTATTATTGATGTAAATATTTTTTCGTCTGTTTTTGTGTGTGTATGTGAAATCAATGTTTACTGGCATTTAACTGATAAAAATCGAATCCTCACAAGACTAGCCATAAACTTGTTGCGTTGCCTTTGGCAGGTCACTTAATTTCTGTGTGTCAGTTCCCCATCTGAAAAATAATAATAGTGCTTTCCTATCTCTGATCGGTTGGGATGATAAATTGTGAGGTGCTCCGACACTGCAATAATGGAGACCATGTAAGTACTGTAAGCAGATCCTACAAGTTCTCCTCTGCCTTGTACAAAGGACATTTCTAGTGTGGGAGACACCACTATAAGGAATAAGGTAACCAAGAAACTAGTACTTTGGGTTTGGGTTCCATTCCAGTATTCAAATCCAACACCCCAGAAATACATGTGGAGGAAGAAGTGGGCAACCAGTTACTTCTGGTTTAGGCCCCATATACCCTAAAAAGTTATAGTAAATCTAAAACCTCCATGGATGCCAAAGAAAAGATCTATTTTTGGTGTGCTTATCACCATAATGACAAGGCACCATCATGCTATCTCTGTACTAATATGCAGTATTCTGTGTAGCTCTTGAGAGAATCGTTTTTCAATCTGCAGAATTCTGGTTAAATTGTACATACAAAGTAATTAACCAGAAAGATCTAGGAATTGCAACAATCCAGACTTCAGATGGGATATAATGAAAGCATAAATTAATAACTGAACATGCCCCCAAGGTTATTTGTAGAAGCCTTGCTAGTTAGGGGATAGTTTAAAGATTTTGTAATGTAAGCAAAAGGAGCTTCAGGCAAAAATGTCAGGATCAAAAACTACCTTATTTAAAAAAGTTCTAGAAGGCTCCCTGGTCCTTTTAATAAAAGCAATTTCAAAAGACAAAAACAGCATCAATTCAAAAAAAGACATAATGTGGAAAAATGTGGTTTCCTTATATTATAGTAACTGCATATTCAGAATGTCACTTAGGTAACTGTTTAATCAAATTATAAAGCACCTTAGATGATCTCAGTTAGAAAAACAATATATTATGCACATGAAGTGATATCAACATGTCTCTGAATCAATTTCCCTATAGAAAAAAATTGTACACCGAACAACATAAATTCAAGAACTGAGCCTTGTGATATCCCCAAATGTTTGAACCTGATTGGAAGAAAACCCACACAAAATAATAAACGGGGAGTCATTTTCTGATCTTCTCCAGAATCCCAAAGTCTGCTGCATTTTACCAGCAGGGCTAGAGAATAAAAGCTTTTAAGTCAGCCTGCATCAGATTGATTCATAAAGCTAACAGGAAAAGTATTATGAGGCAAGGCTTTATGCTATGATAGACATCTAGGAATACTCGTCGTTGGCAGTCTATTCATCTTTGGCTAAAGGGGTGGAACTCTGGTTTGTTTCCCTGGGTAATCTATGGAATTCTGTTCATACTCCAACTCACTTTATATGCCCTTTGGGAACAGTGTCAAGTCTTAAAATTAGCTGTAATTTTTGTTGATCAGATAGGGAGTTGATTGGCCAGCTTCCCCCCCCCACACACACACACAATTTCCACAGAAGAAGAAGATGACAAATCTAGGACATTCACTTTGTGTTTAAATCCATTGTGAGGTTGACATTTAATTAATTTTTCGTTTTCAACTGTCTGCTGAAACAATCAGTTAGTGATTGAGAGATTTCATCATTGAAGGTTTTGTAAAGGTTTTTTTTCTTTCTTTTGAAAAATTAGTTTTGTGCTAAATACTCAGAACAGAAAGGGTAAAGGGGCATTCACTAATTGCTTTATTCTAAATGTACCTTTTAAAAAATATTTTTAGGGCAGGTACTAGAAATTCACTGGTGCCGTGCACCATAGTGGGCCCCAAAATTGGCAGTTTTAAAATTCTAAAAAACACAATACTGTATATCTTTTAACAAACAAATTTAAAACACCCAAATGTTTGCGGCACTACATGCTATCCTTAATTACCAGAGCCCTTATGGCTAGTGCAATTTCTGGTACTGGTGGCATTGCAGCATGATGCATTGTATGACATTGGTCAGTGGGATTCTGCAGGCCAGAAGTAAGAATTTTTGAACGGTATGTTTGGACTTCCATCATGCCTTCCTTCTATGGAAGCCATGGGATTTGGGGGAAGTGGTGGAATAAGACAAGCCAGTCAGAGTAAATCCAACTCCTATGTGATTATCAAGAAGTATGTATTATTTTATTAATATTTATTATTTGTATTGACCCTGGCACTTAGAAATCCTAGTCATGGACTAGGACCCAATTGTACTAGGCACTGTGCATACGCAACAACAAAAAGACTGTTCCTGTCACAGAGTATACAACAAGAGACAACAGATGGATACAGACAGAGGGGGAGATTTAAAGGAAACAATGAGACAATATTGGTCAGTGTGATAGGCAGTTCTCAGCATACCAATGTCCTAACTGTAACTTTAATACTAAACTGTTCCTAAGGTCATACAAACTGATCATAAGCATGAATAGAACTGCATGTATTATCTATGGAAACAGCCATCATTTCCTTCCCTTTAGCCAAAGATATATGGACTGTCAAAGATGAATGCTTCTGGATAAATCTCATGAAATTCGGTCCTGCCACATACTTCTTTTCCTGTATGCTTTAAGTATAAAATGCTTCTTTGACTGTAAAAATTAAGATTTTTGGAAAATTGTATTGATTTATTCATTCACATGCTATATACGTGTAGATTGCTGAGTTATTGTCTTGTAGAGATATAACATCACATACAGGCATAGCAGAGTTAGGAAATACAATTAGCCAGGAAGCTGAGGGAAAGTGCATTTCTCGTAAACCTTTTGCTGGAAAAGTTCCTTTTTGCTAAATAATTTTTTTCTTTTGTGTAAGAAGAGCTTTTATTGTATTAATTATTGGCATCTTCCTTTGTATGCAATCATTTACTTAATGTTGTTTAAAGAATCTTTGCTCACTTACATGGAAAACTCATAACTAATTGGCTTTCCTTTTTTTTAGTTGTTTGTATAGATATTTAAAATATTAAATCCTGAATTCTTCAGGATGTGTTTTTTAGAGATGTCTTAAAATACTGTAGTAATTGATTTAATATCATGAGCCAAATTAGTTATTTTTATTTAACAGTTATATTGTGGTAGCAACTAAAAATTGCAACTGGGTTGGATTCCATTGTGTGTAAAGATATAATAAATGACAGCCCCTGATCACACAAGCTTAACCTGTAAGGATAGGTCTACAGTATAATAAAAAACCCTGTGGCACTGAGTCTGGAGTCTGAACCTGGGTGCCAGTCTGAGCCCAAATGTCTACACGTCAACTTTATAGCCCACAAGCCTAAGTCAGATGACCTGGGCCAGTTGCGGCCATGCTGTGGGTCTTTAATTGCAGTGTAGATGTACTTTAAAAGAGAAGGGTTTGTAACTGGTGGATGAGACTAACATATGTGCCAGAGTGGGATGGGGAAGATGAGATAAATATAATATGCTCACTGCAATTGAATGCTGTTGGTCATTGTCTGGGCAGCAGCAGCAAAAAAAGGGATAGGGATTCTACTGCATTTGGATTACAGGGAGAGGAAAGGGATTTACCTGAGTGGAGCCAAAGGGGGAACAGTAAGTGGCTGGACCAGGTGGGAGAAAGGGAAGGTATTTGTATATTCAGGAAGAACTCGCTCATTAGTCACAATCAGCAGCACCCACCAGCTCACCCATGGGGTGAAAGTAGACTGTTTTTAATGATCTGTCATTGGAATTGCGCTAGTTGCTTTTTATCTTTTCTTTTTTTGTGGGGGTGTGGGCTGGGAAGGAATTTTTCCATCTCTGCCAGATTAGCAGGGGCAGGGTGTTTTTTTCCCCCATTTTTCCCATAGGTCAGGAACTGATGAGGTAGGTAAGGAGTTCAAGATGTCACAACTTAGTAGGTAGCAGATGTGGCAGGTGTCCGGTGCAGGTACTCATTAGAGAGGATATATAGTTCACTGATAAACAGGAGTTGGAAGTGGATTTAAGGGAAGGTAAGCCCTAAGGAAGCTGGAAAAGAGGGTGTTGGGACTCCTAATGTCTGGTACAATGAAGAGATAACCTTGTTTTTTCCCCAGACACCCCACCCCCCCATTTGAGGGGAGGGCAGTGGGGTCAAGAAGTGAGGTGGGACTAGGTTGGGAAGGGGGATTGCTGTTGGCAGCCCTCCTAAATGGGTAAAAAAGATTAAGGAAAGAGTGATGACCTGCATTGTATTATTTACTGCCAGATAGGTTAAGTGAATAAAGCTGTGGCCTAATTAAAACACATCTGTTGCATCATTTCTTTCTTCCTGTTTGTCTGAGACAGTGGGATGTGCCCAATATGTAGCTGGTTAGTAGTAATAATCACAGCTCTCCACCTGCTTAGCCCTTATCAGGTTGTCCTTTACTGTATGCATTATGGAAAGAGATGAGTTTTGAGGAGGAAACTGAATGATGACAAGGAAATGGCTTTATGGGTTTTGAGAGGGAGCTTTGCCCATTCATAAGGAGCAATATGGAAGACCGCACGAAATGGAGTTGCAGTGATATAACTGAGAGCAGCATTTGGTGCCAAATTTTATTAAAGACTTGGATGTTGATCTTATACTGTCCAGGTTATGAAACAGTCTCCAAGTCATTTGAAGTCCGATTGACAGTTACAGAGAAGCTTTTTCCCCCTGAAAATGTACTTCATTAGCTCTCCAAGGAGTAGGCTATGCTTAAGGCACTCAAAGCCCTGGTCTACACTACAGGGTTAGGTCGAATTTAGCCACGTTAGATCGATTTTTATAATGAATGTGTCTACACAAGCAACCCCGTTCCGTCGACCTAAAGGGCGCTTAAAATTGATTTCTGTACTCCTCCCCGGCGAAGGGAGTGGTGCTAAAATCGACCTTGCTGGGTCGATTTTGGGGCATTGAGGACACAAATCGACACTATTGGCCTCCGGGAGCTATCCCAGAGTGCTCCAATGTGACTGCTCTGGACAGCACTTTCAACACCAATGCACTAGCCAGGTACACAGGAAAAGCCTTGGGAAATTTCATTTCCTGTTTGGTCAGCGAGGCAAGCTCAGCAGCACAGGTGACCATGCAGTCCCCCCAGAATCACAAATGAGCTCCAGCATGGAGCGAATGGGAGACACTGGATCTGATTGCTGTATGGGGAGAAGAATCTGTGCAGGCAGAACTCTGATTAAAAAAAGAAGAAATGCTAATATATATGCCAAAATTGCACAGGGCATGATGGACAGAGGCTACAACAGGGACACACAGCAGTGCTGCGTGAGAGTCAAGGAGCTCAGGCAAGCCGACCAAAAGACAAAGGAGGCAAACGGTCACTCTGGGTCAGAGCCCCATACATGCCGCTTCTATGATCAGCTGCATGGCATTCTAGGGGGGGACCCTACCACTACCCCACCACTGTCCATGGACACCTGCAAGGGGGGAGTCTCACGCAACACGGAGGAGGATTTTGTGGATGAGGAGGAGCAGGAGGAGGAGAATGTGCAGCTGGCAAGCGGTGAATCCATTCTCCCCGGCAGCCAGGACCTTTTCATCACCCTGGAGCCAATACCCTCCCAGGGCGGGATCCCCGACCCTGAAGGCGGAGAAGGCACCTCTGGTGAGTGCACATTTGTAACTACAGTTCAGGGTTTAAAAGAAATAGCGTTTAACGTTTGATTTTCCCTGAAGACTTGGGATGCATTGGCGGCCAGTATAGCTCCTGGAAAAGTCTGTTAACGTGTCTGGGGACGGAGCGGGAATCCTCCAGGGACATCTCCATGAAGCTCTCCTGGAGATACTCTGAAAGCCTTTGCAGAAGGTTTCTGGGGAGGGCTGCCTTATTTCGTCCGCCATGGTAGGACACTTTACCATGGCAAGCCAGTAGCAAGTAGTCTGGAAGCATTGCAGCACAAAGCATGGCAGCGAATGGTCCTGGGTTTTGGTCGCATTCAAGGAACATTTGGTCTATATCTTTCTGTGTTAGCCTCAGGAGAGTGATATCATTCATGGTCACCTAATTGAAGTAGGAGAATTTTTGTAAGGGAACAGTAAAAGGACCCCTTTCATGCTGGGCTATTTGCGCTTGGCTAAAGTGTATATCTCTCTCCCCCCAGCTTAGTGTTATCCACGAACTTGCTGAGGGTGCAATCATCCAGATCATTAATAAAGATATTGAACAAAACCAGCGCCAGGACCAACCCCGGGGGCACTCTGCTTGATACTGGCTACCAACTAGACATCAAGCCATTGATCGCTACCCGTTGATCCCAACAATCTAGCCAGCTTTCTATCCACCTTCTAGTCCATTCATCCAGCCCATACTTTAACTTGCTATCTATCCTGGCCCCTCTACTTACATCAGTCTGGGAAAGGGAAAGAGTGCCAGATGAGTGGACCAATGGTGTTATAGCGAAGATACCAAAGAAAGGAACTCTCAGTAATTGTAATAACTGGCATGGTATCACACTTTTATCTGTGCCAAGCAAAGTATTGTTTAAGATCATAGTCCAGCGTATATCAGAGGCACTTGATAGTGTTCTCAGAAAGAGAAAAATCAGCAAGCTGGTTTTCAGAAAGGGTGTGGATACACAGACCAGATCTTCACTCATTGTAGAAACACTCACATACTCAGGCAGCACCATCAGCCAGGACGGCGGAACAAGCCAGGACATCCGGAACAAAATCAATAAAGCCAGGAACACCTTCAGGAGCTTAAATACAGTCTGAGTATGAAAATTTGAAATAGTCATCATTTCTATGTCCTTCTTGCCCAGAATTTCCATTTTCACTGGAGTGTTAGGGAAATTAAAAGCAAAATAATCCAGGAAGTCTGGCAAATAGGCAGCTGCACCATGTACTATGGCTAAAGCATAGTAGGCTGCATTTTTCTCATTTTCACTGTATGACAAAGCAAGAAATTCTTCTGCAAATCTCTCCATCTCCACTGGAGACAAAAATGTGAGTTCATCCATGTAGGCATGAAGGACCAAAGCACCACCATTAGACTGATGTTCTTCATGAATATAGTTACTAAATTTAGTGCCAGTTTTCCCTGAGAATAGCCACGTGGTGGGGGGAGGAGTGAAGGGATCATCCCAAATAGCCATATGGAGGGGTGGGGGGAGGTTTGGGCTGCACGTCCACCCGAAAACCACAGCCCCTCCTTTTAAATGGCAAACCCAACCGGCATTGCTTGCTATGGGAAAGGAGGGCGCTGCAGTTTGAAAACATTCCCACATGTTATCAAGGTGTTAGAAGCCAAACCCACGTAGCCTTTGGCTTACCATGGCTGCCTGGAAACCAAATTCTGTTGCCCAGCCATGTGTGATGTGTCACCGTACCGGCAGGCGCTCAATATAAAAGGCAAAATGCGACCTTGTACTTAAAGCACATGTGCTGTCTGCTGTGAATTGCTTGATTCACTGTGAAAGAGACTCCCTTTTGTTCTCAGAAATATATCATCTTAAATTTTACTCTCACTTTTTATCCCCGCACAGGTGCAAATGTTTCTATGCTCCCCCTATCATCTCCGTCCCTGAGGTTATCGCAGATTAGAAGGCAAAAAAAACGCACTCGCGATGACATGTTTTCCGAGCTCATGCAGTCCTCCCGCACTGATAGGGCACAGCTGAATGCATGGAGGCATTCAGTGGCAGAGTCCAGGAAAGCATTAAGTGACCGTGATGAGAAGAGGCAGGATGCAATGCTGAGGCTAATGGGGGAGCAAACGGACATGCTCAGGCATCTGCTGCAGCTGCAGGAAAGCCAACAAGAGCACAGACCGCTGCTGCATCCACTGTACAACCACCTGCCCTCCTCCCCAAGTTCCATATCCTCCTCACCCAGATGCCCAAGAACACTTGGGGGGAGGGAGGGAAGGCTCTGGGCACCCAGCCACTCCACTCCAGAGGATGGCCCAAGCAACAGAAGGTTTAACCTAGTCAGCAAACAGCACCAGCGAACTTTTAAACTTCCAAAGGCACATTCTACCACCATTCTGCACTTGCTCAGCCTATAGTTGAACTACTCCTTACTACTGTGCAGGCTGCCTCGGTATGGCTTCATGAGCCATGGGAGCAAGGGGTAGGCTGGGTCTGCAAGGATAACTATTGGCATTTCAACATCCCCAACAGTAATTTTCTGGTCTGGGAAGTAAATCCCTTCTTGCAGCTGTTCAAACAGCCCACAGTTCCTAAAGATGTGAGTGTCATGCACGTTTCCCAGCCATCCCATGTTGATATCGGTGAAACGTCCCTTGTGATCCACCTGCGCTTGCAGCACCATTGAGAAGTACCCCTTGCGGTTTATGTACTGGTTGGCAAGGTGGTCCGGTGCCAAGATAGGGATATGCGTTCCGTCTATCGCCCCACCACAGTTAGAGAACCCCATTGCAGCAAAGCCATCCACTATGACCTGCACATTTCCCAGAGTCACTACCCTTGATAGCAGAATATCAGTGATTGCATTGGCTACTTGAATCACACCTGTCCCCACAGTAGATTTGCCCATTCCAAATTGATTCCCAACTGACCGGTAGCAGTCAGGCGTTGCAAGCTTCCACAGTGCTATTGCCACTTGCTTCTCAACAGTCAAGGCAGCTCTCATCTTGGTATTCCTGTGCTTCAGGGTGGGGGAAAGCAACTCAGAGTTCCAGGAAAGTGGCCTTACGCATGCGAAAGTTTAGCAGCCACTGGAAATCATCCCATACCTGCAGCACTATGCAGTCCCACCAGTCTGTGCTTGTTTGCTGGGCCCAGAATTTGTATTCCACTATATCAACCAGCCCCACTGCCACCATGATGTCCCAATTGCCACAGCCTGTGCTTTCAGGAACGTCTGTGTCCATGTCCTCCTCACAATCGTTCTCGTGCTGCTGTCTCTTAACCAGGTTCTGCACATACTGCAGTATAATGCACGAGGTGTTTACAATGCTTGCAACAGCAGTGGTGAGCTGAGTGGTCTCCATGCTTGCCATGCTATGGCGTCTGCACAGGTAACTCGGGCAAAAAGGCGCAAAATGATTGTCTGCAGTTGCTTTATGGAGGGAGGAAGGGAGGGGAGAGTGACGACATATACCCAAAACCACCTGGAACAATGTTTTTGCCCCATCAGGCATTCGGAGCTTAACCCATAATTCCAATGGGCAGCGGAGACTGCGGAAACTGTGGGATAGCTTCCACAGTGCATCACACCGTGAGTCGATGCTAGCCACTGTAATGAGGACGCACTCCGTCGACTCAATGCGCTTAGTGGGGACATACAAAATTGACTGTATAAAATCGATTTCTAAAAATCAACTTCTATAAAATCGACCTAATTTTGTAGTGTAGACATACCCTAAGGAATGTGTTCCCTCTATTTCTAGTGTTTGGTTTTAAAGGGACTAGTTTACAACATCAAAAACAATTGCTTAGAGAGATAGTTTGAGGGTCTCTTAGGCACCTTTATTTGGGCTTATAAAGAAGAAACATGAATACAGGATTACCTAATTAAAATCCAAAATTTGGGCCTTTGAAGTCTCACCAGAAAGAATGGAGACCCAACGAGATAGGGATGGTAAATTGCTTGATCTGGATGAAGGAAGGGGTCAGGAGGGAAGATGACACATCCACAGCATCATTTGCCCTCCATACTTGAAGATGTATCTCTGCAGAAATTGAGCTTTATGGATGGGAATAAGGTTGGGAATGGACAAGTTAGGACTTGCGGGAGACAGCGACTGTCCATAGTATAGTTCCCACTAATCCTGCAAGGAATCATCAAGTAAGCTAATTCTGAACCCATCAGCATTATTTTAGTCACCTCCCCCTTCATAGCTCTGAAACTCATTGTGGGAAGGTTTGGTGGCAATGTCCTATGGCATTGTACTTTTCATGTAGGTCAGTGGGGCTGAGAGGGCCAGAAAACAATAGCCTTTACACAGATAATTCTGAATTCCAGCAGATCCTATGAGAACCCTAGAGTACCACATCTGAAACCCCTTTTGTTCTAACTGTGCACATGCGTGTGAAGGAGACACGGACAGAGACTGTAAAATAACCACATATGGAATACCATGGAATTTACAGTCACCTACAGTATGTGAGAAACATTCACATCGGCATCAGAAGTAGTACTTTGAATAGATATTAAAATATTTTTCAATTAATGGTTTGTACACAGTTCTCAATGTTGTCAATATCTACCCTCAGTCTTCAGCTTTGAAGAGTGGCTGATGTTTGCTTTTGTTAATTGTACATCTTTGTGTAGCAATTGTAACCTCTATATTTTTATTACCTGTAGACTAAACTGTGAAAAAATCATACTGTGATACATAAAAACTGGAATGCAAAAGCTACTGTAGATGGTGCTGCATCAACCCATTATATAATTATTATTCTTAAAATGTCAAATTTGAATGTAATGGTTTTAAATTGCTTGCTTCAAATATTGGTGGAAAAACTCTAAGCAGAGAACTTCAGTAAAAGATTTTAAATTACATTTATTTTTCTTAGTTTTTGAATTAGCAACACAGTGTACTATAATTGAATGAATTATGATTTGATGTCTGGGCAAAAGCAGCAGTGTTGTATTTGGACTAAGAAATTACTTGCTGGCTTTGTCACAGTTGACGTTAATTATTGATAGAGGTTTCAGAAATAGCGCATGTGCCGACAGCGTTGACTGTAATATAAGATAGAGACTGCAGTGATGCTAGAGGGATCATAAGAAAGATGCACCTGTAGCATTTGGACTTGTGCACTTCTGAACATCAGACTTTTAATTTGCTGTGGACTGTGCTATATTTATATGAGAGACAAAATAATGGAAAGATGAGTCGTCAAGCTTATTTTTATCGTGTCCCTCCACAGGAACTACACAGAAGAACCCAACTTCAGCCTGAACCAGCAAAGACAAAAGCTCTTCAGACAGTTATAGAGATGAAGGTACGGACTTTGCATGCTTGCCAATACGTAATCTTTTAGTTTGAACTCAGTTAATACCAGTTAATATAAAAACAAGAAATGAGCTGTAGCTTTTATTGAATTTATTTTTGTGTAAAGCAAGGGAATAATCAGTATTCCCCCCCCCCCCGCCCGCAAAAATTTCTAAATTTCATAGATCTGTAAAAGTTTTTTTAGATTCCTTGATTCCAAGGCCAGAAGGGATCATTGTGATCAGTTAGTCTGGCCTCTTGTATAACTCAGGCCATAGAACTTCCCCAAAATAAATGTAGCTACCATTTGCTCTTGTAAACATCTTATTCATAGTAACTGCACATACAGTTTTGCATTTTGACTAATACCCCTTTTTGGTGAAAAGCTAAGGTCTGCAATTTCACAAACGTGAGAATAGCATTCTGGGAAAGGTATAAAAATATTCTTTGTCTCCAGAAAGAACAAATAATTCATCTTTTTCCAAACCCATTATTGATAAATTAAATAATTTCCCCCTTTCCACATATTTTCTCAATAGATCATCCCCGTATTAGAAAGATGACTGATTTGCAGTGAGCAAGCTGATAAACTGGTTTTGCTGATCGTAGAAACTAGATCATACAGAAAGTAGTGGCCGTTTTCCTGTAATCATAGAGTAGAATTTCATATTCTACTAAAGCATAGTAAACATTTTTTCCTTTTACTAACCTCCATTTTAGTGGTTCTCCTCTTCACACTCATATCACTGTTCTTAGTAGTCCCCTTCAAAAAGCAGACAAGTTCTGCTCAGTGAAGTTTTGCAAGGATAATTTGGCTACATTCTAGGGCATGTCAATTAAATAACATACAGAAAAAAGTTGGACAATCAATGCATTGTAGTATTTTAGTTATCAGAACAGCTTGGGGTATATTTCAGGAAAACTTTGTTAGCTTTAGTAATTAGAAAACTCCAGAGGACTGATCCTGCAAACCCTTACTCCTGTGTATAGTCCTTTGATGAGGCTACTCACATGAGCAAGAGTTAGTAGGA
The DNA here is from genome assembly GCF_002925995.2 of Terrapene triunguis. Lineage (NCBI taxonomy): Eukaryota > Metazoa > Chordata > Testudines > Emydidae > Terrapene > Terrapene triunguis. Next base: position 24,486,898 of record NW_020664440.1, read on the forward strand.
TTGGCTCATATATTTATTATTAAAGAATTAGTGCAGAAGACACACACACACCAGCTTTTGTCACAGATAATAAGAATACATGCTAATGGCTTGCTTTTGGTTGGATGTTAATGTAAATCTGGACTAGCTCCATTAAGGTCTATGAAGTTAAAGTGGTATAAATCTGGTGTAAAGGAAATCCGAATAAGCCCTGTATTTTTATGCTGCACACTTGCCATATTATACAATATTATAAATGGCAAAAACCTGAAAACAACCTTATCATCCACCTTAAAAGATAAATGACTCTTCAGCCCTGAGCTGCATATTACTCATTTTTTGGATGTGAAATTCTTGCATTACAAAGCTATTCTTTCTTTCCCAAAACTGTGTGTGTGATTTGCCAAATGTGACTGTACTAACTGCTGTCAAAGCTGAGTGGATAAATGAATATTAATGAAAGGTATATTTTTATATCCGTTTTTTTCACAGGGCTTTCTGCCATTATCTGTTTCTGTATAATTCACTGTTCTTTTGATTATTAGATTTAATTATTGTGTCTAAGCCACTTTTTCTCAATCTGTAAATTGCTGGGCTCCTTGCAACCTGCTGGAAGCACAAAGAAACTCAGGTACAATGGGGGCAACAAAGGGTTTTTTTTTGTTTTTTTTTGCTTGAGGCTTAGTAAAACCAAGTATTCTATTGCTGAATATTAAGGAATATTAAGGAATATAAATATTCAGTACATAGTTCCAGGTGTACTAAGCCCAAAGAGAATGATCAGGCATAAAAGAAAAAATAATAGCCTGTCTCTGACCAAATAATTGAAATCTGCCTCTCATCTGCCTCTCATACGAACCTTTTAAAGATCATTTTTCTGTTGAAGATCACTTGCCCATATTGCCTACCTGTCTCTTAAAACCATTTTCACATTGGAGACAGGTCAGAAATTTGTCTAAGGGGAAGAGTGCTGTGACAAAGCTTGATTGCTTTGTTTGATATATAGCATCGCCAACATCACACATTCAAAAATTACAAATCGGGCATTCAAAAAAGACCATTAGATTTTTTAAATCTCATAATTTTAAACCAGAGGTATGTTGAGATCTTTTTATTTGCCTTCTGGGTTTTGACTCTTTAGGGGTAACAATTTGTAACATTTCTCCACAACCATATGGGCTACAATATTTTAATCAAAGCTGAGATTTTCACAAAACTATGTAAATGCACAAGTTGGGTCTTTAAGAAATAATTCAAATATTATTAGACTCATGATAAAATTGTGAGAGTTGGCAAACCATCCTGAATACAATAATGATGGCCTTTCACTTCTGTCTTAAAGGAAGTGCAAATTAAGGGCCTTAGTTTTGCCACTGACTTTTAAGTGAGTGACTACAGCATGTCTGAATGCTGAAGTAAATACAGGAGTTGCTTTTTTAATGGATAATTATTAGCTTGGATTATCCTATATGTCTAATGAAAAAAAGTTATACCCATGGCAGTGTCCCATGTACTGCTATATATTTTATGCAGAACTTGCTGTTGATTCCAGTCTGGGAATCCATGTATTAGCTGATACAAGAACATTGTCCAGCATTTTTTGCTGTAATTTATCAATTACAGCATATTAGAAAGTAGGAGACTGTGTTTTTTTGGGATGATCATTTTGAACACTTAATGTTGAATAAGATCAATTAAAAAATAGTTAAACTGACGTGTTGCACCTGTGAGGATAGTAACAACAAAAAGAGGGCCCTAAAAGTTAAGCTGCAAAATAAATTTTGATTCTTCTGCAAATGCGCAAACCCGTTCTCCATTTGGTAGGAGGAAGTACCCAGAGTCACAGGTATTCTGAAAATTTTTCTGCCATTGAAGTCAGAAAATCCTGTCTTTTGGCTCCTCAGGATACTAGGAAATATATTGTTTCCATTGAAAAAGGATTGAGAGCAGTGCTTTTTACCTGCAAGATCTTTGTAATGAGCACTCTCACTGGTCATTGCTGAGTCTGTAATTCCCTCACCTGACACTTTTACCTTTCCCCAGAGCCTTCTAATCTGTCCTCTTTTCATCAAATCCCTACACGCCCCATGTCTCTTCTCTTCTGCACCACAATTCTCTTTCTTCCCCATCTCTCCTTTCCCTCCACCCAGAACTGCTTGCCAAAACTGCCATGTTCTCTTTTCCTAGCCCTATCTTTCCAGATACCAACCCCAATCTGTCTCAAAATTCCTTACTCACATTTTCCTTCCAAATTTCCAGACTTCTCCAGACCTCTAATTCTCCCTGCCTGCTTCCTCAAACACAGCCTCCCACTCCTCATTTCCACTCTCTTCCTTCTTCTCCAAAGTGCCTAGCTCCTCCTCAGTTTCCCCTGTACCTATCACCTCCCTTGTCCCCTCCCTCTCCACAAAAGCTCAGTTCTGCCGAGATGGGTCAGACGACAGAGTGATCGCCTAGAGCCAGGAAACTGCAGCTCTCTGTTCCACTCTATCCCTCATTCCTTCAAGATTTATTTTTCTCCCAAACTTCCTTATCCAGATTTACTCCTTGGTCTTAAAGGGTCTCTTCTCCCCAAGTTTCCTGTCTGTAATAAGGATGGCACATAGACATGCTCTTTATTTCCTGGCATCAATCACACTACATGGGATGGAGTACAAGATGTTTCTGTCATATGATGGAGGTCAGTATTCACTGACTCCATAGGCTATTGTTTCCAGGGTTCTAGTATTGCCAACCCCAAATGTTCAAAGATCATGAGTCAGGGTTCAAATCAAGAGGTTTATTAAGTAATACATTCATTCTGAGTTATTTTTATTTGCCTTC
>NW_020664440.1:24490099-24551334 GCF_002925995.2 Terrapene triunguis
CACCTCCACACACCCCCAGCCCTCTGCCCTGACCTTGAGTCGCCCCCAACACCCAGCCTTCTGCCCTGCACCCCCCCACACACCCCTAGCCCTCTGCCCTGACTTCTGCCCTGCACCTCCACACACACCCCAGCCCTCTGCCCTGACCTCGAGTCGCCCCGCTCAGCCCGCTGCAGGCCTAGGTGAACAAAACCCCAGGTTGGAAGCGGGCTGAGCAGGCTGGTGGCGTAAGATCAGCATTTTAATTTAATTTTAAAGGAAGCTTCTTAAACATTTTGAAAACCTTGTTTACTTTACATACAACAATAGTTTAGTTATATAATATAGACTTATAGAGAGAGACCTTCTAAAAAATGTTAACATATATTACTGGCACGCGAAACCTTAAATTAAAGTGAATAAATGAAGACTCGGCACACCACTTCTGAAAGGTTGCCTGCCCCTGTGATAGACTTTCATTACATGATAATACTATTATTTTCCCTACCTCATTCAATGTACCAGTTGAATGATGTACATAAATGAGGCAGGGACACCTCGTGAGTGAGGCAGGTGTATTGAAATCCATTGCCTTTAACTGAATTGCACCCACTTACACTCTGAGTTTGTCATATGTGTTGTAATAATTTTATATGCTCTTTGGCATATAAGCATGTAAGATTGGTTACTATTGGTTAAAATAACCTAAAACATTAAAAGGAGGTTGAATATATTTGGCATGATTGCATTCATTGTTTGTATTAAGAACTAATACTGTGTATTTCGCAACACCAGGGCCAAATCTTGTTCATGCAAAGTCCCACTTAAACTAGCGAGACTACCTGTGTGAGTAAATTAGGCAGAATCTGCCTACCAATTTGGCATAATGCTCATCTTCATTGTAAACTAGTGACAATCATGCTGAAGTCTGAATAGCACAGAGACGAGCAAAAAGTATTTAAAATGTGAAGTTCTTAAGTGAATGAAAATATTTGTGATTTTACCTTACTTGCAGAAACAACCATCTTTATATATTGATCCAGCTTTGATATTTCAGGTATGTTACTAGAAAACTGCTTGTGTGTGTAGTGCAAAGTACTCTTCTTGTTCTGATTGCACGAGTCTTCCCTTTCTCTTGTTTTAAAGGTGAACCTGAATATTTTCTACACGCTACTTTTAATATCTATACAGATACTGTCTATTTAATTATCATTATTTGTATTTCACTTTTTTCCTAAGGATTTTTTCTTTTTGGCTCTCTTGCAATAGCTGTCATGCTGGGCTTATAATCAGTGAATGTTTATCACAAAAACCTCTTTTCTGTGAAATTAATAATGAAACCATGTATATTCATAATAGGTTTGGTAATATCCTTCTTTTATAGGACTTAAATTTTGGGCCTAACCTTAAGGTGACACTATCTTCTTAGAAAATAAATCTTTTCAGAAAAAAAAGGAATGATCAAATGCTCAAGTATTGACATAAAAAACCCATGAAACTAAAGGCTCTATTTCTCAATTGAGGGAACAGAAACATACCATGTGATGTGTGTGTTCAATTAAAACTGATCAAGACAGATTGAATTTGCAATTTCAAATATCGAATACTGACATCGAGCTTCTTGTGAACACTCTAAGGAGTTATTCACGGAAATAATTTGATGAATACTTTTAAGTTACAAATACATTTGGGAATAGTGATTTGCTTGCTGACATTTCATGAACAGAAAGAGGCAAAATGCCTTGAATAAATTATTTCTTGCAGATTATTTGTCCAGCTCTATATTTTACAGTGTGTGTGTGTGTGTGTGTCAGGCAATATGCTACCAGCAGTTTTGTCATAATGTTCTGGGATATATGAGTCATTATCACTGGAAACTAATCTGCAGAGTCAGCTTCTTACTACTTCAACTTTCCTCAGCACAATCAGGACAATCCTGTATTAATTAATGCTCTTAATTTATGCTTCAAGGCAAAAACTTAACACTGCCGGGACCAGTAAAGAAGGAATCCAATTCTTCTCCCAGGCCAAATATAGGATTGCACTGTTAGGTAGGGTCATTAATGGGGGAGGAGAGATGCCCCTTCCTCTGAAGCATTAGGTATTGGCAACTGTTGGAAGTAGTATACTAATTCTGATTAATAGTCTGATCCAGTATAGAAAGTCCTGCTATATATTCCTGTGTCTGTTAACAGGGTTTGGAGGGCCTAACTTCAATCACTGATGCATATTTTTGGAGAACTCAGAGGAGTTATTAGTCCTAGTAATATTATACTTCTTCCTTAATCTTACTGTAGCCAAACCTTCTGTCTTTGTGATTCAAGCCCCAAGCTCTGTGGCTTATCTATACCAGCAGCATTCCAACAATCCCAGATCTGGAATGCTGCTGGTGTAGATAAACCACAGAGCTTGAGGCTTGAAGGAGATACTGCATCTCAGTGTTTAATTTGTAATGAAAGAGGTGCTGGGGCCCAAGCAATTTTTTTACATTCATTACTGATGCAGCAAGCCCAGAGGTGCCGGGGCTATGAACTGCCACACCTAGAGGTGCTGGGGCTCAGCCCTGGCAAGCCCTTGCACAAATTAAGCGCTGCTGCATATGCTCTTCTTTCAGGTTGTTAGATTGTCAGACCAAGTGTCCATAAATTTAGCCACAACTAACGCTTGTTGAAGTTTTTCTGACAGAATGGATTTCGGTCTGAAATGCTGATTCAACTGAATGGAAACCAGGGAGGCTGACTGGCTGGGCAGACTTCCTGCCAGTCTTCCCAGTTCCCTAGCAGCCTGGCTATCCTGATTCCCCATCTACCTGCCTAGTAGGCTTCCCAGCCTGCTCTGTTCCCCTAGAGCTTGCCTGATGGGAGCCTTAGGCTGCCTGGCTGCCCAGCTGGTGAGCCAGCTTGCCATAATGGAAATTCTTGAAAAATTTCATTTCAGTTCTTCCAAAATGGAATTTTTTAAAAATGTGTGTTCCGCAGAACATTTTTCATTTCTGAGGTTTATGTTCTGATTCTGAATGAAAAAAAATCAGTAATGTGAAATTTTCCCACAGCATTAGCCAACACGCTGTTTGAGTAGAGACTAAAAAGAAATGTTTGATTTCAGCACTCAGGGCTTATGTGAACAGATACATAAATAGCTACAAGGCATAAAGTGAGAAATTTCTTACAAGACTTAAATTTTATGCCACAGGGCATAAACTGATCAATTACAGTAAAAGTAGGGAAATGTAACCCCCGCCCCACTCATGATAAAATTGCAGCATTAGTAAAACACAGTTAAAGGGTTTTTTGGATTTTGTCATACTCTGGAGTAACTGGGAAAAGAAGGTACTAGAAATAGGATATGGGGTTGGCTGGAGCAAGCTGGTTTGCTCCTTTACGGAATTTTCTATATTATAGGTACTACAGTAGTTTGTTTGTTTGTTTATTCACTCTTGTCCCTTCTTAAGGCTGATCATAACCACGATAATTTGTTGTTCTTTTGCGCCCCCCCTTTTTTTTGGATGATTTCACCAAAACAAGAATTCTATAAACAGGCACCTCCTTTTTTCTTGGTCTTACACTCCACCACACACTTTTCTCTCTCCTTCATCACAAAAACCTTTCAGAAAAATGCTTTTGCAGAGGGCACAATAAATGCCTAGTAATAGATGAGTTTTCTCTGAGTAGGTAATGTAATAGCAAAGAGATTTTTCTGTTTGCTTCTTTCAGTATCTTAATTCTCCAAGGTCTTCTCGTTATGAATATGAATAATGCTGATCTCCTCATCAAGATTTAGATACCATGGTGATAAGCTATGATTCTGTCCATGGAAACATGTCAGATTAGAGAGTTTCACCTAATAAATTACCGTATATACTCGATCATAAGCCGGTTCTTTTATAAGCCAACCCCCCCAAGATGGATAAGTAAAAATGGAAAATTTTTATAACCTGTTCATAAGCCGACCCTATAATTCAGGGGTCAGCAAACTTTGGCTCCCGGGCCATCAGGATAAGCCGGTGGTGGGCCAAGATGGTTTGTTTACCTCGAGCATCCGCAGGCATGGAGGTAAACCTAAGTAAACAAAGTGTCCCGGTGCGCCAGCTGCTTACCCTGACGGGCCAGGACAGCAACTGATGGGGAAATTTTTTTGGGATGGGGGAGAAGCTGGGAGTCAGGGGAGTAACCCCTGTGACCACCCCCCACATGACCCCACCCTTAGCCTGGGACCCCCACACTCTCCCCATCCCATCCCTTCCCACCTTATCTGGGGAGGGCCAGGGGAGGATGTCTCTGACCTGGCTGGAGCTGCTCCGGCAGGCTGGGCAGTGCGGCCGCAGCCTGCTCCAGCGGGTCAGACCGGGCAGCGTGGCCACAGCATGTTCCATCCGGCTGGGCCGGGTGGCAGGGCTGCAGCGTGCTCAGGCGGCGTGGCCACAGCCTGCTCTGGGGGGGCGGGGCCGAGTGGCACGGCTGCGGCCTGCCAGCCCTGGAGCTGCAGCTGCTTCGGAGGCTGGAGGGAGAGCAGCGTTGCCAGAAGCGTAGAGACTCTGGCCCTGCCTTTTCCCTTCTGGCTCTGCTGGCTGTGCTGCCTCTCCTTGCTCCCTCTGTTGTGGGGAAGGGCTGTGTCCCACCTCTCCCTCTCTACAACCATTCATAAATAGACCCCCTTCTCTGGTGCTTCCCCTTTTTTACTAAAAAAAATTCGGCTTATGAACGAGTATATACGGTAGGTAATTTAGATGGCATTTTACCTACATGATTAAATACAAATCTGAAAATCCTGTTACGAACAAATGCCATTTAAAAAAAAATTTTTTTTCCTTACAGCTGGTTGGAAATTTTTAGATGGAATGGTTTTCTATTGGAAATGGTCAATTTGTCAAAATCAAACTGTTCTGTAGGAAAGTGCCAATTTTGATGAAGTTCTGATGAAAACCAGGCAGGATTCTGCTTGAACGCTGCCTGCTAGGCTGGCTTCAAAACCTGCTTGGTTTCCTACTAGCTTGCATGCCTGGCATCTTTGCATCATGCACCTGGCAGACTACTGGGGAGCCAGGAAGACCTGGGAGCCCCATCTCCCAAGCTCCCTGTGTCTACCAGGCAGGGCCGGTGCAACCCATTAGGCGACCTAGGCAGTCGCTTAGGGCGCTAGCATTTGGGGGGCGGCATTTCGGGTCCTTCGGCGGTGACCGCGGCGGCCGGATCTTTGGCCGCCCCGTTCGTCATCGGCATTTGGGCAGGGGAGTGCGGGGAGGGCTGCCTGCAGCAAGAAAGGGGGGGTGGCACGCAGGGAAACTCCCCGCCCCAGCTCACCTCTGCTCCGCCTCCTCCCCTGAGCACGCCGCCCCGCTCTGCTTCTCTCCCTCCCAGGCTTGCGTCGCGAAACAGCTGATTGGCGCCGCAAGCCTGGGAGGCGGGAGAAGTGGAGTGGTGACGGCGTGCTCGGGGAGGAGGCGGAGCAGAGGTGAGCTGGAGCGGGGAGCTGCCGCACGGATCCCCGGGCCGGGGAGAGCTGCCGCGGGAGGGTGGGGGTGTGTGTGCCTCAGGGCGGAGGAGTGGAGCTGCTGCTGTGGGGTGGGAGGTACTTTAGGGTGGGGGGGCGGAGAGCTGCCACAGGGCTCGGGGAGGGGGGGGCGCAAGGTGGAAGTTTCGCCTAGGGTGCGAAACATCCTTTCACCCGCCCTGCTACCAGGGCTTCCAATCTCCTTGGCAGGCTGCCCAGATTCCTGGGCTATTCACCCATCATCAGCCCAGGAGTTGTCCTCTCCTACTGCCTCCCATTGTTAGTTTAGGGGTTTCCTTCCTTGCAAGTGAACAAGGAGACCTGGGATAGGTGGCGGCAGCACTGGTATGTTCTCAAATTGGCCTATTCCATTTCGCAGGAAATTCTGAGATTTGAGGCTTTGAGATCTGATTCTGAATGAATTCTCGAACGCTGAATTTCCTGTGGGATGGATACTGCATTTTCTGGCCAGCTCTATTTTACCTCCTTTATTGTCCGCTGTCTGAATGGCTCGGCTGTCTGTCGGGGAGTTTGGGGCATTGTGGTAAGGCTGGGGATGTGATCAAGAAGTTGTTTGAGTCAGTTTATTTAGGCTTCTAGCAGCACCTCTGATAGCTCTTATGTTCAGCGAGGTGTTCTCATTTTTTTTTCTGTGTAATGATTTGGGTAAGAACACTTGCTGCTTTACTTAAATGCCCTCTCTGTTGTAGCTCCCCCTGAAGAAAGGGGAACAGGTAACATCATTAGCAGAATGTGCAACAGAGTTGCTTGTCAAACTGGAAACAGCAATACAAGTGAAAGATGTGGAATAATGTTATATTTTCAGTATTATTCTCTGTCCAATTCCTTATGCATCCTAACATCTTATTTGCTTTTTTGATCGTGGGTGCACATTGAGCACTTTACAGTGATGCACAGGTTCTTTTCCTGAATTGCTACAGTTAATATGGAATCATGTAAGGTGTATGAATAGTGTAAAATTTCTCTCCAAAGTGCATTACTTGGAATTTATTGACATGGAACTTCATTTGCCAGCATATCACCTCCCTACTTCTACTCAGTATTTCCCTGGTTTATGCATCTAGGAATCATATTCCCCATCTTGCTGCAGCATTGCACTTAAAAAAGGTTGTTATATTTGCATAAAAATACAGTGGAAAAAATGTTTTAAAAATTCAGTATGTTAGGTAAGACTTCATAATGTATAGGGAAATATTTACCTAGTTCCATACCCCAAAATATCTCTGCTATTGCAATCTGCTATCCTATTGTCATGCAAATGAGTTACCCAACTTTTTCCCAGTGTAGTTTGTTTGTTCCTATTGTTACAGTTCTAGTAGCAAGTAGAATCTGCCTGTGACCAACAAGCCACCTGTCTTTTCCTCGGCCTCCTTTGTCTGATTTTGAACCACATCGTACACTCACTGCTGCATGGGTGGCTGTAGGGATTCCACTGGGCTAGGCATCCCTATGAGACTGTAGTAAGACAGGTAAATATTTACTGTAGGGATAGCTCAGTGGTTTGAGCATTGACCTGCTAAACCCAGGGTTGTGAGTTCAGTCCTTGAGGGGGCCATTTAGGGATCTGGGGCAAAAATCTGTCTGGGGATTGGTCCTGCTTTGAGCAGGGGGTTGGACTAGATGACCTCCCGAGGTCCCTTCCAACCCTGATAGTCTTTGATTCTATGAGGCCCTAGGCAACTGCCTGCCCTCTCTGTGTAGCAGAACCAGCGCTGCATTGCTTCTGATTTTAAAATAATTCTTTTGTTGTATACTGAAATTTCTTAAAAATATCTATTAGTGTGATCCTTTTAATTGTTTAGTGTGCTGTGTTTTTGATTCTGTGACTTAATATAACTATTTAATAAATGTACACAGTATTTCACAAAGCATGATGCATGGTGTTACTCTGGTAGTAATTTTATAAATTGTTGGTGTTTAATCATTAACATGTTCTTGAATTCTTTGTTTCACACTGTAGATGACTTGCTGTTCTTGTGTTTTAGACAGAATAGGGTTGACAGAAGACTTACAGGGGCAAAGGGAATTAATTAGATAAAATCACAAATTTTCCAGGATGTAACATTTTGTGTGACTTTGGTCTTTAACAAAACATCTTATTTTAAACAGAAGGAAGAAAAGGCGCAAAATCCACCCAAACCACCCACTACCTTCAATACTAAGATGGGAACGTCCACACAGTTGTTTTTATAATTAATTCTGTTACATAACCATTTGTGAGTGTGAGAGTCATCACCAAAGGGGGCAAAACCTGTTATAATCTACAAGTAGAATGTAGAAATATTCCTTCCATGGGAGGGAGAACCAGATATTCAATCTTAAAGTCATAGTATTAAAAATAGAAAATATTCTTATTGTTACCTTGTCATTCTTGAAGATTAGCCTCCTAAAGCACTGTGTGTCAGAGCAGCAAAGCCTGAATGAAAAGGTTTCTGTGGGAATTATGAGGCAGGTGATCAAGGAGGAAATAATCTTCTCTCCCAAAATGGAAGTGGAGGTTGATAGTTGGGGTCTATCCATTAAAGGTAATATTTCACAAGGCAGTCTCTTGTTTAGCTACATGTACTGCTAAGAGGACACGATGGTCCTTCTTTTCAGTTCCTTGGTTGTACGTCCTTGCATTTGTTTATACATAGACTGCAATTTCCTCATAACTATTACATCAGGGGAGAGCTGGGGAGCTATCCACAATGTGATGTAGAGCTCCCTTTTAAAGTTTCCGTAATGATAACATTGTACTCTGAATGTTCTGAGGCGTCATACCTAAGGTGGTGACCATTTCCACATAAATCAGGGAGGAAGGCTGCTGTGTCTCTCCATTCTTAAGTAAATTAAGCAGTCATGGGATAAGAAGGATAACTGGTGAAAAGACAGGAAAGAAAGAGTAGGAGTAAATGGGAAGTTTTCAGAATGGAGAGGGGTGAATAGCCGTGTCCCCCAAGGATCTGTGCTGGGACCTGTGTTGTTCAACATATTCATAAATGATCTGGAAAAAAGGGTTAACCATGAGGTGGCAAAGTTAGCAGATGGTACAAAATTACTCAAGATAGTTAAATACAAAGCTGATTGTGAAGAGTTAGAAAGGAATCTCACTGAACTGGGTGACTGGACAGCAAAATGGCAGATGAAATTCAATGTTGATAAATGAAAAGTAATGCACATTGGAAAACAAAATCCCAACTATACATACAAAATGATGGGATCTAAATTAGCTGTTACCACTTAAGAAAGAGATTTTGGAGACATGGATAGTTCTCTCAAAACATCTGCTCAATGTGCAAGGGCAGTAAAAAAAGCTAACATAATATTAGGAATCATTAAGGGATAGACAACAAGACAAAAAATATCATAATGCCACTATATAAATCCATGTACACCCACACCTTGAATACTGTGTGCAGTTCTGGTCAGCCCATCTCAAAAAGGGTATTTTAGACTTGGAAAAGATACAAAGTGCAACAAAAATGATTTGGGGGATGGAACAGTTTCCACGTGATGAGGGATTAAAAAGACTGGGAGTTATCAGCTTGGGAAAGACACCACTAAGGGGGGATATGATAGAGGTCTATAGATCATGAAACATGGAGAAAGTAAATAAGGAATTGTTATTTACTCCTTCTCCTAACACAAGAAGTAGGGGTCACCAAATGACATTATTAGACAGCAGGTTTAAAACAAACAAAAGGAAGTATTTTTTCAATCAACACACAGTCAACCTGGCCAACACTATAGCAGGATTCAAAAAAGAACTAGATTAGTTCATGGAGGATAGGTCCATCAATGGCTATTAGCCAGGATGGTCAGGGGTGCAAAAATGTGCTCTAAAGTGTCTCTAGCCTCTTTTTGCCAGAAGCTGGGAGAAAGGGGATGGATCACTTGTGAGAACAGGCTTCTGTGTACTAGGAAAATCTTCCAGTGGAGGGTGGTAGGGAGGGTGTGTGTGTGTGTGTGTGTGTGTGTGTGTGTGTGTGTGTGTGTGTGTGCGCGCGCGCACGCGCCTATGGGAGTACAAAGAGTGAATATAACAGTGGTCTCTGCTATACTTTTTAATAGGTTCCACTAGGTGCTCCCCCTGTGCTGGCTTAGCTCCTTTGGCTGGTGCAGTGGGGGAATAGGTTTGTGGTGTTACTTTAAATTTGCACATCTCCACCTAATTATACTGTTGCTGCGAGGGTCTCCTGGTCTTTTCTCAAAAGCAAATGTTTTATCTGTTCCCGCAGAAGCACAAGGTGGCTCTTTTGTGGGTTCTCCTCTCTTTTGTGCATCCATGGAGGCCTAGGTACAATCTAGATCAGCGTTTCCCAAACTTGGGATGCCGCTTGTGTAGGGAAAGTCCCTGGCGGGCCGGGCCGGTTTGTTTACCTGCCGCGTCTGCAGGTTCAGCCGATCGCGGCTCCCACTGGCCGCGGTTCGCTGCTCCAGGCCAATGAGAGCTGCTAGAAGCGTCGCGGGCCAAGGGATGTACTGGCCGCCGCTTCCAGCAGCTCCCATTGGCCTGGAGCAGCGAACCGCAGCCAGTGGGAGCCACGATCGGCCGAACCTGCGGATGCAGCAGGTAAACAAACTGACCAGGCCTGCCAGGGCTTTCCCTACACAAGCGGCGTCCCAAGTTTGGGAAACACTGATCTAGACCTCAGCATTTTGAAGTAAATGCTTGGTAATAAGGGATTAGGCCTGGGAGTGGGGACTGAAAAAATAGGCATCTCATATAAGAATTTAGTCTTGTAATTCTCATTCTCTTACTTCTTTTCCACCAATCTATCAATACTCTGAATTTAAGTAGCCAAATTATGGATAATTATCACATAGCAAGCCGAAGAAGATATTATTCTAGAGACCGACTCTCTCCCATCCAACCATTTCACAGTTCTTTATTACTAATAAAGGAAATAAATGCATTCCATTAATTTCTTGGTTTTGCAAATCATTATTGGTTACAGGAATAAAGGTTAACAATACTACAACTCAACACAATGTCTTGCAGAAAAAGAAATTAATGTATATCCCTACATAGCTTTGGTTCCTCTTGGATATGTAACAATAGTTGGTAAAATTCGAAGGGTTCAAAGTTTCATTTTGGGTTAGTAGTCAAAAGTTCAGATGCTTATCAGAGCTGTATCCAGGCTATCCAACCTCTGAAATGGCAAATTTGGCCTGGTCGTATCCTGAAAATAGGCTTTACTATCATGCAAAAAATTTTGGTGCTGACTACTTCAGGATAGTCTGTAGGTAGTATAGGAATAACCTTTTTTAATATCTCAGAACTTCAGTTTCTGGCTAAAGACAGGCAGTACAGTCAACTGAAAACAGAAACAAAGTTTTATTTTACTACAGAGATTCAAATTTAGTTTGTCTTGGTTGAGCTTTTATTTTTTTTGAGAGAGAGAAGGGGTAAAATCCTGACTCCATTATAGTCAATAGGCCTTCTGCCATTGACTTCGGTAGGGCAAGGATTTTATCCCAGTTTCTAATATGTCTTGGCTACTTTGTATTCTTGGACTTAATTTCTCTGCGCTTGATCCATGGAGAATTTGTTCCCTAATAGATGTGTGAAAACAGATTGCCTACTGAGTCATTTTGCTATATTCTTTCAAAGTGAAAGTTGTGTGAGAAGGTACTACAAGTCCTGATGATCGCTATCCATCCCCAAGTGGCTTTTTTAATTTACAGACAACAAATGAAAATGAGAGCTGAATCACTGGATTTTTTTAAGCGCTGTGCTGGCACAAGCTGATAACCAGTATATGAGGTGGCATTTCTGTTGTTGCAAATTAACTTGGTTACATACTGTTTGCAAAGCTCTTTGAGATGGTAGGATGAAAAGTATATAACCTGCCCTTGGCTATATGTGGGTATACCAGTGGAGGAAACAGACATAAGGAGACTCCTCTTATTTCTCAAAACAGCAGGACTGGATTGTAACCTTGTTTTCAAGAGACCACTAGATTGAGAGGCCAGCCAGCTCCTGATAGCCCTAAGTAGTTGGCAAGGCCTATAAGTTATTTCCATATACGTTTGGCCCTGCTGTCCCCATCTATTGTCCTTCTTTTGTGTGCCTTCTAGGATGTAGGGCAGGATTTTGCCCAGATTATGCACGAGCATCAAAATGCTCATTCTTAATTGATGCTAAAATAAAATCAAGCATCGTGCTGTCTTTTGTTTGAGAGCAGAGGTCCAAATCCTGTTTTCCCTTAAGCCAGTGTCAGTGGAATTACCTGGGATTTACATCAGTACACGTCATAAGTGCTGGAACTAGGGATGCTGAGGGTGCTGCTGCACCCCCTGGCTTGAAGTGGTTTCCATTATATACAGGGTTGACAGTTTGGTTCAATGACTCTCAGCACCCCCACTATACAAATTGTTCCATCACCCCTGCATCAGTATAAATGAAAGCAGAATTTGTTCCAGTTTCTTGTGCTAGTGTATTATTATTGTACCACATTGCTACAAATACTGAATTTTTAACATCCAGGTTTCATATAATTACAAATTCTCTCTCTCTCTCTCTTTCTTTCTTTTTTAAATTTTTAACCCAGGACACAAAAATAGCTTCACTTGAACGCAATATAAGGGATCTCGAAGATGAAATACAGATGTTAAAGACAAATGGAGTTCTGAATATAGAGGACCGAGAAGAAGAGATCAAACAAATAGAAGTTTACAAGAGTCACTCAAAGTTCATGAAAAATAAGGTACAGTCTACTAATAAAATAGTTTAATGGTATTAAAATAATGTGAACAGAAGTTTTAATTGGACTCTTCAGTTTAAGCAGTCCTCTGTGAATTTGCTTATGGTAGATCTGCGGTACTTGGCACTGAAAGAAATTGCTGCAGGAACCTTTTTTGGAATAAAAAAAAGGCACTTGTAAGTATTGATTCAGGAGAAGTAGAGAGGAGGCTAATCCATCACACTTCAGCGGCAAAAGCATTAATTAATTTACTACATTTCTCATGTTTTACACTTTCTTATGTTTCTTTTTCTTTCCTCCACATCTTATATATGGTCTCTTCATTTTCTCTTTTTTCAGCTTTATAACTCCTGCTTTCATTGTCCAAAGGCTGCTTTATGACTTTATTGGTTTCCATTCTGACCTACAGTATTTTCATACCATTTTAATTGTTAATTTTTTCATTACCTTGATAATGGTATTATGGTTAGTACTACTAGGCCATAAATGATGCTGAGTTGTTATTTCCATTGTAAATGTGTGTTACATGTACAGTATTTTAAAATTCTAATAGTTTAAAAAATTTTAATTTTATAATTCTGATAGTTTGCACTTACACAGTGCCTTTAACTTAAGAATCTCAAAACATTCTACAAAGGTTGATACATATTATTATCCTCAATTTACAGAGAGAGAGAGAGAGAGACTAAGTGAATTGGCTAAGGTCACACACCAGTTAGTAGCAAAGTTTGGAATAGAACCCCAGGGACCTAACTCCCAGACTCACTAAACAATACTACCACTCAGTTATTTTAAAATAATCAGACTTAAACTTGGCACCTAACTTGTGATCCCAGCTGCACGTTTTTACTACACTTAATTTACATTTGTTTAGCTGCCATGTAGTTAAAGAGCAGTCCCAACATTTTGTTTTTTGTACTTTTGGATTACTTTTTCTGATTCTCTTTTCTCAACCAATTTAATTTTTTTAAATAGTTAAAAAAATAAATACAAACTATGATGAGTTTATTCCAAAATTTGTGTTCCTGATTATATTCTTGTTTGTTTATAAAGTTACAATGTACTGATATGGAGCTACCTTCTACAGTACAGGTGTACAGTGATCAGATTTTTAAAGTGGAAAAACTAGGACAGCAGTGATAGAGGAGGGGGAATGAAACATTCACATAGATGAATCTTGGGAAGTGGGAAAAGGAGGCATTTTACCTATAAGTTCCTGTAAGATGAGAATGAGCAGTGAGTGGGGAGGGGAATGCAGGAGAGGAAGGACAGCCAGCTGACTATAATGAAGTTGAGGCTGGCCATAATAAACAGAGTAAAGCTGGTCAAAAGCACTGTAGCAATTTTGATTATGAAACAAATTTTTTTTTCTTGATTTTTTTTTTGCATTCATTCCTCTGCATCCAACATCTATTTTTATGTGAAATTTTGTGGAGCTGATAATTTTTGAAGTGAAAATTGGAAATGCCCCTTGTGTGCTTAAATTTGTTGCTAGGGATTTTGAAAAAGCTGCTTGAGGGGGTGATGCTATCTGCTTCTGTGGAGCCCACACGATTTGGTGGAGAATCATAGACATGTTGGACTGGAAATGACCTTGATAGGTCATCTAGTCCAGTCCCCTGCACTGCAGCAGGCCTAACTATTATATAGACCATTCCTGAAAGGTATTTATTTAACCTGTTCTTAAAACCTCCAGGGATGGAGATCCATAACCTCCCTAGGTAATTTGTTTCGGTTCTTAACTTCCTTGACAGTTAGGAAGTTTTTCCTAATGTCTAACCTAAATCTCCCTCGCTGCAACTTAAGTCCATTACTTCTTGTCCTGTCCTCACTGATTAAGGAGAACTATTTATCACTCTCCTCTTTATAACAACCTTTTATGTATTTGAAGACTGTTATCTCCCTTCTCAGACTTCTTTTCTCCAGCTTAAACCAACCCAGGTTTTTTCAGTCTTTCCTTATAAGTCATATTTTCTAGATCTTTAATAATTTTTGTTGCTCTCTTCTTGACTTTCTCCAATTTGTCCACATCTCTCCCAAAGCATGGAGCTCAGAACTGGACACAGTATTCAAGTTGAGGCCTTATTAGTGCTGAGTAGAGGAAGAATTAATTCTCATGGCATGCTTACTACAATACTCGTGCTAATATATCCCAGAATTATGGGTTGTTTGTTTTTTTTGCAACGTTATTAAATTGTTGAGTCTCATTTAGTCTGTGATCCACTATGATCCCCAGATCCTTTTCTGAAGTGCTCCTTCCTAGGCAGTCATTTCCCATTTTGTATTTGTGCAATTGATTATTCCATCCTGTGTATAGTACTTTGCATTTGTCCTTATTATATTTCATCCTATTTATTTCAGACCATTTCTTCAGTTTGTCAAGATAATTTTGAATTCTAATCCTGTTCTCCAAAGCACTTGCAACCCCTCCCAGCATGGTGTTGTCCACAGACTTTATAAGTGTGCTCTCTATGCCATTATCCAAATAATTTTGGAAGATATTGAATAGAATCAGACTCAGGACATATCCCTGTGGAACCGCACTCAATAGGCCCTTCCAGCTTGATTGTGAATCATTGATAACTACTTTCTGTTTGCTTTTTCAACCAGTTGTGTACTCACCTTATGGTAGGTTCATCTAGGCTATATTTTTCTAGTTTGTTTATGAGAAATTCATGAGACAATGTCAAAAGCCTTACTGAAGTCAAGATACAGTAAAAGCTGTTTTATCTAGCATGTAGGGGGGATGAGGGGTGCCGGTAAGTGAAAAATGCTGGTTAACAAAGAGGGAGGGAGTTTGGGTGTGGGGCTGGGGTTTGGGGTGTGGGCTCTGGGAGGGAGTTTGGATGCAGGAGGGGGCCTGGGGCACGGGTTGCCGGATCCAGGGGGTGCTTACCTTGGGTGATTCCCTGCCAGCAGCAACCTGTCCTGGCTGCTCCTAGGCAGAGGAGCGGCAGGCGGCTCTGCACGCTGCCCCCGCCTCTCCCCGAGCACTGCCTCCGCAGCTCCCATTGGCTTCTAGGCAAATCATTTTACTCTCTGATTCTTAGTTATCCCGAGTGTAAAATGGAGACAATGAGAAAAATTATCATTGTATGATATTAAAGGTATTAGGATTTGCCATCTCAGAAAAGGTACATTACCTTAATTTTAGAAAGTGTGGGATCTCCTGTATCTTCAGTATCCCGTGACACCTGCCATGTTTTAGCTACTGTCTTAGATTCTTCCCACTGGATAAATGAAAGCTTATGGACCTTTTGGCAGCTTACTTTAAATATAAAGGGTTTTTTTTAGCACTTTTTATGTTCAATACAGTCTTTTAAAACTCATATGTGGGGTTACCACTAGTGAGATTACAGTACGCTTTCAAATGTGGTTAACCTACAAGTATGCAGTTCTCAGTGACTTACAATGTAATTACTACAATATCTCAGAAAAGATATTGAAGCTTTTAAGGTATAAATAATGTCCAAAATCTTGTATATAAAGGGGAAGTTCCAGTGTTTTTGAGAGGAAGAGGTTCAATATAGTTCTTTTCTCTAAAGAGCAGATGAATGAGAAGAAGACTGTTATACATACCATTGTTTCATCACAAACTTCAGATCAGTACTTTGATAAGTATGTCACATTCTGATGAAACACTGTACAACTTCTTTCACCAGCCCTGTCCTTCCTCTTACAACTGAGATTTGCAGCAAAAGATACTAGTTCTGCCATTCATCAGAGAACCTTTCAAAGTGGAAAAAGTATTTATATGGCTGTCAGCAGGCAGATCTTATTATGCCTGATCTGTCGAACCTGAGATTGCTGATAAGAAGTCTTGATAAATATAAGTCCTGATTGATGCCAAACAATAGAACAAAGCTCTTTTCATGGTTAAGTGCTAGAATTCTCTTTATATTGTTATATTTAAAGAATATGTATTTAGTTTACATCTCTTCTTAATTTAAATCTAGAAAGGAAGGTGTATCAGCTGCATGCAGACCATTAGTAAATATTGCATTTGTACAGCATCAAGGTATTTTCTTTGTAAATTCTAATACACTAATAATAAACACACACCTCCAAACTTCTCCAGAGAATGAGATGGTCAGGAATAGAGACAATTAGTGGTCCTGGGATACCATATATGGTATCTTCAATCTAGCAGAGAAGGGTAAAATACTATCCAATAGCTGGAAGTTGAAGCTAGACAAATTCAGACTGGAAATAATGGTGTATATCATTAACAGTGAGGGTAACTAACCACTGGAACAGTTTGCCAAGGGTCATGGTGGATTCTCCATCACTGGCCATTTTAAATCAAGATTGGCTGGTTTTCTAAAAATATGCTCTAGAAATTATTTTGGGGGAAGTTCTGTGGCTTGTGATGTGTTATAGAGGAGGTTAGACTAGATTATCACAATGGGTCCCTTCTGGCCTTGGATCTAGAATCTATATCCAGACATCCGGGTTAATCTTCATTGTAGTCTTTATTTCTAACTCACATGGAAGTTATGGTCATTGTTTTACTTTGACTCCAATAGAGAGGCATGGGTCCTCACCGGATCATGTCAACATTCTTCTTACATTCACCTTGATATGTGCACTTCAGCAAGGTCAAAGACTTGTTTAAAGAAGTGCTTAACTTTTTACAGAGAACCATACTGTACAAGAACCTTTTAACAATTGAGTGTATCAGATAAAAATTGTGAGGTCTTGTTCTGTCCTGGATATTTCTTTTTAAGGGAGAGGTCCCAGTTCTTGCATTCTTTTTCTTTTTCATTTTCATTTTTGTTTTATTTTATTTTTTTTTATTAAAGAGTTTGCCAAAGACACAGTTATCCTAACTTGGATCTGTTCGGGAACTGTAACACATTTTCTTGACCTCCTTACAGTGTGCAGAACTCCAAACCGGAACTGCATGCTAATGAGCAGATAGTTTCTGAGCAATGAGGAGCATATCTGTGATGAAAATGAAGCCATTTTCCTTGCTTGTTGATTTCTCAGAGTGTTGGTAGTGTCATTAACAAAACTGTGAAAAGCTTCCAATAGAGATTAGGTGTGTGTGATGTCCACAAGGGTCTAGGGTAAAACATGTAATATAATTAGATTGGCCTCAGATCTAGGGTTCCTCCTTTATATTATGTACTCAGACTTTTCCAGTCTATATTTTGTGTACCTTTTTTGTTTTAGTTTCCGCCCTTGCTTACATGTGCTGGCAAAGTAAATAAATGATGGGGAGGAAAGAAGAAGGTTTACTTCCAAGCAGAATTGTTTTTCTTTTTTGAGTAATTTTGGGATACATGTTGTATGTTTCTTTTTACTTTTCCCAACATCTGTTTTTCTTTCTTTCTACATCCCCTTTTCTTTTTTTTTTGATAAATTAAGACTATAAAGGCTATTGCTTTAGCTTCCTGTATAGATTAGGATTTTGTGCAATAGACAAAGGGTGACCAGCCAAATTCTCCAACCTAGTGGATACAAAACATTTTGAAACTTGTGGAGAGAAAAAGAGAATAACCCTAACTAAGTAATTCAGAATTACGGCTGTGACATATTATTGTGTTTTGATTGTGAGGATATGGCTAAACATGACAAACTTTTTTTTTTCTGGGCTACCACTCCCTTCAGCTCTAGATTTAACCTCATCCCAAGTGGCCTTTGGGATTAAACTGAAAGGAGAGAATGGATAGGGCAGTTCCAGCTCTTCTTTGGTCACCTTCATAGCATTTAAACTTTGATTTAAAATAAAAATGTCTGGCCCTTTTGGTTGTGAGGAAAAACGTTTAAATGAAAACCAAGTGTCTGCCACAGTTAGCAGAGGGACAGCCTGAAATAATATCTCTGAAAAGTTACTGCCCATTCAGCCCCATGTGAGCTGAAGTCATTTGGTAATTTAAATAGCTAATATTAAGTATCTCACAATGGAGCATTTGAGTAGCTAATTTGCTTGTCCACTGTTGTCACATAGAAGCTTGAGAAGAAGAATACCTGTTATGTCATCTAATATTTAGGATTGTTCTTTATAATATATTCTCCAGTGCTTTGACCAGTTTTAAATGTTCGAAATACTCAGTCTTTTCCATCCCAGGACACTTCTCCCATTTAGCAATATGAGAAGGGCAAGGTAGCTGTGATCCTCCTGACACCTGTTCATGAGCATCAGGTTGAGAACCCCTGTCCTAAGTGATGGGGTTTCCACAACTATTACAGTCTAATAGACTCACCATTTGGAATCCCCCCCCCCAATTCTCTCCTCCTCCCTGCCCCTCAGCCTCTTCTTAATTATGACTTTTTCCTTTGGCTTTCCTGTTACTGGAGAGCTCCACGTGAGCTGCCAGGGAAGGAAAATGGAGGGTGAAGGGCATTAACTGTGTGGCAAGTGGAAGATGGTTAGAGTTCCATCACTCTGTTTCCCACCCCTCGGTTAAATTCCTATTCCTCATCTACCACTAATTCTTACTGCCATGCTCATAACCTGGGCTCACTCCAGCCAATGGTAATGATAGCTGTGGTCTTGGAGGGAGTATGGTGTTGCATTCAATCTACACATGCATGAAAGCTTTATTTTTCCTTTGTATAGAAACCATTTAAAATGAAATGGACAATTAACATGCCCATTACAACATATGGTGTACCTCCTCCAGTGCATCAAATGCACCAGCAACTACTATGTGGGTAAAACAAGAAAATCACTCCACTCTCAAATGAACTCACACAGAAAAATGATAAAAGACAAAATCATCCTATCAACTGTGAGTGAACACTTTTCACAAAACAATCACTCCATATCTGACCTCATCCTCAAAGGAGACCTGCACAACACCTTCAAAAGTTCATCCTGGGAGCTTAAATTCAAAACTGCTAGACCTCAAAAATCATGGACTGAGTAGAGACATTGGATTTATGTCTCATTACAACAATCTATAACCCACTTACCCTCCTTTGTCCTCTAATTGCAAAGATATTAATTGCTCACTTCATTGTGATGCTCTGATTACCTTTCCCAGACATAAAAAAGAGCTCTGTGGAGCTCGTAGGCTTGTCACTTTCACCACAGAGGTTGGTCCAATAAAAGACATTGCCTCACTCACTTCTTGTCTCTTATATCCTGGGACCAGCATGACTATAACAACACTGCAAACATGAACTTAATAGAAATTGTGGGCGCCGGGCGTCTCAGCATCAGAACCCTAATGCTTCTCCTGACTCTCCAGAAGGTATCTGGGTTGCATCACATGAGATTTATTCTCATCTCTCCAAACTCGTGTGAGTATAAATTGGAGATTAATGATGTAAAACAATGTTTTTTAATTTTGCAGATTGACCAATTGAAACAGGAACTTTCAAAGAAAGAATCAGAACTTCTCGCCTTACAAACTAAGCTTGAAACCCTTAGCAATCAGAATTCAGATTGCAAGCAACACATTGAAGTGCTTAAAGAGTCGCTTACTGCCAAAGAACAGAGAGCTGCCATACTTCAGACAGAGGTAAGCTATTTTCTCATCATACAATACAATATAAATTTTTAGTTAACAGAGCGTGTCAGGGTTAAAATGATGTATTAATTACAAATCTTTGCAGAAGATATATCCTGGGCTTTTTTTCAATTTGTTAAAAATAGTGTAATAGCTTAAACCCTGCCATGTGCTAATACATTTGGCATATTTTCCTTATTACAGTATGTTAGCACTGATCCTGCAGTTTTTGAAAAGAACCTACTGACTTCAATAGTGGTCTTGCATGTGTTAGTATTGCAAGATTGGACCCATGTATGGAATCCGCAACATCAAGGGTGTGTAGCTGTAGCTGAGATTTCCCTTGTCTTTAGTGGAATATATATATATGGCAGTTCTCATTTCTTCTTAATATTTTCACCCCAATTTCAAATTGTCTTGAGATCGTTTGGGACCTCAGACCTGTTTCCTCAAACCTAATGCTCATTTTTGTGTCTTCTGTTGTACATTTCAATTCTAAAGAGAGAGGCCATTTATAAGTTTTGAAGGGTGCATAAATATAGGCGGGGTGTAGGTTATTGGTATGAAGTCTTTTTTTTCTTACAAAATTAGCTTTCATTTTCAAATGTGAATAGATTGTTAATCCTTAATATAGGCCAGTATATTAGGGATTTTTTTATGTGTAATGTGTAAAGTACAGAGCTTGAAAATATAGATATTTAAATATGGTTTATGCAGTTGAGATGGTTTTCAAATGTGATTAAATAAACCATTTAAATGTTAAAATGGTCTTCTCCACTAGTTCCTTTTCCATGGCTGTTTTTTACTGTGAAGGTATGAAACACAAAATAGGAATGAAATTTATATTTTAACTGTTTTATTTGTAAGTTTTGAATTGGTGTGCATTTTAAAAGAACATGAACAGTTAGACACTGCATTTATAAAAGGAAAATAAACTCTTTACATTCAGAAAAGTATACTAATTTAAATGGATTGGTTTCTTGCATGATAGTTCAAGGTTTAATCCTAGGTTAAGGAATTCCAGGGGCAAAAGTTCACTTTAGTTCATCATCTTCATGGGGAAAAGTTAGCTGACATTTATCTCTATTTATAAAATATATATTCTGAGATTCTGGGTGTCTATTGAACTGCATGTCCCAGGATTCATCCTCTTACATGTTAATAAGGTAGAAATAAAAATTTGAAATTGCAAATCTGCCCTCATCAGTCAAATAAAATAGAAGGAAACATAAATATAAAATCATGATGATAGAATAAGATAAAAAACATCCTTCTGCCTACCACTACTTCAGAAAGAGCCACAGATCCCAAAGGAGACTGAGGCAGTCTTGTGGTTTTGGGTGTAGCCAGCTACATCTCCCCTTCCCACTCACCATCCCCACAGGGTCTAGCAACTGCCTGTTCTGACTCATGTGCTCAAGACAATGATCCAGGAGTACATCCTCCTTCCCCATTCCCCTGGTTTGGGGACTGGCTGACCTGCTTTTATAATGTTTGAGACTCTATTACAACAGACTATTGGGTCTTAAGCACTGTCCAAGAGGATTATGCCATATAGTTCCTCTCTATCCCCCCTTCCCACGTTGCTTTTCAGGGACCCCTTTCATGAGACACTGCTCTTTTAGCAGGTTCAGTCTCTACTGGCCTTTGGGGCTGTAGAGGAGGTCCTCTTGAAGCATTGGGGACCGGGATTACATTCTCAGTATTTCCCGGTTTTCAAACCCTTGGGAGACCTATCTTCAGCCTCTGTGATCTTAACAAATACATCTGATATGTGAGATACCAGATGGTCACCCTGGTAGCAATACTTCCTGCCTTAAACCACAATGACTGGTTTGCTGCCCTGACCTTCAGGATGCTTATTTTCATGTAGCAATTCTCTCAAACTACAGGAGGTTTCTCTGGTTTGTTGTGGTGGACCAACACTAGCAACACTAGCCCTTTGGCCTGTCTTCCGCCCCTGGGGTCTTTATGAAATGGATGGTCACAGTAACAGCATAGCTCAGGAAGAGGGGAATTCATATCTTCCAATATCTGGATGATTGGTTACTGAGAGGCAAGTCAAGAGAGGATGTCCTGTGTCATGTCTAGTTCACACTATGCCTACTCAATCATCTATGTCTCCTCTTAAACAGCGGGAGGTCAACTTCGGTTCCAACTCTAAGAATCAAGCTCATTGGGCCCTGATAGACTCTACAAATTCGAGAGCATTTCTGCTGACCAACCGATTCCAGGCAATCTGTCACTTATGTCTAGAGCTGAAGATCCAGCCCTCAACCACAGCCTGAGTATGCCTGAAGTTGCTAGCCCATATGCCTGCATGCACTCAGGTAGTCCAATACGCCATGTGACTTTATCCTCTTAAAATGTGACTGAAGTCAGCCTATCGTCAATACTGTCATCCTTTGAACAGATTGGTCAGTCTTCCACTGCCAATCCTGGATTTCGGTTCAGGACGTGTGTCGGGGCATTCCCTTCACTTGGTCACCATCATCAGAACTATTGTCATTGATGACTCCTTAATAGTTTGGGGACTGCATCTGGAGTCACTGAAGGTTCAAGGCCTGTGGTCAGAATGTGAAGCTTCTTTACATATCAATGTCCTGGAGCTTTATGCAATCTACAATGCTTGTCGGGCCTTTCAAGATCTCATCAGGGGCTCAGTGGTTTTCATGCTCACCAACAGTACCACTGCAATGTATTAAATGAACAGGCAGTGGGGGAGCGCACTCCAATGTGTTTTGTCAGGAGGCAATCAGGTCCTGGAAGTTTTGCTCCAGGGAAAACATTACCCCCATGGCTGATCACTTGCCTGGGATCCACACTCATTGGGCAGATCACCTCAGCAGGAGTTTCTCCCTGAATCGCGAGTGGTCTCTAAAGCTCCGCATCCTGCAGTCTGTCTTTGCACTCTGGAGTATGCTGACAATTGACCTGTTAGCCATGAAAGAAAACAAGAAATGCCAGTTGTTTTGTTCCCAAGGGGGGTCTAAGTTCAAGCTCTTTGATCGATGCTTTTCACTTGAGCTGGGAATTGGCACTCTTATATGCCATTCCTCCAATTCCGATTATCTTGAGGCTCGTTCTCCAGTGCAGTCGAGACAATATTGGTTTTCCAACCTCCTCACATTGTTGGTCCAACCTTCCATATCCGTTCCTCTTCATCCTGACCTCCTGACTCAGTAGCACAGTCAGGATTTTCACCCAGCAATCAGTTCCCTGCATTTCATAGAATGGATGCTGCATGGTTACATGAGGAGGAGGAATGATGCTCGGTGGCAGTCCAACAGGTCTTGCTTAACAGTGGGAAGCCCTTCACCAGGGTGGAAGTGGTTCTCAGTATGGTCATTAGCCTGGGGAGTTCAACCAACATGGGCTTTTATCCAGGACATCTTGGAGTACCTATTACACCTTCAGTCTTCTGGCCTTGTGATTAGTTCACTGAAGATCCACCTGTGGCAATTTCAGCATTTCATCCACCTATCCATGGGAAGTTTGTGTTTTCAAACCCCATGGCAGTGAGATTCTTGAAAGATGTCGCTCGTCTCCACCTATCCGGTTAAAGAGCCAGTTTCTTTAATATTATTTTAGCAGCTGTTAAAGTACCTTTGGTTAAGCCTCTGGCAACTTCTTATTCCCGTCTGTGTCAGAAAACTGCCTCACCTGTGGCGATAACATCTGCAAGGAGAGTGTGCGAGTTGTATGCTTTGATGGCAGAGCTTCCTTACATGCAATTTTCCAAAGACAAAGAAACCATGTGTCCGCACTCCAAGTTTTTCTCTTATGTGAGATCCCAGTTTCATTTGAACCACATTATAGATCTACCAATGTTCTTTCCTAAGCCACATTCAATCCCAGAGGAGCAGTGGCTCCACACTCTGGATGTTAGGTGATGTCTAGTATTTTATCTTGGCAGAACGGAACCTTTCCATTCCTCAACGCGCCTGTTTGTTTCCTATGCAGACCAAATGACGGACCTTCACAGAGTGTCTCCAGGTGGATAACTTCCTGTATCATGACCGCATAGTCCAGGTTACACCACCTCAAGGGGTACAAGCTCATTTCACAGAGCTCAGGTGATATTAGTGACATTTCTAAATGACATTCCTATATTGGACATTTGCAGGGTGACCATGTGGTCCTCTGTGCATATCTCTACAAACCATTGTGCCTTTAAGGCTGCATCCAGATCAGATGCAAACTTTGGGAAAGCAGTTCTGTAATCCTTCTTTAAATAGTCTCCGAGCCCCATGTTCTGTGATTACTGCTTGCAAGTCACCCACATAGAATATGCAGCTGCATTTACTCAAAGAAGAAAAAACGGTTACCTACTTCTGCCGCCCCCCATCTACTCTGCATCGGAGTCTGCACTTACAACATTTGGTGTGAAGGAGCTGAGAGGGTCAGGGTGGAGCCACCTTTATATGACCAGAGGAGGGGCTATGCCTGCAGGGCATCAGCGCTACCTCTACAGGTACTGCTAGGCAAAGTTATCCGGCTCCACTGCACGGGGCACCCCCCCATAGAACACATATCTGCATCACAACTCGAACAACAACAGTTACAGGTAGTTAACCGTTTTATCACTGTCTTCTTTATTACATGTCCTTAACATATATGAAGACTGTTATCTGATCTTTTCTCAGGACTAAACATGCCTGTTTTTTTATGTTTCCTCATATATCAGGTTTCTAATCCTTCTATCGTTTTTATTGCTCTCTGAATTCTCTCCAATATGAGCACATCTTTCCTAAAGTGTGATGCCCAGAACTGGACACAATAATCTAGCTGAGGCCTCACCAGTACTGTGTAGAGTAGGACAATTGCCTCCAATATCTTTCCTACAATACTCATGTTAATACACCCCAGAATATTAGCCTTTTTTTTTTGCAGCTGTATCACATTGACTCATATTCACATTGTGATCCACTATAAACTGCTGATCCTTTTCAGCAGTACTACCATCCATTTTATGGGTATTCATTTGATTTTTCTTTCCTAAGTGAAGTACTTTGCACTTGTCTTTATTGAAATTCATCTTGTTGATTTCAGACCAATTCTCCAATTTGTCAGGATTCTTTTGCATTTTAATCCTGTCCTCCAAGGTGCTTGTAATCCCTCACAGTTTGGTGTAATCTGCAGATTTTATAGGTATACTCTCCACTCCATTATCCAAGTCATTAATGAAAATATTGAATAGTATCACACCAAAAATGACACCTGCAGTACTAGATACACCCTCCCATTTTGACATTGGCCATTGATAATTACTCTTTGAATATGGTCTTTCAACTAGTTGTGCACCCACCTTATATTAAATGAAACTAGACTGCATTTCCCTAGTTTGCTTCTGACAATGTCATGTGGGACTATGACAAAAGCCTTGTTAAAAGCAAGATATAACCTATATACTGCTTCCCTCTATCCACTAGGCCAGTATCTCTGCCAAAGAAGGAAATTATGTTGGTTTGGCATGATTTGTTCTTGACAAACCCATGCTGGCTATTCTTTATAATCCTATTATCTTCTAGGTGCATACAAATTGATTGTTTAATAATTTGTTCCAGTATCCTTCCAGATATCAAAGTTAGGCTGACTGGTCTGTAATTCCCAACATCCTTTGTTTCCCCCTTTTAAAGATATGTATTATTTTTGCCCTTCTCCAGTCCTCTGGGATCTCGCCCATCCTCCATGAGTTCTCCAAGATAATTGCTAACAGTTCCAAGATTGCTTCAGCTAGTTCCTTAAATACCCTAGGAAGAATTTCATCAGGCCTTGCTGATTTGAATACATCTAACTTGCCTAAATATTCTCTAACCTGACCTTTCCCTGTTTTGGCTTGTTTTTCTTCCCCCTTGTTGTTAATATTAATTGTGTTGAGTATCTTGTCATCATAAACCATTTTATAACTCAGATTGAGACTTATCCTTTCTGATTTTGTCCCTACATGCTTATGCTGTTCTTCTGTACTCCTCCTTAGCAATTTGTCCATATTTCCACTTTTTGTAGAATTTCTTTTTGATTTTCAGGTCATAAAAGAGCTCCTGATGGAACTGTATTGGCCTCTTACTGTTCTTCCTATATTTCTTTCACATCGCATAGTTTGCAGTGTGCCTTTTTAATATTATCTCCTTGAGCAACTGCCAGCACTCCTGAACTCCTTTTTTCCTTAGTTTTTTCTTCCAATGGGACATTAACTACCAGTTCTCTGAGTTTGTTAAAGTCTGATTTTTTGAAGTCCATTGTCCTTATTCTGCTGCTCTCACACCTTCCTTTCCTTGGAATCCTGAAATCTATTATTTCACAATCACTTTCACCCAAATTGCCTCTTCCTCCGTGGTGGTCAGAATCATGTCTAAAATGGCAGTTCCCCTAGTTACTACTTCCGCTTTCTGAAACAAAAAGTTGTTCCTAATACATTCCAAGAACTTATTGGAAATTATGTGTTTTGCCATATTACTGTTCCAGCAGCTACCTGGGTAATTAAAGTGCCTCATTACTATCCAGTCTTGAGTTTTGAATATTTCTGTTCGTTGTAGATATGCCTCATCTACCTCCTCTTTCTGATTTGGAGGTCTCTAGTAGTCTACCCTTTTTACCCCTTTTATCTTTACCCAGAGACTTTCAACTGGTCTGCCTCTCACCTCCTCTGGATCTCAGAACAAGTGTAGTCTTCTTGATGGATAATGCAACATCTCCTTCCTTTTTTATACTGCCTGTCCTTCCTGAACAAATTGTACTCCTCTATACCAATATTCCCATCATGAGACTTAGCCCCCCACATCTCTGTGATGCCGGTTAATTCATAAATTAGCTTATGGACAGATACTCCAGTTCTTCCTGTTTATTCACCATACTCCTTGTGTTTGTGTATAGACATCTAAGATGTTGAGCAGATTCCCCCCCTAATTTCCCTGCCATACTGATGGTGATGTATTCCAGTTAGTTCTCCATTGATCTGATTACCTAATTCTTCATCAGCCAATACACATTAAGGGAAGTCCAGCATTTATTGTTATCATGTGGACTGTGGCAAAAAAAGGGCTGATGCTTTCCTCTGAAACTGCAGTGCTACTTTGTGATGCGTTGCTGGCATCAGGCATTACGACAGAGAAGAAGTTTCTTTTCCCCATGCTTACAGTCCCTTCGGTCTCATTTGCTACATGACAACAGGCTCAAGCTTGAACATTTTGCAGGAAGCAGTTTGAGTTAAAATTAGCTGTAATTGTCTGATGTGCAAAGGATGTGAACCAATTGTTACACATCCATTTATTGTTAGCCTCTCAGGAAAACCAAAGGAAAGATGAATGTTAGAATGATTGGATAGGTGGAATGGTATGGTCTGAGCTCTTCAGGGCAGACAATATACCTGACTTTTATTATTGGCCATGTATATTTGTGGAACTATATAAGTGGTAATGAGATTTTGATCCAATACTGTGAGATACTGTTAACTTTAAATGGGAAAAGGATCCATATAGCAGTAGATTTTGTGGACTACGGAAGAATGGGTGCCATATAATTCCTGCTGAATAACTTTACTTCACAATGCTATTTGGATCTAATTCATCTCTGTGCCAGAAGACAAGACTTAATCTGTTTATGACTGAAGCAAGGCTTTAAGTTTGTTGTGTATTTGTGGATATCTTGCACTTTTTCCTGACTGCTGTGGGGGCTTGCTAAATCCATGCAGAGTGGACTTGAACTTGTCAATAACTTAATCACCAGAAATTGTTTTTTCATATTCATATATATATATACATTATATATGTATACATATGTGCATATTTTTATATAATATGCTAACTTTAATTAACTAATAAATTATTATAACTAATCTGAAACACAATGATCTAGTCTTGCACAAAGAAATTTGTTGACATTTTGAACAGTTTTTGTCACACTTTAATAATTAAATGACCTAATAAATTGATGAGGCTTTGAAGAACAGCAAGCTACTTTATATGCCCCATAGAAAAGCGTACTTCTTCTTTGAAGTAAGTAGTGTGGGCCTAATAATTTTATCATACGGCATCACAAGGAATTTTCTTTAGTTCTTTTCTCTCTTTAAGATCTCTTTGTGAAAGGAAATGGGGAAAGTTGCTTAATGATATCCACCTCTTACAGGAAGCAATTTGGGTTTAAATTAGCTGTAATTGTTCATGTGCAAGAGATTTTTGGCCGCAGGGTTGAACACATTAAAGTGACTTATTTTTCCCTGGGAGATCAGATAGAAACGAGAGTCTCTGTATATGTAATAGGTTAATAAGAGTTTTAGTCTTAATGCAGTGATATACCTTTCATCATACAGTAAAAGCCACAAAAAGAAAATGAGTTCCAATTCAAAACAAATATATGCAATGTACATCAAGAAGATTGTAAATGAAATTCCTTGAAATTTGCTTACCAAATAATTTTAACCTATCTGTCAATTTAGAATGGGGAATACTTTTTAGTTGACTCTGTAATGTCTGTGTTTCTCTGGGATGCATACAATTATAGTGTATACATTTAAAAATACTATTCCACCTTTGTAACAGAATATTTAAATAACTTGTGTTAAAATTTTTATTCATTTATAATATATACCTTGATTTTATACCCTTAACTAATGTTTATACATTAGGTAATATTACAGAAATTCCATTTTCAGTTCCTTTGAAATATTCTGAATGCTTCATAGTTTCCCATGCTTTATTGTGGATATATATTTGACTTTACTGGCAGGGCTGTTGCATTCTATTTGAATGATATTGAGTCCCAGATGTGCTAAAAACAGTCATATTTAATTTTGTACTGTAAAAACAGACTTTTTTATCTGTTATCTAGAAATGAAGTGTACTCCCTGTACCCAGTGCATTTCTAGAGGACTAGATGTATTAGGTACATAATAATAATAAACAATTTTTCATCAGATTCTCAACTCATTTTGGCACATAACATGCCACATTAATGCTCACATACAAATATAATTTCTGTTGTCAATTTTATACAAAGGTATTCTTAATTTGTCATCAATCCTTTTTATTACATTGCACGTATAGAATTGTATAAAGTTGTTCATAGCTATAGTAGTGCAAAAGCTAGACGGTGTAGAACTACCCTTCTAGTGAATCAATAATAATGACTGATACCACTATATAGATAATTCTACATTAGTATTAATTAGGATTGTCGATTAATCACAGTTAACTCACGCGATTAACTCAAAAAAATTAACTGTGATTAAAAAAAATAATCACAATTAATTGCACTGTTAAACAATAGAATACCAATTGAAATTTATTACATATTTTGGATGTTTTTCTACAAATATATTGATTTCTATTACAACACAGAATACAAAGTGTACAGTGCTCACTTTATATTATTATTTTTATTGCAAATATTTGCACTGTAAAATGATAAACAAGAGAAATAGTATTTTTCAGTTCACTTCATACAAGTACTGTAGTGCAATCTCTTTATTGTGAAAGTGTAACTTACAAATGTAGATTTTTTGTGTGTGACATAACTGCACTCAAAAACAAAACGGTGTAAAACTTTAGCGCCTACAAGTCCACTCAGTCCTACTTCTTGTTCAGACAATTGCTAAGACAAACAAGTTTGTTTACATTTACAGGAGATACTGCTGACTGCTTCTTACTTACAATGTCACCTGAAAGTGAGAACAGGCATTTGCATGGCACTTTTGTAGCTGGCGTTGCAATGTATTTACGTGTCAGGTATGCTAAACATGCATATGCACCTTCATGCTTCGGTCACCATTCCAGAGGACATGCTTCCATGCTGATGATGCTCGTTAAAAAAAGAATGTATTAATTAAATTTGTGACTGAACTCCTTGGGGGAGAATTGTATGTTTCCTGTTCTGTTTTGCATGCATTCTGCCATATATTTCATGTTATAGCAGTTTCGAATGATGACCCAGCACATGTTCGTTTTAAGAACACTTTCACAGCAGATTTCACAAAATGCAAAGAAGGTACCAATGTGAGATTTCTAAGGATAGATACAGCACTCGACCCAAGGTTTAAGAATCTGAAGTGCCTTCCAAAATCTGAGAGGAACGAGGTTTGGAGAATGCTTTCAGATGTCTTAAAAGAGCAAGTATCAGAGGGGTATCTGTGTTATTCTGGATCTGTAAAAAGCAACAAAGAGTCCTGTGGCACCTTATAGACTAACAGACATATTAAAAGAGCAACACTTCCATGCAGAAACTACAGAACCCAAACCACCAAAAAAGAAAATCAACCTTCTTCTGGTGGCATCTTACTCAGATGATGAAAATGAACATGCGTCGGTCCGCTTTGCTTTGGATCGTTATCGAGCAGAACCCGTCATCAGCATGGACGCATATATTCTGGAATGGTGGTTGAAGCATGAAGGGACATATGAATCTTTAGCGCATCTGGCACGTAAATATCTTGTGATGTCGGCTACAACAGTGCCATGCGAACACCTGTTCTCATTTTCAGGTGACATTGTAAACAAGATGCGGGCAGCTTTATCTCCTGCAAATTGTAACCAAACTTGTTTGTCTGAGCGATTGGATGAAGTAGGACTGAGTGGACTTGTAGGGTCTAAAGTTTTACATTGTTTTATTTTTGAATGCAGTTATTTTTTGTACATAATTCTACATTTGTCAGTTCAACTTTCATTATAAAGAGATTGCACTAAAGTACTTGTATTAGCTGAATTGAAGTATACTATTTATTTTGTTTTTTACAGTGTAAATATTTGTAATAAAAATAAATATAAAGTGAACACTGTAGACTGTATTCTGTGTTGTAATTTAAATCAATATATTTGAAAATGTCGAAAATATTGAAAAATATTTAAATGGTATTCTATTATTGTTTAACAGTGCGATTAATCTTTTTAATCACCTGATTAATCGCAATTAATTTTTTTAATCGCTTGACAGCCCTATGTTAATACTCTACAGGTGTATAGTACCCTCCAGATGTGCATGTTAAAGCAGTTAACAAGCTTCACTGAACTAAGCCTCACGATACTCATGCTAGGTAAGCTAAGACAGAATTTATGTGTTGCACTAGTGTCACACAGGCAGTTTTTGTTAGAGTGGCTCCAGGCTCCAGCAGCAGCTGCTGCTCTTTCTGCCCCCCAGTGGTGGAGGCCAGTTACTGCAGGTAATTGGACTTTTAGTGTCTGGGCCACAGTGCTGACCAAATACTGCCAGGTTCCCTTTTAGACCGGACACCTGGCAACCCTAGGAGTAGAACCCAGATTATCTGCCTCCCAACCAGTGCTTAAAAAATAAAAGGTGGCGGGAAGTTCTCGTGGTCTTATAGTGAATTAATATTTTTTACTTTATCCCTGATTTACACAGTCTTCATTATTGTATTTCTGGTGATGACCTAATGGTTAAGGTTGTCCATCTATGAACCAGACTTCTATAAGGCCTATACCTTGCTCATGAACCAGATTCACATAATTGTGTATGGCCATGCTAAGATGGGAAAAATACAAGCTTACTAAACATGTTCGGAAAGATATAGTGACCGTTAACACAGAGCCCATTGATTTCGCAAGTAATGTCTTAACTGCAACATGCAGGAATATATATAAATGTAATGTATCACTTCAATGAGTAAGCAGCAGTTAAGAAATTTATGAAATATGACAGTCTGGATATGTACTAAAATAAGAGATATTTTGCGGAGAAAAGAGGAAGGAATTTTCTCCTGGGTCAGACTCGCAGAGTCCCTGGGGTTTTTTCACCTTCCTCTGCAGCATGAGCCATGGGTCACTTGAAGATTTAAATAGCATAAATGGTGGATTCTCTGTAACTTGAAGTCTTTAAGTCATGATTTGAGAACTTCAGTTGAGTAACTCAGCCAGAGATTAGGGGTTTATTATAGGGGTGGGTGGGTAAGGTTCTGTGGCCTGCAAGGCGCAGGTGGTCAGACTAGATGATCATGATGGTCTCTTCTGACCTTAAAGTCTATGATTCTGAGTCTAACTAACAGCAGCTGAAACTGTAAATGGTCTCAAAACATAGGGGTATAATTATAACAGACTAAAAGCAGACAATCAGAATCATGCAGGTTGAAATCAACTGAGATCAAACGTGCCACTGCTAGTAGGCTTGGGTCTAACAGACTCTGGTTTGGTAGTGCATATGTTTTCTGTTATGTTCTGACAGACAGTTTTTTAATAAAGTCAATCAAGCCTGGTTATCTGAAGTCTCTTTAATTATTAAGTAAATTTGAACCCATAAAATTATCAATTTTTGATTAATTGATTATAAGGTCGAGTTGAGTTTTGCACTTAAAGAAGGGATTCAACAATTTTGTCTGAATAATATGGTGTATTCTCTTCATACATATAGACAGTAGCTATGAGGTTACTCATGTGGGAGACCCAGGTTCAAGTCTCTGCTCTAAATCAGGCAGAGCAGGGACTTGAACCGGGGTGTCCGTTATCTCAGGTGAGTGACCTAACCACTGGGCTCTTGGGTATCCTAGCGTTTCTCTCTTGCTCAAATTTTTCACAAAAAGAATTCAAACGGTCTCAGTTTTGCCCCGATCTAAAACTGTGGAAAATTTTTGAAATCTTTGAAGATTTTGCAGGATGGGAAAACATTTCTCACACAGCTGTATTTAAGGCACAGCTCATAATCCTGGGTTATGCAGAGATGTACTGCTTCAGGGAGAGTACTGGAAGACATTTTGTGTATATATGGTTAAGCTTACTCCCTGTGGTGCATGGCTACTGCTCTACAAGCCAGTGAATAGTTGAGGTGGGAACTTAACTCCATCTCCCCCTGGTCCTATTTGGAAATCTTTGCTAAGGCATATTAGAGGTGCCTCAGAACGAAGTTCTTTCCTACACGTCTTGTAAAGTGTATAAAAGTCCTTTTCTAACCCCATCACACTTTGTAAGGTGTACATATGCTGAGACCAGGGCAAAGATATTCTCCAACCTGGGATTCTATTGAAGTTAACAGGAGGGAATAAAGTGGAGCCCTCCTTCCTTCAACCTTTGTTCACCCTATCAGATCAGCAGGGAAGGTGGAAAGGACTCATATAGACCTCTTGTCTCATTCTCTTTGCACCTTATGAGGTCAGCAGGATGTGGAAAAGGATCGCCAGGTTTTGCTGGTGGGTCTCAGCTTGCTCATTTTTTCTAGCCAAGTAGTCAGGTTAAGGAGGAGACCCTTCCCAAAAGATTGTCCAGGTGTTGGGCCTTTGTGTCAGATGTCTTGTCTCCTAATCCTCACCCATATGAAGCCTCATCTCACTATATTTTCTAACTAACTAGGGTAATGTTTTGAGATCTCTAAGACAGAATTCTCCTGTGCTTCTGTTCCTGAGATATTTTGCTGCTTGGTCCTTTAGTCTGTAAATGAATCTCAGGTACTGTTCCTTGCGGCTGTTTTGCAATTAAAGCTTCTTGTAGAGTTTCCTCACATACTGAGGTTTTGTCTCATTAAAGATACAAAGAAAATGATCAGTTTCTATGTTGAAGGGTTACATTTAGAAGTGTTTTTTTGTTTAGAAGTCACTTTTGTCACATTCTAATTGTGATTTCATTAAGTGTAAAGAAAGCACGCCTGATAAGCTTTAAGTTTTAACAGTATTCTAGTTTTGCCTGCACTGTGGCCTAAATATATGTCTCAGATGATACATTTTCATTCATTTTCCTCAAATATACCTTTCTAAAGTGAATGTAATGGTTTTGAAAGATGCCAGATGGATACAGTTCTATTCAGATTAGTTGGTGCGTTCAAATTAGTTATCACAAGTGCAAGAGAATTGGTTTGGGTCAGTTCTTGGGTTGGAGAACTCCATGGATAAATTTGGGGGATGCTGGGTGTAACATTGGTGATTCAGTAGGTGACATTCTTCCCTTTCCCACTAAATCCATGCTAATCTCTAAGTCTTAGCAGCAGTCTTCTGGATAAAACTTAAAAAACAAGGTCCCCAAACTGGTGGTTGTTAAAGTTCCCATGGCACTTGTTTGTAATGATAGTGTTATCTCTCCAGTTTAAATAATTACATTCTACCTTCTTCAATTCCCCATGCAGGTTCAATTGGATATGGTATTATTCTTCATATTCCCCCCCTTAAACTGTTTAGTATTTTGCTTTGACAAATAGTTGCCACTTTCCACTCCCAATGTGTCTGTCCAAAGTGCTAAATGCATCCATATACCACGTATAGGACAGACTGTTTTTCTTATTCTTTGTTTTACAGCACTCTAAAATTGTTGTAGAGACCTCACAGATTGCACAAGATTACTGTTTGGAAGAATTTACTATCTAATTTCACATATAGTGCAATGAATGGACAACAAAATAGTGGTGTGGGATTGTTGATGAAAAGAGGTCACAGGAATCAGACTGTTCAGTTACTTAATAGAGAAATGTGGATAACATAGACTTTTAATCTGATTCTTTTAATAAACTCTTGCAGCACTGGGGCAAAAGTGGGCTTTGAACACAGAAAGGGTGATTTAGTAAATTTGTTTGGAATGGGCGTCCATTTTTATGGGGTAGAATGGAAGAAGGTTTGAATCTGTAGTGGAACACAATAAGAGACAGTTTACATACATAGGGAGAGAGTTAATCAAGTCTTTCAAGAGAAGTATAAGAAGCTTTTAATTTAATGCGGTTTGTGCAAAGGAAGCAATGGAGAGAAGGAAGGATGGTTAAGGCACTAGATTGGAACTCATGAAACCTGGGTTCAATTCCACAGACTTTTGTGTCTTAGTTCTGCATGTATTAAATGGGGATAATACTTTCCTAGTCAGTAAGAGTATTGTAGGGATAAATTTGTTAATATGTGTGAAGTGTTTGGATATTACTGTGATGAAGTACTCCAATCATCTAATCTGACAGCAGTGAGGGGTTATTAACCATTGGAACAAATTGTCAAGGGAAGTGGTGGTTTCTCCATTTTTTGAAGTCTTCAAATCAAGATTGTTTGCATTTCTGGTAGATCTGGTTTAGCCTGACACAAGTTATTGGGCTCAATACGGGAGTAACTGGCAGAAATTCTATGGGCTGTGTTATGCAGGAGGTAAGACTAGATGATCTAATGGTCCTTCTGGCCTTAAAATCTATGAATTTAAGGCAGTAAGTTCTGTTACTATCCACCTGAACTGGATTTGAACCAGCAAAGTCATCATTAACAACTGTGTGCTAACCAGTCTCCTGTAACTTTATCTTGGGTTTTGTGGGAGAGCCTTAGAGCTGTCTTCACAGGTAAGTTTCAATTGGAAACAGAATATACTCCAAAATTAATGTAACAAAGCCCAGGATTTGTCACCAGTTGTATCATAATAACTTAAGATGTTAGTTATTTACCATAACAGTCACAAGTTATAAATCCTTATATCGAAGCAATTTTATGATCAGAAAGCTAAATTTCTACACAAATGGCCTGAATGTTCTCATGCAATATAGTAACAAAGAACAATAGTATCAGTTAGCTCAGCTGTGCTTTTCCACCTTAGTGGTAGAAATATCATAGTTCCTAAAAGCTATTTTGACTCTTCTTTCACTCTAAAGTGTGGAGAACTCTTAGGAGAAAAGGCAGTATTTCTATCTCTCTGTGGATCTGTGTTGAGCTGTTGTTGGTGATGGGTTAAAGGCTAAATTTGGTATCGATCTAATTCCAGGTAGCCTAGTTATTGGTCATTTTTGGTGGTAAGGTAAGAGAAATGTTCAATGAAAGAAAGATTTGAAAGTTTCTCTAACAAAGCCCAAGTATTTCCCAAAGAGTGGCTCTCACAACAGATAAGGAGGCTGAGTCATTTATTCACAGAACAGGTACAATTGTGTGCATAAGCGCTGCAAGCTTCCACACTCTATCCTGCTCCTAAACTGACCTGGAGAACTCACCTCTAGGGGTGAAAGATAACCATTAAAGACCTGTTCTAATATTGATTTCATTAGGATGTTTGTAGTTACACTGTCAACTTCCTGCCTCAATAGGATTACTTTGTAATCACTGTGTTGTTAATTAAATCAGCTCAAATACTGAATATTATATAACAGGATGTGATTCCACTTGATATTCCTCCACCTTGCTCACACGTTTCTTGCTTACCAAGTACAATATGGCATGGGGCTTAAAACTAAGCTATTGGCATCTATTATGATTTCTTGTAGTTCGGCTATTTCATGAGGCTGATTAGTTTATTTGTTGGTGAATGGTATCAGTTTTTGCCATTCAGTAGAAGGCAGACCTTTCTATCCTCTTTATGATTCACATTGATTAAATAGAAACCTATACTCTTTCAAAAATATATAACAATATTTTCATTCTTGAATTAATATTATTTTCCTGTGAGCTTACTCTTTATATGCTTTGCATGTTTCAGTGACTAGCAGTGAAGGATATGCACAGATATAATAAGGGTTTGCCTAATATCTGAAGGTAGTTGAAGAGTAAGAATGATAATGCACTTTAGTGTGTTTATACAGATAGTTGCTTTATATATATTTATTTAGTGGATCATCATAAGTAAGAGAAAACTGATTATTTTTATTGACTGTAGTTAATTTTCCTCAAACAATGGTAATTTTTAAACCAGATTTTAGATACAATGGCACTTGAAGTCCTAAGACATGAGAACTTTTTAAATATAGCAGTAAGTGGGTCGACTCTGCAAATCTAAATATGATGTTTTTCACCTACTTTATCTATTGTCTTTAATGTCAGTGGTTTCATATGTTTAAATGTTTCATATGTTTGACTGAAGAAGCCCACATTTGAAGTTTTTATTAACAAACCTTAGCTGAAACAAAAATATCTTATCCTGTAAAGCAATAACTATTGTGGTGGCCAGAGATGGGAGCTCTGAAAACTGGTTTATTGTCAGTAGGAAAAATGTTTGGAACCAGTTATTACAAGGTTTATCAGCTTTGCTAGATGCATTTCATTTTTACATACATTTCATTTTGTTCTGTTTTGAGGGTTTATGGTGGTAGTGCCAACCTATGCAAACATTTCCTGCCCTAATGCATGTAGTCTTTGTTTTGATTCTCTCTTTGTTAATTATATGAAAACCTTGGGGGTCAGATAAAAATGAGCCAAGGTTAGGATACTCCAGCTACACAACATTGAAAATGTCACTGTACTGTGGAGATACTGTTAAAAAGAAGGATATTAGACTTATTGAGTATTCTGTTCTGAAGATTTTAGCCAGATATTAACTTTTAAAGTGCAATCTGATGCTGTTACTTAAATGTTAGTGAGATTAAAAACACAAATGATCTGTTTTTGTGCTTTGTTTTTCAAGTGAGTAAATCTTTCTCATTTGTACATTCAAGTTAATGGCAGGTAGGCATTATATAGATTTTATTAGCACTTTTTGATCATGGCTGGCACATTTAACTATGCTCATGACATCGGAGCGAACTTTGACAGGTAGATACTAATTCAACTAGTAGTTCGCTGGAGCAAAACATTCATTTCATAAGGAATTCTGATGGCCTTATTTAGCACTTTATTAGGCAGCGCATCGTTGCTTTAGATAACACAAACAATAACTGGCAGATGTGCTGTTTGAATATTAACGAACTGTAGGAAATTCTGTAAATTGTGAACACAGTCCTGTCAGGAGACTAAATGGATTAGAAAGATATATTAAGTTTGTACTGTAACTGAATACTGATGTGTTGATTGTACATGTATTAGTACTGAAAACTCAGCAAAACTAAGGAAGAAAGGTGATTATGGTAAATGTTTAATGTGTTGTTTTTTTAAATTTATTTTCATAGAAGGCTCTGAAATGATCAACTTCTTGGCAGTTATTTGCACAAAGAATAAATATGAACAGACATCATGGAATTCTTAGAGCAGTGGTTCTCAAACTTCATTGCACCGTGACCCCCTTCTGACAACAAAAATTACTTCATGATCCCCTGAGGGGGGACTGAAGCCTGACCCTGCCCAAGCCCCGCTGCCCCGGGCGGGGGGGCCAAAGTCAAGGCCAAGGGCGAGGGCCTGTAACCTGAGCCCTACCGCCCAGGGCTGAAACTTGAGCTCCGTTGCCCTGGGCTGAAGCTCTCGGGTTTGGGCCCCGGGTGGTGGGGCTCGGGCTTGGGCCCCGGATCCCAGTAAGTCTAATGCCAGCTTTGGTGACCCCACTTTGGGGTCCCGACTCAGAGTTTAAGAACCACTGACTTAGAGCAAAACCACAAGTACCTTATTTTCCATTATATTACAATATTTACATTGAATATTGTTTAAAGTGTAAATCTGTTTTTATAGTAGTGATATTATTGCTAAAGTTATTTCATTCGGAAACTGGTTTCTAGGGTAAAATTGTACTTTACATTCTTCTTCGAGTGATTGTTCACGTCCATTACACATTAGGTGTGCGCGCGTTGCGTGCGCGGACGTCGGAAACTTTTTCCCTCAGCGGCTCCCGTCGGGCCTGCAGGGGTCCCCCCCCCCCCGTCCCTCCCCCCTGCCAGAGCGGTGCCCCGCTCTAGCATATATATACACCTGCCGGCCCGACCCTCCCTCAGTTCCTTCTTACCGTCCGTGACGGCGTTGGAACAACTCTTATCTCTCGCCTGAGAGTGTCCCTTAGCGTTAATAGTATCAGTGTTAATGTTAGCAGTTATCAGTTCTTTAGAAGATAGTTAAGCTCCTTTGTTTTAGGTGTTTGGTTAAATCCCGACACCGGCCCTGGGCGGCGGGGCATGCCGCACGCCCAAGGCTTCAAGGCTTGTGCCACGTGCCGCAAGCCTATGCCGATTAGCGATCCCCACGACTTGTGTCTCCGTTGCCTGGCGGAATCACACCAGAAAGAGTGCTGCAAGATCTGTAAGGCCTTCAAGCCCAGAACCAAGAAAGAGAGAGACTTTCGGCTTAAGCAGCTGCTCACGGAGGCTGCATTACAGCCCTCCACTTCGACTCATCCGGCCGCGGCACCGTCAGCCTCGGTGCGGAGTGCCCCAGTATCGGTTCGTGATCCTGCACCGGTGGGACACCCTAAGCCTATGGCACCGAAACAACAGGACCGCCCCCGGCACCGGTTATCTTTGCCGACAAAATCGAAGGGCCAACCCAAGGCCCAAGGACGCTCCCCACATAAAAAGGTAGCGCCCGTGAAGGACTCGTGTGCGCCCAAGGGCATTGCTGCCCATGGACAGATCCTGATGCCAGTGGCTCCGGCGCCGAAAGGCCCGTCGAGCCCCGGGATAAGCGCATCGAGTGAGGAGGAAGGGCTGGAGGAGCTTTTGGAACAGCCCTCCACGCCGGACACGTTTGAGGCAGCAAGAGACCCCATCGAATTCTCCGCGGAGAGCCCCCTTCAGGCCAAAGACAAGCATCCGGGGCCGACACTGAGACTGCCATCCAGAGGCAAGCCGGCAATGGTGCGCCCATCAAGGTCACCATCTTGGCACCATTCATGGCACCGATCCCGGTCGAGCTCCGCCTCGGTGGACTCCCGGCTACCGTCGGCGCAGAGAGCCTCACAGGCGTCTGGCCCTAGCAAACGCCCGGCACCGGTCCAGCGTTCCCCGGCTCCTTATTCGAACAGGCACCGGGACGTGTCAGTCACGCGATCCCTGAGACTGACCACTAGCAGTTGTTCCCGGTCCCGAGGGCACCGGTACCGGTCCCGGTCCAGGTCGACAAGGTGCCGATCCCGGTCCCGGTCACGAAAGCACAACTCTCCGACCCCGGACCGGCACCATTCCACGGCACCACTGTGGCCCTCA
Organism: Terrapene triunguis; assembly: GCF_002925995.2. Taxonomy (NCBI): domain Eukaryota; kingdom Metazoa; phylum Chordata; order Testudines; family Emydidae; genus Terrapene; species Terrapene triunguis. The sequence continues at coordinate 24,529,449 of NW_020664440.1, forward strand.
AGGTCACCGTCCGTGGCTTCTGAGGCAGACTTGGGCCATTCCAGCAGATATACCCACAGGGCACCAGCCAGCAGGGAACACCAAGCCGCTTGGCACCCACAGTGGGGCCCGCCAGGACAGTGGCCTTTCTGGACTCCATGGGCCTACCACCAGCACCAAGGCCCCCCATCCAGGGCCTCGAGATCCAGCCCATCAGGACACCGGTCCCGCTCCCCGCAGGGGCGCCCCTCCTCTCACAAGGAGGCCATGGTCTCCAGACCACCAGAGCAAGAGAGAGCCGACACGGCACCGAGCCTGGTACCGTCTCAGGCCCGCTCAGCTGGACAGACTCCAGAGGAGCTCCCAGCCGGTGAGGAGTTGCAGAAAGGGTTAGAGGAGGAAGCACAGAAGGCCTTAACTTCTTCCTCCTCGCCAGATGAAGCCGTGGCGGGCATGACAGTTTCAGGCCCTCCCCTGATTGACCATTGGGCACACCAGGAACTGCTCCGCCGAGTAGCCCTCAATTTGGGGTTACAGGCGGAAGAGACGGTAGAGCAGGAGGATCCCATGGTGGACATCCTAAGCCCTGAAAGCCCCTCTAGAATCGCGCTCCCGCTCATAAAAATGGTAGAGTCTAATTATAAGATAGTATGGCAAACACCGGCCTCCAGTGCACCAACTGCGAAGGGCGTAGAGAGTAAGTACTTCGCCCCCTTCAAAGGGTTCGACTTCCTCTTTTGTCACCTGACAACCTGTTCGCTGGTCGTATCTGCGGTCAACGAACGAGAGCGACATGGCCAGCAAGCCCCGGCCCCCAAGGCCAACGAGGCAAAGCGCTTGGACTTGTTTGGTAGAAAGGTCTACTCATCCGGGGGCCTCCAGTTAAGGATCGCTAATCAGCAAGCGATTCTGAACAGGCACAATTTCAATTCTTGGGCATCAGTCTCCAAGTTTAAGGACTCCCTGCCTCAGGGTTCACAACCCGAGTTCGCAGCCATCGTGGACGAAGGGAAGGCGGTGGCCAAAACCTCTCTGCAGGCCTCCCTTGACTCCGCGGACGCAGCTGCCAGGACAATAGTGTCAGGAGTGGTGATGAGGCGCTCGGCATGGTTACAGGCTTCAGGCCTTCCACCAGAGGTGCAAAACACCTTACAAGACCTCCTGTTCGAAGGGTCAGGCTTGTTCTCAGACCAAACGGATGCCAGGCTACATAGCCTCAAAGACTCCTGAGCAACCCTCAAGTCGTTGGGAATGCACACCCCAGCGACACAGAGGAAGCCTTTTAGGCCCCAACCTCCGCAGCAGAGACAGTACCACCCTCGCCCCCAGGCAGGAACCGTACCGCAGAAGGGGCAGGGACAACAGGCGTAGGCGAAACAACACACCTAACCAAAGCCAAGGCAAGCCGCAGCCTGGCAACAAGCAAGGATTTTGAAGTTGCGATCGAGGACAGCATACCGACCCTCGTACCGGATCCTCCCCTATGTTTCAGGGACCGTTTGTCCCATTTCTACCGTGCTTGGTCCCGTATAACATCAGACCGTTGGGTCCTTCGCACGGTGGAGGTGGGATACACTCTTCAGTTCTCCTCGCCCCCTCCCTCCCACCCCCCGTCCCTCTTCAGGGACCCCTCTCACGAGCAACTCCTTATACAGGAGGTGCAGGCCCTCCTCAGAGCAGGGTGCAGGCCCTCCTCAGTGGAAGAGGTCCCTCCAGACCTAAGAGGGAAAGGGTTCTACTCCAGATATTTCCTTATCCCCAAAGCAAAAGGGGGTCTCCGCCCTATTTTGGACCTTCGCAAACTAAACAAATTCTTAGTGAAGGCCCGCTTTCGCATGGTCTCCCTTGGCGCTATTATCCCATCCCTGGATTCGGGGGATTGGTACGCTGCCCTCGATATGAAAGATGCGTATTTTCACATTGCCATCTGCCCTGCTCACCGGCGGTTCCTGCGTTTCACCATCAACCAACACCATTTCCAATTTACGGTCTTGCCCTTCGGCCTGGCGACAGTCCCTCGAGTGTTCACGAAATGCATGTCCGTGGTGGCAGCCTTCCTTCGAAAAAGAAAGATGCGGGTATACCCATACTTGGACGACTGGCTCCTCGCGGGCAGGTCAGAGGACGAGGTTCGCTCCCACGTGGCACTGGCATTACATGTGTTCCACAAGCTCGGTCTCTTAGTCAATGTGCCCAAGTCCTCACTGATCCCCACACAGAGACTGGACTTCATAGGGGCAGTCCTGGACTCGGTGGAGGCACGAGCAAGTCTTCCAGTTCCCAGGTTCCTGGCCATTCAAAGAGCCGTAACCTCCATTCAACAATTTCCCACAACCATAGCCAGATGCTGTATGCAACTCCTGGGGCACATGGCGGCTTGCACACACGTAGTCAGACATGCCCGCCTGAGACTCAGACCGTTACAGCTGTGGCTAGCTCAAACGTATCGTCCCAGCAGAGACCCCTTGGACCTTCTAGTGACAATCCCAGCTCGGGTGTCGAACTCCCTCCGCTGGTGGCTCGATCGACAGCAAGTTTGCGAAGGGGTCCCCTTCACTGCACCGCAGCCCACCCTGACGCTAGTAACAGATGCGTCAGACCTGGGCTGGGGGGCACACTTAGGGGACCTACGAACCCAGGGCTTATGGTCCAGGGAAGAAAAGTTGCTCCATATCAACGTGAAGGAGTTCAGGGTGGTTCGCCTCGCCTGCCAGACCTTTCACGCTACTATAGAAGGCCACAGCGTGTCAGTTCTGACGGACAACACTACCGCCATGTTCTACATAAACAAGCAGGGCGGGTCCCGAGCCTCTCCCCTCTGTCACAAGGCGCTCCTCCTATGGGACTTCTGTATAGCCCACTCAGTCCAATTGGTGGCAGCATATCTTCCGTTGGTTCAAAACGGGTTAGCAGACTGCCTCAGCAGGTCGTACCACATGCACGAATGGACGCTGAGAAAGGACGCCCTGCATTCAATTTTCCAGAGGTGGGGTTTTCCCCAGGTGGATCTCTTCGCCACCAAGGACAACAGCCAATGTCCTCGGTTTTGTTCATTCCAGAATCTCAGCCCAGGCTCATTGGCAGATGCCTTCACGATTCACTAGGGCGGGAGCCTGAGGTACGCCTTCCGACCATTCCCGCTCATCCACAGGGTCCTGCTCAAGACCCGCAGGGACAAAGCAACAGTTATTCTCATCGCACCGGCATGGCCACACCAGCATTGGTTTACGACCCTGCTGGAACTGTCATTGACTGCCCCGATTGCCCTATCCCTCCATCACGACCTTGTCACGCAGGACCGGGGTCGTCTACTCCACCCGAACCTACCGTCGCTACATCTCACAGCGTGGAATCTCTCTGGCTAAACGCTACGGAGAATAGGTGCTCCCACCAGGTCCAACAAATTCTCCTTGGTAGTAGGAAGCCCTCCACAAGAGCGACCTACCTTGCCAAATGGAAGAGGTTCTCCCACTGGTGCGAGCCTAATCACATTCAGCCTCTGCAGGCCTCCATCCCATCAATACTGGACTCCCTTGACTTGCTGCACCTCAAGCATCAAGGGCTCGCCCCCTCCTCAATTAAAGTGCATCTGGCCGCCATATCGGCGTTCCACCCGGGAGAGTTGGGGTTTTCGATATTTTCCAACCCCACAGTAGTCCGATATCTCAAGGGGCTGGAAAGGGTGTTTCCCTACTCACGCCCGCCGGTCCCTACATGGAACCTTAACTTGGTCCTAACTAAACTCATGGGACCACCCTTTGAACCTCTAGCCTCTTGCTCTCTCATGCACCTTTCATGGAAGGTAGCGTTTCTAGTGGCCATTACATCGGCTAGGAGGGTATCGGAGTTGAGAGCCCTCACTTCGGAACCCCCTTATACAGTTTTTTATAAGGACAAGGTGCAGCTGAGACCGCACCCCAAATTCCTCCCTAAGGTGATCTCACAATTTCATATCGGGCAGGACATTTGTTTACCGGTGTTCTTCCCCAAACCCCATACGGACCCAAGCCACCACAGCCTGCATACCCTCGATGTCTGTAGAGCCCTGGCGTTCTATCTGGAACGGACCAGGCCATTTCGCAAGTCGACACAACTGTTCATTGCCATTGCGGAGAGAATGAAAGGCCAGCCTATCTCGGCACAATGATTATCATCATGGATTGTGCTTTGCATCCGCACATGCTATGAGCTTGCCAAAGTACCAGCCCCGGCAAACAGGGCTCACTCGACTAGGGCCCAAGCATCCTCGACGGCTTTCTTGGCGCAGGTTCCACTCCAGGAAATCTGTAAAGCGGCCACCTGGTCGTCGGTGCATACATTCACAGCCCATTACGCAGTCCATCATCAGACCAGAGAGGACGCGGTGGTCGGCAGGGCTGTGCTTCAATCAATTGTTGCTTGACTCCTACCCTCCTCCAATGGTAAGCTTGTGAGTCACCTAATGTGTAATGGACGTGAACAATCACTCGAAGAAGAAAAAACGGTTACCTACCTTTTCGTAACTGTTGTTCTTCGAGATATGTTGTTCACGTCCATTACACTTCCCACCCTCCTTCCCCTCTGTCGGAGTCACCGGCAAGAAGGAACCGAGGGAGGGTCGGGCCGGCAGGTGTATATATATGCTAGAGCGGGGCGCCGCTCTGGCTGCGGGGGGGACCCCTGCTGGCCCGACGGGAGCCGCTGAGGGAAAAAGTTTCCGACGTCCGTGCACGCGACATGCGCACACCTAATGTGTAATGGACGTGAACAACACATCTCGAAGAACAGTTACGAAAAGGTAGGTAACCGTTTTTTTTGTTTCAAATCATGATAGGCCAGATCCTTCAGTGTACTGTCTGTCTTATGCTTAATTGTCAGTGTATTCTGGCTATAAAGCTAGCTTAATTGGTGTAGGGAGGATGACTCCGGTGTAGGGATGATTCTCTGATTTCATAGAATTGGCGAAGGGGCTTTTATGCCACTTGCCTTTCCTGCTTGTACAGCAGAGGAAAGAAGTCATAGGCAGAGGAAGAAGGATGGCCAAGTTCTTGCACTATGCTGATTATCAACAGTTTTGGTCCCTCATGTGACTGCTGCAGCCTGGCATAAGCTACAGCATCCCTCACACCCAGGCCCATCTCTAGAGGGGTGCGGGGCCCGGAGCATAGGTGCCGAGTTTCTAATCTGCCGGGAGGTGCTCCCCCCACTCCACCCCTTCCCCCAAGGCCCTGCCCCCGCCCACCTCTTCCCGCCTCTTCCCCACCCAGTTCCGCTCCCTCTGCCGAGCACGCTATGTCCTCGCTCCTCTCCCACCAGTGCCTCCTGATGCCATGAAAAACAGCTGATCTGCGGCACGCAGTAGGTGCTGGGAGGGAGGGGGAGGCACTGATTGGTGGGGCTTGCTGGTTGGCAGGAAGCACTAGGGGGAGGTGGAGGTTCTGGTAGGGGGGCTCCTCCTTGCCCTGCCTGCCGCTCACCTCCCAATTTGCCTCCTCACCCTGCTTGCCCGCCCGCCCGCCTCACCTCCCTGCCTGCAGGGCCCCCCCAAAGCGTGGGGCCTGGGGTGGTCGCCCCGATTCACCATACCCAAGGGACAGTTCTGCTCACACTATTCTAACATATTTTAAGCAATTTCAGCTCTCCACACAAAATAATATTGCTTTGATGTCCCTCTTTTCCACGTACCCATGATAACCCCAGGCCATCACTTGCCTGCTTGTGACCGTCTTACCCCAAGGCTCTGGAACCTGTCACCTTTCTTATAGTTTTGATGCGCTGTGGTCTTTGGTGACCCCGTACATGGGCACTAGAGAACATGACAGAGGAAGAAAGCAACAAGGGAATAAATTCAAGAACTTGAACCGGGAGATGAAAGGAGAACTGGATGTTGAGGAAAGGGGAACAACTATATTGTGCAGGACCAGGACTCTTGGATGAGCAAGTGCCTATGCTACAGCAGAAGTAACACAGCTTTATCCATTGGCATACAACATGTGGCTGAGGAATCAATTGTGGAGCTCAAAGCTCTAAATCGTATCCCTCAAGAGCAACTGTATTAAGAAGAAAAAATTATTTGTTTATTATATACCCTGAACTGCACCCTCTAATTTTAAAACTGAATTGTTTGAATCAGCCTGTTGCTATGGAAAATAGTAGGGGGCACCACCTGCCAAATGCCTCCCACGGTTTCCTGTGCAACCCCAGGAGCAAATCTGGTGTGAGCTGGAAGCACTCTGAACAGCTGCTGGTCCCTTCTCTGCTGGACTGTGGGAGCTCACAAGAGAGTAGGATGTGAGCTAGCCTGGCTCTGCCCTGCCCCAGCCTAGGGGGAATCCTAGCAAAGGATGACTCCACTACCCCACTCACCCACTCAGGACACCACAGTAAGAAGAGAATAAGAGAAGCTCAGAATTATGGTTCTCTTCCCCAGTGCAGGTTAGAGCAGCCTAGGGCCTGCTGTAACTTGTGCCAGCTAGCAGTAGTTCCCTACGGACCATAAACCATTTGGAGGTAAACAGAGCTCAGTGTGCTCCAACCACTCCCCCTCTCCATGATCAGTACAGCAGGGGGCTGTGTACAGGTAAGTGTAGGAATCAATTATGCTGGATGTATACCACTAGGAACATACCATGTTTGTGGAATCATCAACAGGAGACTTGTGGGTGACTTCTGCTCCCTTTGTGTCACTTGAACAGCACAAAGGGAGATGAACGGATTTTCCTCAAAGTATTGATCATGACCCCTTGATCTACTCGTAATAATGCATATAGCACTCAGGTACAAACATTTAGACATCATTAGATTCAAATGTGGCTCATCTATCATGCACTCATTTCTCTAATATACCAAGCCAGAACTGTCTGTAATACTTTTCCAGTAATTATTGGTGTCTCCCATCAATTTATATAGAATTTAAGCATTTCATTTAAAAAAAAAGAAATTTTGTTTAGAAATTATAGGAGACCTATCATGCTATGCTTTCTCAGAATGAATCATAGGACCAAATTCAGAAGGAGAAAGAGGAGCGTCCATGTACCAGCAATGGAGATACAGGTGAGCAATCGTTTCCATGTTCTCTCTACAGGTACTAATGCGGAGAGTGGACTAGATGACCTATCTGAGGGAAGGGAGCAGAAGGAGACTCCACCGATTGGAAGGCAAAAGATGCACTGTCCTAGGGATGGGGGTTCCACGACCACCACTCCCAAGAGGAGGAGGAGGAGGGTGGTGGTGGTTGGGGACTCCCTCCTCAGGGGGACTGAGTCATCTATCTGCCGCCCCGACCAGGAAAACCGAGAGGTCTGCTGCTTGCCAGGAGCTAGGATACACGATGTGCCGGAGAGACTGCCGAGACTCATCAAGCCCTTGGATCGCTACCCCTTCCTGCTTCTCCACGTGGGCACCAATGATACTGCCAAGAATGACCTTGAGTGGATCACTGCAGACTACGTGGCTCTGGGAAGAAGGATAAAGGAGTTTGAGGTGCAAATGGTGTTCTTGTCCATCCTCCCTGTGCAAGGAAAAGGCCTGGGTAGAGACCGTCGAATCGTGGAAGTCAACGAATGGCTACACAGGTGGTGTCGGAGAGAAGGCTTTGGATTCTTTGACCATGGGATGGTGTTCCAAGAAGGAGGAGTGCTAGGCAGAGACGGGCTCCACCTAACAAAGAGAGGGAAGAGCATCTTCACCAGCAGGCTGCCTAACCTAGTGAGGAGGGCTTTAAACTAGGTTCACCAGAGGAAGGAGACCAAAGCCCTGAGGTAAGTGGGGAAATGGGATCCTGGGAGGAAGCACGAGCAGGAGAGCGCAAGAGGGGAGGATTCCTGTCTCATACTGAGAAAGAGGGACGATCGATGAGTTATCTTAAGTGCCTATACACAAATGCAAGAAGCCTGGGAAACAAGCAGGGAGAACTGGAAGTCCTGGCACAGTCAGGGAACTATGATGCGATTGGAATAACAGAGACTTGGTGGGATAACTCACATGACTGGAGTACTGTCATGGATGGATATAAACTGTTCAGGAAGGACAGGCAGGGCAGAAAAGGTGGGGGAGTTGCGTTGTATGTAAGCGAGGAGTATGACTGCTCAGAGCTCCGGTATGAAACTGCAGAAAAACCTGAGATCTCTGGATAAAGTTGAGAAGTGTGAGCAACAAGGGTGATGTCGTGGTCGGAGTCTGCTATAGACCACCAGACCAGGGGGATGAGGTGGACGAGGCTTTCTTCTGGCAACTAGCAGAAGTTGCTAAATCGCAGGCCCTGGTTCTCATGGGAGACTTTAATCATCCTGATATCTGCTGGGAGAGCAATACAGCGGTGCATAGACAATCCAGGAAGTTTTTGGAAAGTGTAGGGGACAATTTCCTGGTGCAAGTGCTGGAGGAACCAACTGGGGCAGAGCTTTTCTTGACCTGCTGCTCACAAACAGGGAAGAATTAGTAGGGGAAGCAAAAGTGGATGGGAACCTGGGAGGCAGTGACCATGAGATGGTCGAGTTCAGGATCCTGACACAAGGAAGAAAGGAGAGCAGCAGAATACGGACCCTGGACTTCAGAAAAGCAGACTTTGACCCCCTCAGGGAACAGATGGGCAGGATCCCCTGGGAGAATAACATGAAGGGCAAAGGGGTCCAGGAGAGCTGGCTGTATTTTAAAGAATCCTTATTGCAGTTGCAGGAACAAACCATCCCGATGTGTAGAAAGAATAGTAAATATGGCAGGCGACCAGCTTGGCTAAACAGTGAAATCCTTGCTGATCTTAAACGCAAAAAAGAAGCTTACAAGAAGTGGAAGATTGGACAAATGACCAGGGAGGAGTATAAAAATATTGCTCAGGCATGCAGGAATGAAATCAGGAAGGCCAAATCACACTTGGAGTTGCAGCTAGCAAGAGATGTTAAGAGTAACAAGAAGGGTTTCTTCAGGTATGTTAGCAACAAGAAGAAAGTCAAGGAAAGTGTGGGCCCCTTACTGAATGAAGGAGGCAACCTAGTGACCGAGGATGTGGAAAAAGCTAATGTACTCAATGATTTTTTTGCCTGTCTTCACGAACAAGGTCAGCTCCCAGACTGCTGCACTGGGCAGCACAGTATGGGGAGAAGGTGACCAGCCCTCTGTGGAGAAAGAAGTGGTTTGGGACTATTTAGAAAAACTGGACGTGCACAAGTCCATGGGGCCGGATGCTCTGCATCCGAGGGTGCTAAACGAGTTGGCGGGTGAGATTGCAGAGCCATTAGCCATTATTTTTGAAAACTCATGGCGATCGGGGGAGGTCCCGGATGACTGGAAAAAGGCTAATGTAGTGCCCATCTTTAAAAAAGGGAAGAAGGAGGATCCGGGGAACTACAGGCCAGTCAGCCTCACCTCAGTCCCTGGAAAAATCATGGAGCAGGTCCTCAAGGAATCAATTATGAAACACTTAGAGGAGAGGAAAGTGATCAGGAACAGTCAGCATGGATTCACCAAGGGGAAGTCGTGCCTGACTAACCTAATTGCCTTCTATGATGAGATAACTGGCTCTGTGGATGAGGGGAAAGCAGTGGATGTGTTATTCCTTGACTTTAGCAAAGCTTTTGATACGGTCTCCCACAGTATTCTTGCCGACAAGAAGTATACTTAAAGAAGTATGGGCTGGATGAATGGACTGTAAGGTGGATAGAAAGCTGGCTAGGTCGTCGGGCTCAACGGGTAGTGATCAATGGCTCCAAGTCTAGTTGGCAGCCGGTTTCAAGTGGAGTGCCCCAAGGGTTGGTCCTGGGGCCGGTTTTGTTTAATATTTTTATTAATGATCTGGAGGATGGTGTGGACTGCACTCTCAGCAAGTTTGCAGATGACACTAAACTGGGATGCGTGGTAGATACACTGGAGGGTAGGGATTGGATACAGAGGGACCTCGACAAATTAGACGATTGGGCCAAAAAAAAACCTGATGAGGTTCAACAAGGACAAGTGCAGAGTTCTGCACTTAGGACGGAAGAATCCCATGCACTGCTACAGACTAGGGACTGAATGGCTGGGTAGCAGTTCTGCAGAAAAGGACCTAGGGGTCACAGTGGACGAGAAGCTGGATATGAGTCAACAGTGTGCTCTTGTTGCCAAGAAGGCTAACGGCATTTTGGGCTGTATAAGTAGGGGCATTGCCAGCAGATCGAGGAACGTGATCGTTCCCCTTTATTCGACATTGGTGAGGCCTCATCTGGAGTACTGTGTCCAGTTTTGGGCCCCACACTACAAGAAGGATGTGGAAAAATTGGAAAGAGTCCAGCGGAGGGCAACAAAAATGATTAGGGGTCTGGAGCACATGACTTATGAGGAGAGGCTGAGGGAACTGGGATTGTTTAGTCTCCAGAAGAGAAGAATGAGGGGGGATTTGATAGCTGCTTTCAACTACCTGAGGGGGGGGTTCCAAAGAGGATGGAGCTCGGCTGTTCTCAGTGGTGGCAGATGACAGAACAAGGAGCAATGGTCTCAAGTTGCAGTGGGGGAGGTCTAGGTTGGATATTAGGAAACACTATTTCACTAGGAGGGTGGTGAAGCACTGGAATGCGTTACCTAGGGAGGTGGTGGAGTCTCCTTCCTTGGAGGTTTTTAAGGCCCGGCTTGACAAAGCCCTGGCTGGGATGATTTAGTTGGGAACTGGTCCTGCTTTGAGCAGGGGGTTGGACTAGATGACCTCCTGAGGTCCCTTCCAACCCTGCTATTCTATGATTCTATGATTCATAGGGTGCAGCAAATTTTCTGTGCATGTACGTGGACACACTTATATTACTTACATCTGCCTTAGATCTACTTACTCTTGATCTCCTTATATGTAAGGAAGTCTAGTTTATATGTCAAAGAGTCAGAATATGATATAAGCTACAGGAGTCTCATTTTATCCTTCCTTACACCTCCGTAAACCACCTTGCTGGATAAATTAGACTCCATTCTTTACACATGGGTTGAGAAGGCATAAGTTGGTTTGTGGGAGTTTGAATGTAAGGGAGTTTAACTGTCACTTATACATTACTTTTGAATTTGGCCAATATTTTAAAATGTATTTATTTGTAGAAATTTCCCCATTACTGAAGTATCTAAAAACCTCACAGATATTAATAAATTTGTTTTCACGACATCCTTGTGAAGCTGAGATGTATTATTATCCCTATTTTACAGTTGGGGAAATGGGGGAATTTAGACCGGCAAGATCCCAGTTCTGCAAAGCACTTAAGTATAGGATTAACTTTGAAGTCTGTGGTACTTCAACATATTAAGCACCTGCTTAAGAGTTTTGCTGAATCAAGGCTTTTGTGATTTGCCCAAGATCACATGGTAAATTTGTGGCAGAGCCGGGAACAGAACCCCCATAGAACTTGTTGCTTTCATTTTTGTTCCTTAACCATGAGACTATCCTTTCCCTTAAAATACTAGCTGGTGTTTTATGAAATTAGGTGTTTTATATAATGTTGCATATATATTTATTTTGTTTTTTTCTCCCTATCCTTATATGCTTTTAACTATTGTTTTCTAGTGGGAAATAAATGTCAGTAAAATGCCGTGTATGATGGGTTTTCTTTTTTTAAACTAAGATTCTGAGTTTTGCATTTTTTGCTACGAGAGAGTCATGACTTGCAATTTTTTGCAAGAAGAAACAACCGTGGTTAGTTATGATCCTGCTTTCATTCCTCTTCAGCCAGGCAATCTCAGTATCAGAAATGGTAACATTAACTTGTGGAACCACATCAGGGGCACCCTAACCTGATCATATGAGACTAATTCTTTCTGCTGAAATGATTTTCTAAGTTTTTAATATATTTCCTAAAAATAAAGGCAGTTGATTGCTATCTTAAACACGCATATTGGTTGCTGTATTTAAGAAAAAAGGGGAAAAGATCATGTAACTTATTTTGTATGAAAGTGTTGGCACCTAACAGATTTCTTTATTCCTTTAGAAATTCTTTGGATTTTGACAGTCTCAGCTGAATGGTTTTTCTCACAAGCGTGTTTAATTTCTCTAACAGAAAAAAATTAATTTTTAAAAACACTTTGGTAATTACACTGAAAAATCTGCTACCTTTCACAAATGCTGCATTGTAATTATTAATCTGCTAGTGACTCATTTTAAATTCTATCATTAGGATTTCACAATATATAATGAGGAAGATCTAAAAACTCTTGAGTAACATATTTAATGGGATTGTTTAGTAGAGTGACAATAAATCAGGATGTCAGCATTATAAACAGTCTCCAAAATGATTACCATCTGTCACAGAACTATTCAGAAAACGTTAAGGGATGTGATTGGGATGAGAAGCAGGGCAGCTTATGATGTGTTATAGCTCCAGTTACCATTGAGAAGTTTAAGATCATTCTGAGTTGTTTGAATGTTCATTAGGCTCAAGTTCATAACTCTCAAATTTTACCCCCATCCACAATAATCTGTAAAAAATGAGTGTGCGTTGAAGTCTGATTTTTTTCTCTTTTTGAAGGCATTTGTATTAAGAAAGTAAAATTCCTTTGGATTTTTATTTGGAATGTTTTCTGGGATTGTTAACAGTAGAAGAGATTTTCCTATAATTTTATGAAAATTATGGTTAAATAATTTTACTTTTATGAAGCAATTTTTATTTCAGTTCCAGTGAATCATATATATCAACAAGTCATGTTTATTGGCTTTTTAATAAAACAACTGAGTTGTTAATACATGGTCATGTTATGTGAGTGAGATAACTTAATAAATGTGTTTGGTTCTATATCATAACATACTGTACTTGAAATACATTTTGAAATCTAAAGCCTAGTCAATTGTGGCTGTGCTACAATCTTATTTATGGGGGCGTGTGTAGCTGTACTGTCCCAGGAGCAGACCAAGAAGCAGAATTTGACCTGGAGAATCACAAACTGTCTTCCTGTTTCCTTGAACTTTGGGGGTGTAATGTGCATTGACCGTATATCTGGTGCAACATATGTCTGCAATACAGCAGCACTGGCTAGCAAGTTGAGGGGCCAGAGGCAGTGTTCTACCCATTCTCCATTCACATGCACTGGGAATATTTAGAGCCTTGTAGAATCTGCTCTTTCCATGCTGCTACCTATGCTATAGTTGGTGTAGGGCAATAAGGGGGCACCTTCTCTGTGTGAGCATACAGGATGGACCCTCAAATAGTAGTACATTAGCTCACTGGATATCCACATTGATCTAGTACTTCTATTATCTAGTGAACAGAAAGAATTATAAATGCCGGTGACTGTAATACTGAAAACCACCGTTAATCTTAAAAATAAATAAATAAATAAAAATGGAACAGTTATAGCTGTTCAGAAAGAATTGTTTTAACAAAAGGATGCATCCTCTTTCTTTTAACCAGTTAGGAAACAAGCCTGCATTGCTTTGAGCAGATCCCTAGGCAGACCATGTTGGTCTGGTTTTGATGACAATAACATATTAAATTACAATTGTGCAGCGGTTTCAAGCATACTATAGTGGCTGGAAAATTAGCTCTTTTGAAGGAAACAATTATAGATTTTTATCTTTATCCAAAATCTTATCACTCTATTTTATTTCAACAGGAAATGTAATGTACAAATAATTTGTCAAGCCACATTTTATAGGCAGTCCATGTTTAAAATGCATGTTACAGTTTATATAATCTGAAAATAAGGTGTGACAAAGTAGATAATTATATATGGAGCATGAATTGGACCAACATATAAATAATAATATGCAGTTTGGGTTCCCTTTTCAGGTCTTGACAATTTTAAAAAAAGGAAGCTCAGATAAACATTTACTATTAATATAAAAATAGCCATTGAAAGTAAGCAGCTTGCTGATATAATTAAACTCGTGATTATTCCAACCAGGTGACTTTTTTCCCTTCAGTGTTCCATCAATAGTAATAGTTTTACTTAGAATTCAGATGGTGTCTAGGCCTATTGCTGGACCTCTGCACAGGGGGTGAATTTCATCCATCAGTGAGTATCAGTCAGAGGATTCCATTTACAGTGTCACTCCTGTAGGTAGAATGCTTTATTTTTTCATATGAATAAACCTCTTCTTCTTTAATCTAGTTATATAGATGTTGCTGGGTTAGTAAAATGTGTATTTGGGAAGTGTCCTAAATCTCATCTTGCTTATTACAATAAAAAGGCAGTGTTTAGATGAAATTAGTGAGCGTTAATGTCAATGTTATACCATGTTTTAAGTGAGAAATAATAAAGAAAAGGTTATTATCAAAAGACCTTAATATATGGTTCTGATATTAAGGCGCTGATCTTGCAATGAGAACCATGCTAACAGACAAAATTGGGTGAAATATATATTAAGAAGGTAGATTATGTAATAATTGAAAATAATAGCATTGTCTACCTTCAGAGTCCAAAGTACAACTAGAGCTTAGATCATAATGAAAAGTTTGTGTCTAATCCTAGTAAATTTCATTTTCCTGATGAGCTTCAAACTCTAGTTATTATCCATGGTACAGTAACACAACTCCATAGACATAAAGCAACAATTGAATTGGATGCTTCTCCATGCAATAATCTTCCTAAATGGCAGGTAGAAGAATAGGTAATTTGCTGCAGTGGTGGTGAAACAGAGGGGAAGGCTGCTTCTGCCTGGCACTACCCTTTTATGGGCAGTACCCTGCCACTTGATTGACCAGTCCTAGTACCTCTTGGGGCACTGGGATTGATCAATAGCAGCCCTCCTATTAAGGAAAGGCTGTCAATGGCCAGCACATGCTGCAGCTCTACTTCAGCACTGGACTTGCCCTCTTAGGCCTGGTCTACACTAGTTTGTTATTTCGGAATTAGCCAAGTTAATTAAAAAAAAAAAAGATTCCGTCCACACGACCAAACCAGTTTTTTCGATTTAAAGGGCTCTTTAATCTGATTTCTGTACTCTACCTTGGCAAGTGAAGTAGCGCTTAAATCGAGATCACAATCCTGGGTTAAAGGTATTGTGGATGCAATTCGATGTTATTGGCCTCCGGGAGCTAGCCCAGAATGCTCCCTTGTAACCGCTCTGGACAACACTGTCAACTCCGATGCACTAGCCAGGTGGGTAGGAAAAGCCCCGGGAACTTTTGAATTTCATTTCCTGTTTGGTCACCATCAGCACAGGTGACCATCAACACAGTCCACCATCACAGGCGACCATGCAGAGTCCACCATCACAGGAGATCACGCAGTCCCAGATTCGCAGACGAGCACCAGCATGGTCCGAACGGGAGGTACTGGATCTCATCGCATGTTGGGGAGACGAGTCTGTTATGGCAGAACTACGTTCCAAAAAAAGGAACGCAAATACGTACATTAAAGTCTCCAGGGCCATGACGGAAAGAGGCTACTCCAGGGACACAGAGCAGTGTCGTAAAAAAATCAAGGAGCTCAGGCAAGCGTACCAAAAAGCCAGGGAGGCGAATGGGCGCTCTGGGTCACAGCCCCATACATTCTGCTTCTACTGTGAGCTGCATGCAATTTTGGGGGGTGACGCCACCACTACCCCACCACTGTCCGTGGACACCTGCAAGGGGGGAGTTGCACGGAGCGAGGAGGAAGAGTCATTGGAGGACAAAGAGGAGGAGGAGGAGGACAGTGCACAGGCGGCAAGTGGGGAATCCGTTTTCCCCCCTAGCCAGGAACTATTCTTAACGCTGGAGCCAAAAGCCTCCCCACACTCCCAAGGCGGGCTCCCGGACCATGACCCTGGAGAAGATACTTCTGGTGAGTGAGAGCCTGATCAGAGCCACGTGGTGGGTGGCGGGGAGGAAACCCAGCCATGCTGGGTTGTTCGCGTTTAGTTTAAAGGGCTCATCCCTGCTCAGAGCCTCGTCGGAGCCACGCGGTGGGTGTGCGAGGGTGTGTGTGTTGTGTGAAGCGATCATCCCAGAGAGCCCGCAGGCCCTCCTTTTATATGGGAAACCCACCAGGCGTTGCTTGCTATGGGAAAGGGGGCCCAGCAGTTTGAAACATTGACATGAATGTAGAAGAAGCAGAACCCTGGGTGCCCCTAGGCTGCCTGCAAGCTGAATTCTGTTGCCCGGCCATGTGTGATGGCTTACTCACACCAAACTGTCCCCTTTGTTCTCTGAAATGTATCTTTTAAAATACTACCCTCCCCTTTTCTCCTCCCGCAGGTGCAAATGTTTCAACGCGGCCCATATCTACTCCGTCCCAGAGGCTGGTCCAGATTAGAAGGCAGAAAAAACGAACTCGGGACAACATGTTCGCCGAACTTATGCAGTCCTTCCGCACTGATAGGGCCCAGCTAAATGTGTGGAGGCAAACAATTGTGGAGTCCCGTAAAGCATTACAGGAACACGAAGACAGGAGGGATGTGCGCAAAGAGAGCAAGCAGGAGGCTATGGTCAAGCTCATGGGGGAACAAACTGACATGCTCCGCTGTAGGGTGGATCTAATGTGGGAAAGGCAGCAAGACCACAGACTGCCACTGCAGCCCCTGTATAACCGTCCTCCCTCCTCCCCAAGTTCCATAGCCTCCTCACCCAGACGCCCAAGAACACGAGTGGTGAGGCTACGGGGACCCACACACTCAACCCCAGAGGATCGCCCAAGTAGCAGAAAGCTGGCATATGCGAACTTTTGATTTGGTTTCTGGACTTGTCCTTCCCTCCTCCTCCACCTCCCTAACCCAATCCCCCCCCCCCAGTCTACCTTCAGATTTCTCTCAATGTGTTGTGCAACAAATAATAAAGAACAGTTTTTAAACAATTTGGACTTTATTTCCTTTCATATATATAGGGGGCCGGTAACTTCAAGAGAAACAAACACAACTGTCACACGGTACCCTGGCCAGTCATGAAACTGGCTTTCAAAGCTTCTCTGATGTGCAGTGCGCCCTGCTGCGCTCTTCTAATCGCCCTGTTGTCTGGCTGTGTGAAATTGGCCACCAGGCGAGTTGCCTCAACCTCCCACACTGCCATAAATGTCTCCCCCTTACTCTCACAGATATTGTGGAGCACACAACAAGCAGCAATTACAATTGGAATATTGGTTGTGCTGAGATCTAACCGAGTCAGTAAACTGCGCCAGCGCGCTTTCAAACGTCCAAAAGCACATTCTACCACCATTCTGCACTTGCTCAGCCTATAGTTGAACTGCTCCTTACTACTGTCCAGGGTGCCTGTGTACGGCTTCATGAGCCATGGCATTATCCTCGAGGATAACTATAGGCATTTCAACATCCCCAACAGTAATTTTCTGGTCTGGGAAGTAAGTCCCTTCCTGCAGCTGTTCAAACAGACCAGAGTTCCTGAAGATGTGAGCGTCATGCACCTTTCCCGGCCATCCCACGTTGATGTTGGTGAAACGTCCTTTGTGATCCACCAGTGCTTGCAGCACCATGGAAAAGTACCCCTTGCAGTTTATGTACTGGCCGCCATGGTGTGCCGGGGCCAAGATAGGGATATGCGTTCCATCTATCACCCCACCGCATTTAGGGAACCCCAGTGCATTAAAGCCATCCACAATGGTCTGCACATTTCCCAAAGTCACTACCCTTGATAGCAGTTGGTCAATGATTGCGTTGGTTACTTGCAGCACAGCAGCTCCTACAGTAGATTTGCCCACTCCAAACTGTGCTATAGCCACTCGCTTCTCAACTGTAAGGGCTGCTCTCATTTTGGTGTCTTTGCGCTTCAAGGCAGGGGGCAGCAAGTCACAAAGTTCCATGAAAGTGGCCGTGCGCATACGAAAGGTTTGCAGCCACTGGGAATCATCCCAGACCTGCAACACTATGCGGTCCCACCAATCTGTGCTTATTTCCCGGGCCCAGAATTGGTGTTTCACGGCATGAACCTGGCCCAATGCCACCATGATCTCCCAATCACCACATGCCGTGCTTCTAGGAACATCTGTGTCCATGTCCTCATCAGTATAGTAATCGCACTGTCGTTGCTTCCTCGCCCGGTTTTTCAGGTACTGCACATACTGCTGGATAATGCGCGAGGTATTTACAATGGTCAAAACTGCAGCGGAGATCTGAGCAGGCTCCATGATTGCCACGCTATGGCGTAATCCTGGAAAAAGGGTGCGAAATGTAGGAGGCCTGTTCGGTTCAAGATGGCCGATAAAAGGCAGTAAATGGTTGTCTTCTGTAGCTTTCATGGAGTCGGGAAGCTCGCTAGAGCTGCAAGAGCAGGAGAGCAGAGTTTGCGGTGGAAGCTGTGCGGCTCAGGTCACGATGGCCGAAAAACGGCAGGGAATTGTTGCCTTCTGTAGCTTGCACGTGAGCCCAGGAGAGACAACATGGAAAAATTAGCTAGTGATGCAAGAGCGGGAAAGCAGAGTTTGCGGCGGAAGCTGTGCTGCTCGGTTCACGGTAGCCGAAAAAAGGCGGGAAATGGTTAGATAAAAGAATAGATAGAAAGATGAGAGGACATGCGAGGTGGATTCATAGTATCAGGAGACAGGCGGTGCACCATACTGCACCATCTGCTGGCAGTATGGCGTCTGCCGTAGCTTTCACGGCGGGAGGAGCGAGTGACGCACCCAGAAACACCCGCGAGAATGTTTTTGCCCCATCATGCACTGAGAGCTTAACCCACAATTCCAATGGGCGGCGGGGACTGCGGGAACTGTGGGATAGCTTCCCACAGTGCACCGGACCGACATTCGATGCTAGCCTCTCGGTACTGTGGACGCACTCCGCCGAATTCACGCGCTTTAGTGGGGACAAACAACACCAAATGTATAAAATCGCTTCCGAAAATTCGAATAGAATAAGTTTGAATTAATTTTGTTCTGTAGATGTACCCTTAGTCCCACATAATTTAGCCTTACATAACTTCTGTAACCTCTCTTTATAAGTTAATTCTGTATTATTATATACTATTATTTCCTAATAGAGAACACACAGATTATTTTTTTCCTAAATAATTTGATTCTATCATTATTTTCCATATTTTCAGTTGGTATGTGTTAATCAGAAATATAAAAGGCTTTTTTTGGATTTTGCATTGTATTGTCAACTTAATGGGAGCCTAATTTTATTGTGATTATTTGCAGTTTAAAACAATAAATACTTTTCTATCTGTGTAAGCTGAGTAATATAAAAACCCAGACACAACAGTGCTCTTTCATCTATTCAGGCAAGGAATAATACATGTGGAGCAAAAGCTGTCTTTCTGAAGTAGATTTGCTACTTCACAGTTTTACCATGGTGAGCAATGGTAGCTGAGTTGTGTAGCCTGAAGGCTTTAGTAAATAAAAGCCTGTGTGGATTGGCTGGCACTGACATGTGGCAACAATTTTCTTAGGTTTCAGTTGCTGTAGGGAGGAATTACAATTGTGGTGCACAGTGAGCCATGAAAGTTGTGGTCTTATACTTGAGAAAAAACTGAACTAAACTACTACTGTGTATAATAACACCTAGATAAAAAAAATAGCTTTGTTAAAGCAGCATTTTTAAGAGACAGAATGAATGAGAAATTTCTGAATTGAATGAATACCTTTAAATTAAAAATACAAAATACAAAACTTCTGAGTTTGCTGGATTTGTTTTTCTAGAAGAAAAATAATTTATTATGATAGTTTCAGAATTATTTAATTTCCTTGGATAAATGGTCTATTTATACTGTTAGTCACTGAAGCAGTTGAGATACTAGGAAACTGTTTATTCGGCTGAATCAATGTTGTGTCTGTTAGCCATCTTGGGTATCGCTTCCTCCCCAGTATGTGAGTCCTTTTTCCTTCTTTTTCTGTGATCTTTAATTTAAATCTTAGTCCTTGAAACAAATCAGTTGAAAGGAACGTTTCTTGTACAATGTCATGTACACATTCTTTGTATACTGGTATTCTCTCATTTTGAATTGCATATTATATTTGCTGTCAGTCAAATTATTTCTATTTCTGTATATTTAATTTTTAAACATGTAATTGCTAAAGAAATGGTACTTGCTATGCAGCATTATGTAATATAAATTTGCATAATTGCCAGGGTTACTGTCAGTCACGTGGAAAATAAGATTAAAAAAAAGAAAAGTCTTTGAATCCCTCCTCCTCTGTGAAACACCTTCCCAAACCTGTTCACCAGACCATTTCCCTCACCTAATTCAAAAACTTCCCAAACACCCACTTAATCATTGTACTTATGAGACATGAGGTAGGGGAGACAAGAAGGGAGGGAAAAGTTAATGGAATCTTCAAGACCTTTGGAATGAAATCCTTCATGTCTTCACTGATATTTGATTTTATCTTTGTTATCCTTGCTTTTAATGTGATTTTTTTTTTTACTTTGTTACCCTGTCCATTCCTTTTCTTTACTGAGGGACTGAACTTGTCATGTTGAATTGACATGGTGTATTCTTCAAGACAGAACTGTATCTTAGTGTTTTGGGAGACATGTAGCACCTAAACATTAAAAAATAATCATGGACATATTTACAGTATGTGCCTCTTTTCATTATTAAACGTTATGTAATACAAACTACAAAAGGTAAAGTATTTAAAAAAGAGAATAAAGTCAATAGTTGTAAAGATGCAAGTTAAGTGTTCTTGAAGCCTGGATATTTGATGAGAGAATAATGAATGCAGTAATGGGAGAAGGGGAAGGGAAGCTGTGTTCAGTGATCTAAAGCTACAGGCTTGTTGAAGAAAGGAAGACCAAGTGTTCTAGTCAGTCAGAGCAGAACTAGTGAAAAAGGAATCCTGAACTATAGAGTTACAGAGCAGGATGGTAGAGAAAGCCAAGACTGGAGAAGTATGGGCTTGGTGAGTAGGAGAATAAAGTCCCACTTGAGCAAGCTACTTAGGCATGTGCCAACTTTTATACACGAATAGTCTCATGTTAGATGTGTTAAAAGACCTTGCTGAATTGGGCCCTCCTTAGATAAAGATTAATGAACTAAGAATTGAATACATTGGCCTCTATATTTTCAAGACTCCATTTTAATTTTGGATCTGGAAGTTGATAGGAAGTCCATGAGAGTAAAAAGGACAAGGGTATTTTGTTTTTTTCTTTCTTGGGAAAGAGAACACTTTAGATTCCCCTAAAATTTAAAGAATGTGAATTTAAAAACATCACAAAAGAGTAAAAATGCAAAAAGCATGATAGGATATGATTTTTAAAAAAGAGAGATTTCAGCTGAAGTGGATCTCTGCTTAATTTCCTTGTTAATGAACTGGAATCAGCAATGTCAATATAGAGCCATGAAAGAGGTTTATAAGGACAAGTTAGTTTTTTCTGGTTACATTTGTTTTTGTGGTCGCACCAGAACGAAATATGAAAAATTAATAAGTAACTTTTTATTACAATATGTGTTCTAGTATAGCCAAATGTAAAGTCATAGATCTAGAGAACAAAGAATGTAGGCCATACTTACAGGATGGGTGACTCTATCCTGGGAAGCAGTGACTCTGAAAAAGACTATTGCATCATAGTGGATAATCAGCTGAATATAAGCTCCCAGTGCATTGCTGTGGTCTAAAAGGCTAATGACAGGTTTCAGAGTAGCAGCCGTGTTAGTCTGTATCCGCAAAAAGAACAGGAGTACTTGTGGCACCTTAGAGACTAACAAATTTATTAGAGCATAAGCTTTCGTGGGCTACAACCCACTTCTTCGGATGCATATAGAGTGAAACATATATTGAGGAGATATATATACACACACAGACAGAGAGCATGAACAGGTGGGAGTTGTCTTACCAACTCTGAGAGGCCAATTAAGTAAGAGAAAAAAACTTTTGAAGTGATAATCAAGATGGCTCAGTACAGACAGTTTGATAAGAAGCAAGTGTGAAAATACTTACAAGGGGAGATAGATTCAATGTTTGTAATGGCTCAGCCATTCCCAGTCTTTATTTAATCCTTTGTTGATTGTGTCTAGTTTGCATATCAATTCCAGCTCAGCAGTCTCTCCTTGGAGTCTGTTTTTGAAGTTTTTCTGTTTTAAGATAGCCACCCGCAGGTCTGTCATAGAATGGCCAGACA
>NW_020664440.1:24551344-24609641 GCF_002925995.2 Terrapene triunguis
TGTCTGGCCATTCTATGACAGACCTGCGGGTGGCTATCTTAAAACAGAAAAACTTCAAAAACAGACTCCAAGGAGAGACTGCTGAGCTGGAATTGATATGCAAACTAGACACAATCAACAAAGGATTAAATAAAGACTGGGAATGGCTGAGCCATTACAAACATTGAATCTATCTCCCCTTGTAAGTATTTTCACACTTGCTTCTTATCAAACTGTCTGTACTGAGCCATCTTGATTATCACTTCAAAAGTTTTTTTCTCTTACTTAATTGGCCTCTCAGAGTTGGTAAGACAACTCCCACCTGTTCATGCTCTCTGTCTGTGTGTGTATATATATATCTCCTCAATATATGTTTCACTCTATATGCATCCGAAGAAGTGGGTTGTAGCCCACGAAAGCTTATGCTCTAATAAATTTGTTAGTCTCTAAGGTGCCACAAGTACTCCTGTTCTTTTTAAAAGGCTAATGTGTCCCTTGGGTTTATAAACAGGGAAATATCGAGTAGCAGTAGAGAGGTTATATTACCTCTTCATTTGGCACTGGTGTTCACAGTTCAAGAAGGATGTTAAATTGTAAAGGGGTCAGAGAAGAGCCACAAGAATCATAAGAGGACTGGAAAACATGCCTTATAGTCAGTGATGTAGTGCTAAATTTTATAGAGCCAGAGACCTGCCCCTCCACACCTGCCCCCGGCCTCTCTTCACACGTGCCCTACATACTCCATTCTACCCACTCCTTGGACATCTCACAGCCACAACATTTCCCAGGGCAGCTGATCATTGGATGCTTTGGGGAAGAGCACAAGCCTTGGAGGGAGCCAATGGGAGAGGGGCAGGAAGAGGGGGAAATGCTGAAGAGCCAGAATGTTGCTCCATCTTATCTTTCAGGTGCCATAATGATGCTCCAGTCAGTTCCAGCAGCACTATACCGTTGCGTATAATGAAGGACTGAAGGAGCTCAATATATTTATCTTAACAAAGAGAAGATTGTGATCAAGTTACTCCTTAATCTACACGTACTTGCGTGAGGAACAGAAAAATGATAGAGGGCTCTTGAACCTTGCTGATACAGCTATAACAAGATCCAATGGCCGTATTTTGAGGCTAGACAAATTCACATTACAAATAAGGTACACATTTTTAATGGTGAGGATAACCATTGGGATAATTTACCCAAGGGTTGCAGTGAATTCTCCATCACTGAAAAATTAAAAGTCAAGGTTAGATGTTTTTCTACAAGATATGCTCTAGTTCAAGCAGGAATTCATTTATTAAAGTCCTATGGCCTGTTATTCAGTAGGTGATATTAGATTACCACAATGGTCCCTTCTTGACATATAATCTGTTAAAATTATGTTCTCATAGTGGGTTAAAAAGGCATTTTGAATTCTGAGAGTATTTCATGTTTAAAAAAATTGGCATTTCCTGACTTTTTTAGGGTTTGAGTTTACAACCTTAATCTTCTTTCAACATATTTCTTAAAATATATAATTTCCTAGCTTTTTAAAAAAGCTAACTGAAAAAACAGAAATTCCATCACGTGGAACCATATTGATCCTGACATTGGCCATCAGTACTGTTGGAACCTTTAGATTTACAACACATATTTCTCCTAATTTAGCGAATGGAATAAGTGATAGCAATAGTAAGCTGTTAACCTCTGTGTGGACCAGCCTCTAGTGGAGGATGAGAAACACACTTTGCCAATGGGTTTAACAGCTGTGCAATGTTGGGACACTCAGATCCTGGGGGTTCTGTAACAGGTTCTGGAGGGGAGTGTTCTCTATTGGATAGAGAGCCTTATGCTCTCTGAAGCTTCAATCTCCTTCTGCTTTTGTCCCCTAGTACAGCGGTTTCCAAAACTTTTTACTAAGGTGACCCACAGACTGCATTTTATCTTTTTCTGTGACCCACCCAAGGTCCAAATTTGTGTGGGAGAGGGGCAAAATCACAGGCCTATGTCCTCCTCCTTGCCAAGGGGGCACCAGCCACTCTCAGCAGCACTCTCCAACCCAGCACTACAACCCTAATCCTAGCCCGGTGCACTAAGGAGGCCCTGAAGGTCATGGTTGGGAGAGCAAGCCCACCCCTCACTTGACCCTCACTGGCAGCTTCTGTACATGGGTCTGGCTCTGGCGCTCTGCTCCAGGTTTTGCGCTAGGCAAATCCAAGTGAGTGGCTGTAACGAAGCGAGACTCACCAGCATGGCACCTCCTGCTGGTTGTCTTGGGAATTAGCTCTCCAAGACTCAGAGTGCCTCCTACTGGCCGGTGTCTCACTTGCCGCTGGCCCCTGTGTCCGTCCTGGACCCCGGTGCCCTCTACCTTGGAGTGCTGCCCCAGCAGTACCCCACCATGCTCTGGGTCTTCCCACCCAGGGGAACCCCCAACCCTCTCACCCACCTTGCCTCAGTGGCTACTGCCAGTCATCATCTAGCTCCCGCTCACTGGGGCAAACCTCAGTCTGTCATGGCCACTCATCGGCAAGGGGGTTAGAACCTGCTGCCTTTGCTTATCCCCGGGCTGCAGCCTCTGCAGCCCCAGTACCTTCTTTAGGCCTTGCACAAGACCTGCAGTCTGGGGAGTTGCTTGGCTGGAGCTCCCCAGCTCCTCTTGCCTTTCCCCAGCACTGCTCTATCTCTGGTACTCTGCCCCCAGGCAGCTAGGTCCTTCTCTCTCCACTGCTAGAGAGACTCTCCAGTGCCTGGCTCAGAGCCCTTTTATAGGGCCAGCTGTCTCCTAATTGGGTGTGGCCCCAGCTGAGGCTGCCTTCCCAATCATCCTACCCTATTGGCTGCCCGGGGAGGCAGCCCTTTCCCGGGGCTGTTTTAACCCCTTCAGGGCCGGAGTGGGGTGACCACCCCGCTACAGTGGCATTGTGACCTGGTGCATGAGATTGCAGCACCAATCAGGTTTAGCCCAGCTAAATTTTTGCTGAAACTTTCCAAAAACACTCAGCTTGTAGTAGACACCTGGCAAGGAAATTCTAAGCCTGAATAGTTAAAATTTGATAAAGTTATAAACAGAAAACAGGGTCTGATAGTGAAGAGGCCAGATTTGCAAAAGTGCTGTCCACCCAGTAGCAAATCTAGCACAGTTTTGGATGCTGAATACTTTAGAATTTGTAGAGGCAGATTTTCAGATTATGGCTTCTTTAGTCACAAAATACCCTAACTTCTGAGTTCTTAACTTTGCAACTTTAATATTCTAGTAATGTAGTTTGCATAATTTCCTAGATTTTCCAAAAGCTAACTGAAAAAACAGAAATTTCATCATATTGACACCCACATGGTTCATCAGCGGAGTTGGAACTTTGCTACTGCACAGACCTTTGCCACTTGAGCTAATGGAGTAAATGATAGCAGCAGTAGTAGTTGGATTATCATTCTCTATGTATGTTGAGATTCGACACTTTGGCAGGGGGATTCACAGATATTTTCTGACCGCTGAGGAATGGTGAGATTCAAAAATCTACATTCCAGGTTCTGGTAAGGAGTATGCTGTACTGGGCACATACACTTCTGCCCGTTCCCCTCCTTCTCTGTCCACATCTTCTCTATTCCCCACACTGGTTCCTCGTTCCAGTACTGTTCTCTTCACCAAGTCAGTCCCAGTCTCCTTCCCCAGCAAGTCCTACTCCCACTCCTGGATTCCCAGTTTCCCCCCCAAATTCCAGTCTCTGCTCAGCCATTACTGGTTCCATCACCCACCAACCTACAGCTCCTTATCCCCAGTCTCCTTGCTCAGTCAAATCTAGTTCCTCAGTTCCAGCTCCTCCTCTGATTTGTCTCTGTCCTCTGCCTACATTCCCTGTCCCCATTGTCTCCCAGTTCCAATTTCCCTCCCCAGGCTCCTCATTCAATCTGTGTTATGCCCTGCCTCAACCCCTCATCTCCTTGTCCAAGTCTGTTTGCCCAGCCAGTTCCAGTTCTCTCCCTACAAACCAGCTCCTCCTCAAATATGTATCCACGCTTCTCTCACCTCCTTTTTTCCCAAACCAGTGCTTTAGGTGGTCTGAAAAAAGTGTGTGGGGTCTATCATAATCCCAGCCGCACTAAATTCTCATGCACTTGATATAGATAATTTACATTATTTTATATATTACATAAACATTCACTGTTTTGCTCATAAAAACAACAAGGAGTCTGGTGGCACCTTAAAGACTAACAGATTTATTTGGGCATAAGCTTTCGTGAGGTTTTTACTCACGAAAGCTTATGCCCAAATAAATCTGTTAGTCTTTAAGGTGCCACCAGACTCCTTGTTGTTTTTGTAGATACAGACTAACACGGCTACCCCCTGATACTTGTTTTGCTCATGAAGCTATTTATACTTGTTTTTAAATAAGGCAGCAGGTTTGATACAAATTATTACAATACAGCCTGGGAGTTTGGTGGTTAGGCGTCTGGGTGCAGTGGTATTCAGTGGGGTTAGAGGTCTCTGATATGCAGGGGTTGTGATGTAGTGAGATTCATTGGAGTAGGGGTTCTCTCTGGGGATGTGGGGTGCAGTGAGATTCAGTAGGATTGGAGGTCTCTGATTTGGGAGGGCTCTCTAGGAATAGGCGGCTGAGGGTGCTGTGAGATTCAGTGGGGTTGATCTCTATTGGTCTGGCAGTGCAAAGAGTCACTGGGATTGGGGTGGGGGTTTTCTGGAATTTGCAGGCTCTCGCTGGGGATGGTGATGCAGTCAGATTCAGTGGGATTGGAGAGTCTCTCGGGAGATTAGGGCCTGGGGGTAAGTAAGATTCAGTGTGGTCAGGGGTCTCTCTGAGGCTACTGCATAGGGTGCACAGTGATGTTCAGCAGAGTTGGGGGTGTATCTGGGGACTGGGATTCAGCAACGTTCAGTGGGGTTTGGAATCTTGGGTTTAGGTTCTCTAGGATTTGAGGGGATCTCAAGGGATGAGGGCTGTGGTGAGATTCAGTGGGGTTGCAGATCTCTCTGGGGATAAGGGTCTGGAAGTGCAGTGAGATTCAATGGAGTTTGGGGTCACTCTGGGATTGTGTCTCTCTGGGGATAAAGTGCTGAGGGTGCAGTGAAGTTTGGAGGGTATTGGGCTTGGGGTAAAGTGACAGTCAGGATGGAAAGTCTCTATTAGGCCCTGGGGCCTGGCTCTGAGTCAGGTGCTCCTGTCCTTCCCTTTTGGCATTGCTCTGAACGTATCTCCCTATAAGGTACTGGGCAGCCGGTGAGGATAGTCCATGCTCCCAGCAGCTTCGTCTGGCCCTCCCCAGCTTCTAGGTTGCACCACCCCCACCCCCACCCCCATGCTGCTGCCTCTGCTCCACTCCCCCATGGACACAGGCCCCCTGTGTGTGTGTGAGAGAGAGTGAGTGAGAGAGATAGACAAGCAGCTTGGCCAATGAGTGGGCAATGGCTGTCTATGGGGGAGTGGAGGAGAGACCTGGGGACTGTATGAGGCAACAGCAGGAGCCTGGGCTGCTAGATGAGGCAGCAATTCCAAAAGAAGCTCTGTTCCCAGTCACCCCCCCCCAGCATCAAAAAAGTGTGTGTGTGTGTGTAGGGGGGCCTCAAGCCACTGATTCTCAGTCCAATCTCCTTCCCCAGCTAGTCCCAGTTTCCTTCCCCGTAACTACCTCTTCCACTCTGTTCCCCCTGCCCACATCACAGATCAGGCTCTTGTGCCTTCTGTATTCAAATCAGGCTACCTGGGTCCAGAATGGTGGATTATTGAGAAAACTTCACTCTCCAGTATATATGGATGCTGATATGTAGTAAAAAGTTACTTTACTGCGAGTCCATCCCATGTTTCTAATGTCAAACCTATTACAGGAGAGCCACAAACCAGTTTTTATCTAATTTTTTCAATTTATCAAATAAATCACAACTGAATAAGCTGGCTCAAAATAAGCTCAACTTCTGTTAAACTGTATATAAACTAAAGGCATGGTTTGATCCTTGAATGCTTGAATGTTATTGAGAAGTTGCCAGGAATTGGCAAAAATATTGAGAGTTCACTTTTACTTTTATATCTTATTAGGATGTTTTGAAAATTTTATAAAGCTGTGGCAAATAAAATAGTATGTACTTAATACTGCTTGTTAGTTTATGCTTGCAACTGGAGGGAAACAATTCACAGCAGTTTTCCTAATCATAACTGTAAGCATAGCTAAGGTTATGTTGCCAAGTGCCAGGTCACAAATAAAGACAGATGTGTGGTCAAGCTGGCCTCAGCTTTTATTAAATAACCAACTGAACCAAATAAGCTAACCTTAAATCAGACAGGAAATCCTTGCCAGACTTGATGCAGAGTCATATACATTGGTAACATACGCCGTTGCCCAAACCTGCAATGCCTGTGACTCATGCCAAAGCACAGTGCACTGATCTGCCAAGGCCCATATCAACTGTTGATGGTCCCACTTGGGTTGGTGACTTATGACTTTGGGTACATCTAGACGCGATAAATCGATCCCGGTTCGATCCCGGAAGTGCTCGCTGTCGACGCCGGTACTCCTGCTCCGCGAGAGGAGTACACAGAGTCGACAGGGGAGCCTGCCTGCCGCGTGTGGACCCGCGGTAAGTTCGAACTAAGATAGTTCGACTTCAGCTACGTGAATAACTTCAGATACGTGAAGTTGCGTATCTTAGTTCGAAGTGGGGGGTTAGTGTGGATCAGCCCTTAGATGTACTAGGCCCTTTGAAGCCCCCTGCTGGAGGCCTTGTGGTCTTACCACGCCTTATCCCAGGAAAGGAGCAGAAAGGCTGGAGGGAAGCAGCCAATCAGAGCTCAGCAGGCTCAGTTAAAAGGAGCTGTAGGGCCTGAGCAGTTCAGTTGCTGGCTGCGACCAGAAAGTTGAAGGAGGAGTAAAAGGCTATAAAATCCCACAGGTAAAGAGACTGGGGAGAAACCCTGCTCAAGCATGGATAGGACTGGAGAGCTTTCCAGGCATAGAAGCCTGGGAGAGAGAACCCTGATTAAAAAGGAGGCAGAGACTGTTACAACTGTCCAGGCAAAGAGGTCTGAGGGAAGAGCCTGAGAAATCAGGACAGATGGAGAAACTCTCCAGGCAAGGAGGCCTAGGAGAGACCTTGTTGGGAACAGACAGGGAATCCAAGAAGGTGATGGGATAGAGTGGGAAGCAGCCCAGGGGATGCAACAACAACTGTTAAAGCAGCAAGTGGCTACTACTTGTAGGGTTCCTGGCGTGGGTCTGGGTTCTGCCACTGAGGAAGTGGCCTAAGCCCTAAGAAGGGAATAAGATTTAGTATTAAAAGCCTGAGAAAGGGGCTAAAATTTAAACAGGCCTAGAGATGGGTCTGAAGACCCTGGAGAGGCCCAACCATTTGTTGGACTGTGTTACCCTGGAAGGGGATCCATGCATTCAATTGTGTGAGACTTGGCCGGAGGGCTGAGCCACTGAAGACCCACCTGATGAGGCCAAGAGCCAACAGGAGGTGCTCACGAGAAATGAGCATGCCCCATCATACTTGGTAATGGCCCAGTGTGGTACTCTAAGTGCCTCTTCTGTTACAAATGGTAACACAGGTCCTCACACAAATAGTGAGAGGATGGCCATGTGATTCAGACTCTTCCTGGGAGAAGAGTAGGGCATTCACAAATTGGTTAAAATACCCAAGAATATTGTGTTTATCACAAATTTTTAAATGACAGCTTTTCCAAAACTGAAATCTCCCCTTTTTCCTCCTCCCCTAATTGAGACTAAGTTGTGTTTTAGGTGTGGCCAGGGTGAACTAAAATTGTGTGAGAAAGGTTTGGATAAATATCTGCAGCAAAAATGAAAATTTAGTATAGCAAATGCTGAGCTGTAAGGATGGCATGCATCAAAGTCCACTATCTCCTGAGTTTTTTGTTTATTAATTAATAATTAACAAATACCATTTCAGCACCTTTGACCAGAGGATCTCTGATTGGTTAATTTTAACCTCATGCTATCCTTGTGCTGTATTATCATTTCAATTTTAAAACTGAGAAAACTGAAGCACAAAGTGTTTGCAACTTACCTAAGAGTCACACAGGAAGTCTGCAGTGGAGCTGGGACTAGAACCTGACCTGATTTTTCAGACTGCAGCATAACCACTAGACCCACCTTCTTTCACAAGTGGTGCATTTTTGCCCACTTCTGCTGTATGTAAAGTAAACAAAATGTTGCTGTCCTGTACCTGTTATCACAACATGGGTCAAATGTAATCAAATAGAACCCGACAAGGACGTCATTCATCACGCCATCTTCTTTGTTGGTTGTCCTTTCTGTATTTACTATACACTGGTATCCATTTCACTTTTATATAGGGCTATGTTCATTCCTTGTAGTGGAGGAATGTACTAATAATGCTTCCAGTGTTATCCTGGCCAGTATGAGGGGAGATTCACTCTTGAAGCAGGCAGGCAGTGATTCCATCTTTGCCTTACCTTGCAGAATATGCCAGGGGAGGGCAGCATTATGTTCTTACATGGGCTACATAGACGCATCAAAAGCAGAGGCTGCTGAGGGACCATCTAGCTTAATGTTGCCCCCCAGCTGAATAGCTCCTAGAAAGTGCCACCTGTTTTTTGCCATGTTCTCATCCCCTGCATGTTTCCTTTGTGGACTTTCTGCCAGTAAGGCCATATACCAGGACATATTCATTTATGCCAATGTAGCCTCTCAAATAAATCTAGCCTTTAGCCTCTCTTGATTTTAGTGTTTAGTAGCTGTTTTCATGATGATCTTTATTTTAATATCCCCATTCCCACTTT
Organism: Terrapene triunguis; assembly: GCF_002925995.2. Taxonomy (NCBI): domain Eukaryota; kingdom Metazoa; phylum Chordata; order Testudines; family Emydidae; genus Terrapene; species Terrapene triunguis. Next base: position 24,560,068 of record NW_020664440.1, read on the forward strand.
GTAGTAAAGGTGTGATACTTTCTTATTTTCTGAGCACAGAAACATGATGTGGGTCACAGTTGCAAAGGATCACATGTCCAGGTCAGTATCCTCTTAGTCCAATGATACTATTACTTACCTCAGGGGTCGGCAACCTTTCAGAAGTGGTGTGCAGAGTCTTCATTTATTCACTCTAATTTAAGGTTTCGCATGTCAGTAATACATTTTAACATTTTTAGAAGATCTCTTTCTGCAAGTCTATAATATATAACTAAACTATTGTTGTATGTAAAGTAAATAAGGTTTTTAAAATGTGTAAGAAGCTTCATTTAAAATTAAATTAAAATGCAGAGCCCCCCCGAACCCGTGGCCAGGACCCGGGCAGTGTGAGTGCCACTGAAAATCAGCTCGTGTGCTGCCTTCGGCACGCGTGCCATAGGTTGCCTACCCCTGACTTACCTCCTCTTCTTCCTCTTTTAAAGTCAGATACAAATAAAACACATCAGCAAACAATAACAGGCGCAAATGAATCCTGCCAATTAATACAACACACAAACAATAATGGCTAAGATGGAAGTCAGGGGACAGAATGAACTCCTTGACAAATGAGATTACTCATTAATAGTGAGCCATTATCTATTAATTAAACTCCAATCCCATGGTGAACAGACTGCAATTTTCAATGTGTTTGTTACTATATTGTTACTTTTATAAAAACTGAGTAGTAATCTACTAATAAAGAGGGAATCATTCCTGTTTAATTCAAACAGATCTTTCTCAATCTTGGACCAAGAGCAAGGAGGAAAATTATTTCAATGATTAATATCTTTCCCTCTCTCCCCCTTGATATTATGTGGTCAGAAAAACACCAAGAGTGCAGCTCATTGGCCCTCTGCCCTACTTTCTGCTGGGTACCTCTCTCCACCACATGCATCTGGTCCACATTTTCCCCCTTGCTGAGTTGAACACACCTCTAGAAGCAATTGTAGGAAGCTGAAACTTGGAGCCAGGGGGCTAGCTGAGATTGAGGGCCCAGTCTGCTTGATAGTGGTTTGCCTCACAGTCCTGGGTCATTGGCTAGACCAGCAGTTTCCCAGAGTGTTTTTCAGAATGTGGCCCTGGTCAAACTAGGATGAGTGGCAGGCATGTTAGTAACTTCACTCTTTGCTAATCAGAAGAATCTGCCTGGCAGGTGAGGAGGGGAGAGGAGCATCCCTAGATGTTTTTGTAACTATTCTGTTGTAGCAGAGGACAAGCACTCTGGATGGGCAGTTGCTCAAAGAGAACATGAGAAGAAGCCAGATGTGTGGTTTAAAAGTTACTACTGGCTACTCTGTCTTGCTTCAGACTCTGAGCTATAAAGTAAGGGGGACACAAGTCCGGCAGATTCTTCACCCCCCCACCCCAATGCTGCTCTCCTCCAATCCCTGCAGGCTTCTCTAGCTGCTGCACTGACTCCCTATGTCTAAAGAAGGAATTCCTCCACAGGTTTAAAAACTGGATTATTTGGTTTTAAAATACAATTAAAATGTTTAAAATTAAAACAAATCATCATTTAAAGTTTCAAATGTAGCAGATGAGAGGGAATCCAGGATGGGGAGCTGTGATGTGGCAAACTGATCATTCAAGAAAATATAAATTCAAAACACATTTTATGACCCCAATAACACATTCCAGATTGTGCTTTATGGGATAATAATGGTACATCTCAAGTGCTAAAAGGTTACTCTGTCTTTGACTTGATGCCTCACAAAACATTTAAGGTGTACCATTATTATAGCTTAATGATAATCATAGTATGAGTTATTGTTATTGTCTACCTAATTTCTTACCTGAATAGGACTTAGACATTTGATTTATATTGTAAACTACTATTAGAAAATCTACAACTGTCCTTTTCTTAGTTACATAAGGTGCTGTTTGTATCATAGGAAATTGAAAACAAGAAAACTCTATTTGCTGTGGTAAAGCTTTAAAAATGAGTGTGAGAGCATTTTTATACAAGTGATGAGAACCTCCTGGACATGATTGACTTAAATTAGCTTGATTGCTTTTATCAGTTGCAGCTGCACTATTTAGCATAAAAATGCAAAACATCTAAAAATCATTTGCCTTGCAGCACAGTAGAAAGATGTTTTTGGTTAGTTTTAAGATGCTTCAAATGTTTATTCTACACAGATTCTCTTAGAATGGATTCAGAACATATCTAGTTACAGAGCATTAGTATAGATATTGTAAACTTTGAGAAAATTAATTAAGGAAAATATGCTGCTTTATGAATTGCATATTTAGGATTTGGGTATTTTAGCTTTTAACTGTTACTAAGTTAAACAGTTCAGAGATATTTGTTGTAGTGGCATAATCAAGCATCTGTTGTTAAATACTAAAAGAAAGACTCCAGAATTTTTAATGTAATGTGCAATTAGTTTCACTTGGCTGAATAGTGACATGGTTGAAAGAAAAATCCAGAAGTCATGTAAAACAAAATTTCTGTCAAAATCAGAGGAGAGAATTTTAGACCAGTATTGCTGATTGCAACCCAACTTTGAAAACTGACCTGAGTAAGGCTGCTATTGTTGTTTGATAGTTATGTTCTATACAGTGAGTTTGTGTGTGTATAGAGTATCTTGCTGTCCTTTCTGGATTTCTTCAGTACCATGTTTTGGGGGCTATACCACATGCAAACTCAAATTTGTGTCATTTTATACAAGGACCTGTTTTTCATCAGTGGCATAGTAGTTTATGACTATAATTCCAGGCAAGTGCTCCCATCCATTCCTTAGATGCTCAATATTAGCTAATTCAGAGGAAAGATATGCCTGTGCACAGAAGGGTATGTGCCCGTGAGACACAGAAACACATGCTTTGTCAAGAATTGCTACAGAAATCATGTTAAAATTATTCTTGTTTTTATGTCAAATAACCAGAATTCAGCTATTCTTTGATATGCTGTTATCTCAAATTGTGCTCTTTTGAAATGTGGTTTTGATCCAAGATTCCCACATCAAGATCAAAACCTTTTATTATTCTTTGGAATAGTGTATCCTTAGTTCTTCTTTGAGTGCTTGCTCATGCCCATTCCAATGTAGATGGGTGCTCACCCTGACCTACGTGGTACAGCATGTGAAACTTCAGCTCAGACCTCTCCAGGCGTGGATGGCATCCATATACTTACCAAGCCAACACCATCTGGACAGTCATCACAGTCCCCCCCATTGGTGATCACCTCGCTGAATTGGTGGTTAAACCCGCGGACAGTGTGTGAAGGGGTCCCATTTTCAGGACCCCAACCTTCAGCATCTCTTGTCATGGGTGCTTTAGAAATGGGCTGGGGTGCTCACTTGGGGTCCCTCAGAACTCAGGGCCTCTGGTCTCCGGAAAAGCTCTCACTACACATCAACGTCAGAGAGTTCAGGGTGGTTTGCGTGGTGGTTTTCCAACCCCATGTAGTGGGCAAGTGCATGTCAGTCCTTAGACAACACAACAGCGATGTTTTATATCAACAGGCAGGTGGAGTGTGCTCCTCTCATCTGTGCCAAGAAGCACTCTGCTTGTGGAAATTCTGCATAGTCCATTCGATCCACGTTGAGGCCTTCTATCTGCTGGGATCACAGAATGAGCTAGCGGATCATCTCAGCAGATACTTCTTCAACCACCATGAGTGGTCTGTTCATTCAGACATTGTGAAAATCATCTTCCAGAAGTGGGGGACTCACCAGATAGATCTTTTCATGACAAAGCACAACAGGAAGTGTTTCCAGTTCTGCTCCTTCCTGGGTTGCAGCCTGGGGTCACTTGCGAATGCCTTCCTCCTCTCTTGGACAGGTCATCTTTTCTATGCATATCCTCCCATCCCTCTCATATGCAAGGCCTTGATCAGAACGGACAAGGCACAAGTCATCCTGATGCCTTGGCCTGGCCACATCAGCACTGGTTCACCACGCTCCTAAACCTCTCAGTGGAAACACCAGTCTGTCTACCTCTGTTTCCAGACCTGATGTTTCAGGACCATGGCTGCCTTCGTCATCTGCACTTGGAGTCCCTTCATTTCATGGCCTGGAAGCTCTATGACTGAACCCTGTGGAGCCACCCTGCTCGGCGCCTGTTTGTGAAGTGCTTTAAAGGAGCAGGAAACCATCCACCAGAGCCACCTACCTGGCAAAATGGAAAAGGTTCTTGATCTGGTCTACACACGAAGGCATTTCAGCTACGCAGTCAACATTGTCATTCATTTTAGACTACTTAGTCCATCTGAAACAGCAAGGGCTAACTGTATTATCTATAAGGTCCCTCTGGCCACAATGTCAGCCTTCCACTCCTGGGTGAATGGTCATTCTGTTTTCTCAAACTCTATCTGCAGTCAGTTTCTTAAGGGCCTTGAGAGACTGTACCCTAAGGTATGGCAACCAATCCCTCCCTGGGATCTCAACTTGGTATTGGCAAGACGGACAGGACCTCCTTTCGAACCTCTGGCAACATGCTTGTTTCTCCATCTGTCATGGAAGGTAGCCCTCCTGGTGACCATTACTTCGGCCAGAAGGGTCTCAGAGATCCGGGCCCTCGCTTCAGAACCATCTCATACGATATTCTTCAAGGACAAGGTCCAATTGCATTCGCACTCAGCCTTCTTTCCAAAGTACAATTCCATAGTAACCAGGATATCTTCCTACCAATCTTCTACCTGAAATCACATGCCAACAGAGGAATAGAGGCTCAACTTGCTGGATGTTATATGCACACTAGCCTTTTAAGTAGAAATGACTAAATCTTTTGGAAATTCACTCAGCTATTCATAGCCATTGCAGACAGGATGAAAGGTCTTCCAGTCTCAGCCCAGAGAATTTCATTATGGATCACCTCCTGTATCTATACATGCTATGACCTGACCTCCTGCCCTGATGGCACCTTTCACAAGGGCCCAGGCATCTTCAACAGAAATGGCACAAATTTGTATCCAGGACATTTGAAGAGCAGCGATGTGGTCTTCAGTTCACAGTTTTGCATCTCACTACACCATTACCCAATGGCTTGAGATGATGCTGGATTTGGCCAAGCATTACAACTTAGCATGCCAGTAAACTCCAAATCCTCCACCTGCATAACTGCTTAGGAGTCACCTACATTTGAATGGACATGAGCAAGCACTTGAAGAAGAAAAAATGGTTATTAACGTTCCATAATTGTTGTTCTTTGCGATGTGGTGTTCATGTCCATTCCACCCCATTCTCATATCTCTTTTGGGGTTAGCCAGTAAGGAGGGACTGAGGGGATAGCAGGTCGATGGGACTGTTTCTACTAGTACCATGAGTGTGCAATGCTAGGGGGCACCAGAGCCAACCTGATGGATACCACTGAGGGAAAAACCTTCCGGTGGTGGTGCTTGGGGCTAATACGCACCTGTATTGAGCAATACATCTCGAACAGTTATGGATAGTTAGTAACCGATTTTATTTCTAGGATGATGGTCCCAGTTTAAGTCATTTTAAGTCAAGTTTAAGACAGCCATTTTGACTGAAGATAGTTAAAAATAGTAGAAGATCCAATACATATGGATATTCAATTTCCTTAACCAAATTTACGAGTAAGTGCTTCATAATGGAGTTGGCCTCTACTCTTTTATCATCCCCAGAAGGTAGTGCTTCCTAGTAAACTGGTACAGCTTTTTGGTGAGTGACTAAAAATGATACCTTTCTTACTCCTCCGGTTTCTTCCTTGTGTGTATTATAAATCATGTGTATTCTGAGGTTAGTGTCTAAAAATAAGTTCTATTGGTCTTACTCCTGTGAGTCCAACAAAACTAGTAGAGCTAGGAGTGTGTGAGCTAGATTATATTTCTTTTTGTGCATCAATAATAGAGTTTTAACTTTATATTACAGGGGCAATTAGTTACACCTGTGCAAACTTTCTGAAGGTAAAGGGACTGCATAAGAGCCAATGAGGGCATATATACTTGAAGAGAAGAACCAAGCTTGACTTTCAGATCCTAGTTTAAACTTTCCGGACTGGCAGGAGAAAAAACATTTTTAAAAATGTGTATGAAGCACATTTGAGATGGAAATAATAGGGATTGATAAGCCTGGATCCCCTCAAAACTATTTTTACAGCACAACTTTTCATAGTAAAGTATATAGATTTGGTAACTGTTGGTTTTTGTCTTTAACTACTTACTCTTCAAATTTCCTCTGTGTTCCTAAGTTCCACTTTAAATGTTACCAACCACAGTCTTTGTCCTGGCTATAGACATTATTTTGACTGTATTTTTACTCTTGGAAGGATACTATTTATGCTTAAATGATCTCTTGTGCTTTTCCATTTAACTGAACTGTATGAAATTTGTGCCACTACATATGAGTTGGCCCCATTCCATTTTTGGTTAGTGAAAGCCATTGGAGACTGCCTAGGACAGCTACAGACAGAAATGTTAGCAGTTCTTCAACATGTCATATTTAACCTCATCAAGGTCAGAAAGCATCTTTTTTGTTTGTCTGAGATGATATTGTGATACTGTTACATATGTGCCAATAAATGTAATTAAATTTGCATAGTGCAGGGCCCTCTGCAGTTAATCTTTGGTAGACTTTATATTAAACTGCTTCTGTATGCTGGCATTTTCCTGTCCTGTGAAATGTATCTGTATTTTCACAATCTTTTGAAGAGATTAGAAAAAGGAACAGAATTTCACTTGTGCAGAATAATCTATGTCTGGAAAAAAGATTACTTTCAGAATGTTTCAAGGAAAAAAACCAGATGAGGAAAGATATGTTTTTATTTTAGAATATTCTTAAATGGCAGATTTATAAGGCTCCCATGTTATTGTCAACTGTCAGAGGTTGGGGAATGAGTTTTGTTACTAAGGTTTTGTTTCCACCTCTCTGGTAAATCTGCTTTCACGTCACATCTAATTTTGTGGTAAACAATTTACTCCCTTATCATTTTAGCAGTAATATAAACAGTAATCAAAATACATATTCCAACTAAAGAAGAATATTAAGAACAATTAAGCAATAAATGTACATGCACAGTTGGCACCTTTAAAAAGTGAACAGTTATTGTATAGCAAAGTATTTATACTGCATTACTACATATTTCAAATATAGGAAATGCAGTGGAAAAGTCCATACCACACTGTAGTATTTGTTTTCTTTTAAAGGCATCCACAGTGCCTAGGAAACAACTTTTGCACTAGTCCAAAAAGATTTAATATCACAAGTAGTAGCTTAAGGAACCTGTTTTTAGTTTCAGGAGCTAAAGTCATGGAAAGATGAGTCTTTTGGAGATATCCTGGTTAAATAAAAAGTAGAAATGCAGGGAGCACTTGAGTCTCTTATAAGTAGTGACTCTAAGAGTTCACAATTCTGTTGATAATGTAAGAACCAGAATAGAATCTAGCTGCCTCTCCCATAGTTGCATTGGCTAGCAAGAGTTTAAAAGAAGTATTAAAAACTTATTTGTCACTAAATTAAGAATATGTTTTGAATTCACAATAGGAGCAGATCACTTTAGTAAGAAGGAGCCATTTTTATTTAGCCACTTTTCAGAGAACCACTACACTTCAAGAGGCATAAAAATAGAATCAGCTGAATTAGACATGGCATCTTTTTATAATGCTGGTGTTCTCAAAGCAGCATTCACTGCAAATTAATTTAGGATCTCTAGAAGCAGCAGCACCTTCATCTGACAATAAAGAAGATGCAGAAGTCAGGACTCCAGCTGTGGGACTACGAGATCACTACACAATGCTTCATTCTAAATCATAAAAATATTGTTTCTGTTGCAATTAAAAATTAAATGTGAAAAATGGTGTTATTACAAGATTTAGTAGTTAATGGTAAGCTAACATTGGTGTAGGAACTTTCAATTTCCTGACTTTTGGTAACTTTAACTATACAACCTTACCACAGATCCTGCAGATGCTTACTATGCATGGGATTACACTCGTTAGTAATCTGACTTCAACAGGAATATTCATGTTTGTAAAGTTAAGCGCATGTATAAGTATTTGCAGGATTGGGGTCTTAATGTAGTATTAGCACAGGTGTTTTTTATTTTATTTTATTTCCAGGTTTTTAATAGAAAAGGAAAAATGAGAGGGAGGGGGAGAGATACTTTTTGAAGTGGTATAAAAAATTGAACCAGAGTAAGGCTATGTCTATACCGCGCACCTTACAGCGGCACAGTGTAGCCGCTCTTTATCGGCAGGAAATAACTCATTCTCAACAAGGGGCGGTAGCTTTGTCGACGGGAGAGTGTCTCCCTCCAACAAAGCGCTGTCTACACTGGTGCTTTTTGTTGGTAAAACTTTTGTTGGTCGGAGTGTGTTTTTTTTACACCCCTGATGGACTAAAGTTTTACAGACAGAAGATGACATAACATTCTACTGTCTTAAGTATTCAGGGCTATATAAGTGCTTAATCCATTTTAACATCACACTTATGAAAGGATGTATACATGTATATGTTTTTCTCTAACACGGATTTAACTAAATTTTCTATGGCATGTATGCATTAATGAATACTCAGCTTATCATTGTTTACTCATTATTTAATCAGTGAGGCTGTATTCACTGAGGACCATTTACATGCCACATTTCAGAATTCAGACATTTTGGAGTTATTTGTGTGAAAAAAGTGTCAGGTTCTTTTCTCCATAAAGTGGAAAAATATTTTATTTTTACCTTCACAGAGCTCAAAAATGGTTCTTGAGATTTTGTTCAAAGTTTCCTTCAAAAGTCACCTTTGGGCAGACCATGAACCAGGAAAAGGCACTCAGCTATGGTGATAGGTACTAATATAAGAACACAGATAGTTAGAATGAAAAATTTCAGATCAAAAGGGGATTTTTGCAGAAATGCATGAGTATGTGAAAGTCACCAGTGATTGGTGAATCATTGGAACTGCTTTGCAGATTAAACTATAATCTATTGACCAGATCATGCAGGGCACTTTGTCAGGAGGTGCTAGGACCTTTGTTTTTCCATTAATATATTTTGTAGGCCCTGGAAATGATCATAAAATACACACTTGCAGTAGGTCATTATAAAATGTTACTATCTTTCACCTGCAGTGTCAAATTTAAGCAAGATAGCAGTGTTACCATAACTTACCAGGAAGTAATATACCATACTTCCCCTTTTCAATCTGTAAGACACACACATTGCCATAATTATATTGTTATATAATAATTAGTGAAGAGGCTGATTTTCATGAAGTACACTCCGCACTAATGCTCTTTCTGCAATATTACATTTTGATAGATACTAACAAGATGCTTTACATGGTGATCTATTTACTGTACTTTATACTAATCAGAAGCTACTTCATCAAAAAACAAAAACAAAAAAAACCCCAACAACCCAGGAAATTCAAATACACATAGCAGAGATTTTATCTCTTAATTTCCTATTTGTACACTCTTTTCCTGTTTTGTCACCTAAATACACAGTTGGCAGTTTATGGTAGCTGAGGATTTGGGCCACATGTTCAACAACGCATTAGGGGTGAAATCCTGGCCTCACTGATGTTGGCTAGGATTTGACCCTTCAAGTGAAACTTACCCTAGATTTCTGGGACTCATACAGTGCCCTTGGCCCTATTTTTAGTCTTCATGTGGGCTTAGGGTTGCCAACCCTCCAGGATTGTCCTGGAGTCTCCAGAAATTAAAGATTAATGTGTGATGAAACCTCCAGGAATACGTCCAACCAAAGTTGGCAACTCTATGTGGGCTTCAAATGGTGTGGAGTTGCATAGGCCATCTGGGCAGGGGTGCATTTCACTGTTTTAGGGGTAATGTTCAGAGTTTCACACTAATTATAATAATGTTAACAGTAATTGGATTGCAAAATAATACTCTGCACATAACATTGAATATTTTATCTAATTATTTTTCACCACATATTTATCTCTCGTTGCCCAGTAATAATAGACATTGTTAACACTTACTATATTGTTCCTTCCAACAGAGGCCTTCAAACATTAAGGGGCAAACAGGAGCAATCAATCACTGGACTTCTTTGGGTGTTGTGGTGTACTGCCTCTCAGGGAGCCACATAGAGTTCTGTGGCTCCTACCCCTGGTGCAATCATGTCATATTCTTTCAATACCCTCCTCCTTCCTACTGTATGTGGGGCAATATGCATATTCCTTATGCACTCCCCTATGTATCTGTGTAAGGTACCAGTCATCTGTCCCAAACTATGTAAGCCTCATAATAGTCCTGTGTGAGAGAGATCCTAGTACAGTGGTTCTCAAACTTTTGAACTGGTGACCCCTTTCACACAGCAAGTCTCTGAGTATGACCACCCCACCTTATAAATTAAAAACACTTTAAAAAAAATATTTAACACTATCATAAATGCTGGAGGTGAAGCAGGGTTTGGGGTAGAGGCTGACAGCTCATGACCCCCCACATAATAACCTCATGACCCCCTGTGGGGTCCCGACCCCCAGTTTGAGAACCCCTGTCTTAGTATTTCCATTTTATATATTAGGGAAACTGAGATCTAGAGGGGTTAGAGGGAATCTATTGAAGGACACATAGTGAACTACTGTCGGAGTTAGATCAGTCTCCTAATTGCCAATCCTGTGCTCTAACCATTAAAACTAATCTATAATACCTGTGTGAAATAGGTTTTACACTACTTAACACTGAATGTTACAGTTTGAATTTGTAAACAATTAGGAATTTCATCAGCCCTGTATGAATTGGAAGAAAACGTAATTCCTATGAAGCAACGTTAATATTCTGTCTGAGAATTCTTGTTAAGGCCTGCTCACTTTTTTCTGTGTTATAACTTCTGTAAGCGGGGGGGAATGGGGGAGCTGTGCCTGAATCTATGGTTATTTTATCTGTGTAAGCTTATTCACTGAGATTTCATTATCCAACACAATTCAGGGTATTTGATTCTTCAGTCATCAGAGAGATGTGGTTATTAATCAGTTCCTCCTGCCCCTCAGCTCAGATAGCACTTCCTTTGAGATTACTGCTGCAGTTACTGGATATTTCATATGGTTCAGCTAGATAGGAAGTTGTCAACATCATTTTTTTTTCTGCAAAAGCAATAATTACCTACACTTTGCAAAGAGTACAGTATTCACCATGTCTTCATATTACTGAGTATATCTTGTTATATTTTTCTGTCCTTTCCTTGGTGTTGTATGCTATATAGACTTATTTTTTTTTACTGTAAATTCTGTTGGAAAACATCCACCATACAGATTAAATTAATGTCTATCAAATTCAACAGTAGAACTTCTTGCCATCAAGCTGCAAAGGAGCTACAGGTAATGTAGTAGCTGGAAGGTCAACAGATTACAATTTTAGTGCATGGGGTGAACTTATCAGAAGAATACAGTGAAATGCACAGCCACATAGTTCTTTTAGATCCCAACTCTTGATCCTTCTGTGATCACAGTATGCTTCACCGGCCGAGCCCTGTTGTGGGAAGGTAATAACCAGTCAGGCATGAAGGCTCCTAATTTAAGGACAACCTTCCAAGTCCAGAATAGTCTGCACATGGCTCGAATCCTTCACACAAACTAACATGCTGTTTGGAATCGGGTATGGGAGTCTGCTTCCAGCAGCAGGAGTAAATGCACCCCTCCCCCCCACATTTTTCTTCAATAACAGCACAATCTCAACATAACATCCTTTCTTGGCCAAAGGATTTTGTCCAGCATTACTGAATAGCGTTTCCACAAGAGCAGAGCTTGACAGTGTGATATTAAATATGATAAAAAGTTTAGCCACTGCTGGATACCTTTTCAGTTGATCTTGTTCCTGCAATGCATCACTGAGGAACTGCAGCCCAACAATTCTTAAGACTGAGTCAGATGCAGATGGCCCTTGATCATGAAAGCCATAGAAATTAGTGCCAGCTTTGGATGTTGTAGATTGATCTATAGGCTTCACGGGATGTCACAATACATGAGATCTTGTTTAAAAATATCCTCTGCAGTTTTTCTCTAATCCTGATTCTGCATCCAATGTGACTTAAAAAATGAGTGTAACCCCAAAGTAATGCCAAATGACTTTGTTACTCACTGCTACCTCAAAGGTCAAAATGTGCCTGAACTGTTTTCTAAGTGGTTTCTTCAAATTATCTACCAAGCAAGACCTATATTTTGGAGAAAACTAGTCATGTCTGGATTTTATCACAAGCACAATAGGCAGAACAGCACAATGGAAAGACTGTTTTTCTGCCGCTGATGTTTGTCAAGTGCAATAGCAATTGAGGACATCACATCAAAAATTCCAGCTCTCGGTTGGAGAATTTTGGCAGCTGGAGATGCTCCATCACAATATTAATCCTATCACACATGTCTTAAATGTGGCGAAAGCAATCAAACTCTGAATTCCATCACATTGAATGGGAATTGTTTTTCCAAGTGTCATTTCACAATGTCAATACTTTTTTAACTTAATGTGGAACACTTACCCATCACACTTTTGAGAAGATGCTTCTATTGAGTTCTTGGCCAGAGCTCCAGAAGCATCTGTAGTTGCTACCAAGTTGTGTGTGTGTGGGGAGGGAAATAGGTCATATGTGGTGGCAAGTAAAATATACACGCACAGTTGGCAGTATCACTTGATAAAACTTTATCCATACTTATATGGCTGGGTATATACATATCAGAATCTGGGGTGGCCACTTCCTTACCAGCATTGTCTTCCATTTGCTTATCAACATCATCCTCTAGTACTCCAGGTCCTGCCAGTAGCTTGAAGGCTTTAAAAAAATGGTATCATTGTCTTTGACAACATACCTATATTATTTTTGTTGAGTCCAGATCTAACTGAGAGTAGATCTCAGTCAAGAGAGAAACAATCTTGTTGTACAAATGTGTTCTAATAATGTGTCGGAAGCCTAAGACTGCTGACACTCTTGTTAGGTTAGCTGAGTCAGTTCAGTGACAGGTAATACTATAGCTTCTTGCTTGATGTGTTTACATGTGCGTTGTACAAACATAAGGCATGGATGCCAGTTTGTTTTTAATTCTTTCAGTAACTGAGTTGTACTGTCCCACTAGTTGACTTTTTAATGTTTTCTGCACACATAATAGTGGCCTTGTAAATAATTTTGTTAAGTACTGTAAGTGCAAAAGCCACTCCCTTCAATAATCAACAAGGGCAGCATAATACTAAATTTTGTTAGTGATAACAAGAATCATTGCTGCAGGAAAGTATCCAAACAGGGACCCTTGTACTCTTGGAGTTTTCCCAGATGCTGTGAACAAGTCATCACCAGCTCGCTTGCATCTGAAATCCATACTTTCACATATCATCTTCAAATATTTATCTACATTGCTTCGCTAAAAAAACAAATACAAAAGGAAAACAAATGCTAAATTGATGTACAAAACATACCATAAATACGGCTTGTATCTGTGTTTTACTAACTTAATTCGAGTAAATATGGTATTGTTGGCCTTTTCTGGCCTAGTGCACAACTACTTCAGGAAACTTACGAAAATAGTACTAGAAAAAATGATAAATATGTCCACCTGAGATGAAAATATAGCTAGCAAAAATTTGAATGAACTATGTCTAATTAATAATACATAATTATTTACCTGTACATGCTGGGTGAAATTTGATGGTGCCTTATATTGTCAACAAATTGTCTTCCTTTTTGGTTTGCCACAAACTGCTTCAATAAAGTTCCCATCATCTTCAACACCATCTTTTGAGAAGTAAGTTCTCATAACAATCAGGAAAACTTTATTTTTAGACTCCATTACTGACTGAAGAGATATCCCAGGATTAAAGTAGATGAGAAACTATTTACAACAGGAAATCATAGAAGCATAGAAGATTAGGGTTGGAAGAGACCTCAGGAGGTCATCTAGTCCAACCCCCTGCTCAAAGCAGGAACAACCCCATTAAACCATCCCAGCCAGGGCTTTGTCAAGCTGGGCCTTAAAAACCTCTAAGGAGGGAGATTCCACCACCTCCCTAGGTAACCCATTCCCGTGCTGCACCAAATGAACAGAACATACAATCAGTGAAAGACCCACTGGCTGTGGTGGCGCTAGGCAGAAACAGACTAAGCAATTGCTTAGGCCCAGTGCTTAATTTGTAATGAAAGAGATGCTGGGTCTCAAGCAATTTTTATTTTTTACTTTCATAACTGATGTGGTGAGCCTAGAGGTGCTGGGGCTCAGCCCTGACAAGCCCTGGCACAAATTAAGTACTGCTTGGGCCCCAAATTCCAAACAGACCCTTTAGCATTGGAGCATGCCCAGTGCCTGCTAAATGTTTCTTATCCCAACCTGCAGGGGATGCAGCTATTGGTCTTGTTCTCTGAATGCAGGACAGGGAGAAATATGTCTGGCTACTCTGCTTCCTCCTCCTCCTCCTCGCCACTGACTCACACCTCTGCTGGGCCAGGCTAGGCAGAGAGTCTCCCTGCTGGCCTGGGCTGCAGATCGACTCACCCTGCTGCTTATTTGCACTGACCAATCAGAAGTGAAGGGGGATGGCTGCCACCGTACCTGGCTGGTGCAACAGCAGCACCAACAGAAAAAAAACATGGCAGCCAGAACTCAGGGCCGGAAGCTCCCAAGCCTGGGACAGTGGATTCTGGGGCCAACCAGAATCCAGGACAGTTGGGAGGGATGTCATTATTTCCAAAAACCCCATTTATCACTAGACTCATAATTAGATTGACCCCTGAGTCTCTGCTCAATGCATAGTCAACCTGTCGAGCTTGTAGCTAGGGTTGCCAACTTTCTAATTGCACAAAACTGAACACCCAAGCCTTGCCCCTTCCCTGAGTCCCCACCCTCTTCCTCTTCCTGGAGGCCCCACCCCTGCGCTCTACATTTCCCCCTCCCTCGGTGGCTCACTCTTCCCCACCCTCACTTTCACTGGGCTGGGACAGGGGATTGGGGTGCAGGAGGAGGTGAGGGCTGTAACTGGGTGTGCGGACTCTGGGGTGGGGCCAGAAATGAGGAGTTCAGGGGGCTGCGGGTTGAGTCAAGAGGTTGGGGTGTGGGAGGGGCTGAGGGCTCTGGGCTGGGGCCAGGGATGTGGGGGTTCAAGGTGTGGGAGGTAGCTCTGGGCTGGGTCAGGGGGTTGCGGTGCAGGGGGGTGAGGGCTTTGTGCTGGGGGTGTGGGCTCTTGGGTGGAGCTGGGGATGATGGGTTTAGGGTGCAGGAGGGGGCTCTGGGTTTGGGGGAGGGCTCAGGGCTCAGGCAGGGGGTTGGGGCGCGGGCTTAGCTCGGATGGCTCCTGGTCAGTGGCGCAGCAGGGCTAAGGCATGCTCCCTGCCTGTCCTGGCACCACACTGCACCCCAGAAGCGGTTGAGAAAAGCCCAAGGTTCTGGTAAAAGACAGCAATAACGGGAGTAGTGCAGGCTCCTGCAAGGGAAGCCCAGAAATCAGGTTTGTGCAAGTGCAAGGAAGGACTTAAGTAGCCGAAGGGCATATAGGAATTATCCAGATTCATTTGGACTTGTTTGTGATACCCTGGAAGGGATTCAAACTTTGTGACTTGGCTTGAATGCTGAGCCAGAGAAGATCTACAATCAGAGGCAGGCAGCAAGCAGGAGGCACTGAAGTCAAATGTAGTGGCAACATCCCACACAGATGCAAGGGGGCGTTCTAAGGGTGAGTGAGCACCACCACAGCATGATTATCTGCTAGATCTTACATATAGAAACAGGAGAATTCTGCAGGCAGCAAATACACCCTCTCCTCAGCCACACCAAAAAAAGCCTCATCTAGCTCCTACAGAATTAATTCCACTAAAGCTGGTTGAAAATTGGTCACTGATTTTTTTTCTGTTAAAAATGGCTTTTTCAATAAAACAATTTTTTTCATGAGAGAGTATTTTAATTATTTTTGGGTTTTCATTGATAAAAACTCTTCACTAAAAATTAAAAAAGAATCCTGTAAATTTTTTCACAGGGAAAATCAACTCTTGTACTGACTAGTTCTAGTTTCCATGTGCTCTAAAGATGGAGATCATGTGTACATAGTTCTGGGCTCTCCCTCATTCCTGAGGTGAGATGCTGATTAGCTGGGTCTTCTCAGAAGTGACAGTTGGAGTCTAGATTTTTAAAATACTTTCGCTGTTCATAATCCCAGGAATATAGGGAACTGCAGACTAGGAATTTTATTATTTCAGAAATATTGGGCAGATCCCAATTTACAGAAAGTTCCCTTTTGTTGTTGGTAGCACTTAAAGCTTTCCTATCCGGGCCACTGAGATTCCCCCGGTGTGTGGAAACAGTAGCTGGTATAATACCTAGTTTTATATGCCTGTTTGCTTTACACCACCCCTTTGTTGCCTATTTGTGTAACACATGTAATGGGTATGTCTCAAGTGCACTCTGCTCCAGTCAGCCAATGCAATGACGACACAACAAGCCTGCACAAAATAGAGAATCCCTGAAGCTACTCTGCTTGGCTACTCCTGGGATCAGGGGACAGAAAACCACCTTTATCTCTCCCACTACCACAAAGTGTGCCCACACAGCTTTGGTGTACCTCCACTCTGAGGATTTAGCCCATTGTTTTTGTCTTTACAGTATCCTCTGTATTTTAATTAAGAAAAGGGTACAAATAGTGCAATCTCAGTGGCTTTTTATTCTTGAAGTCTGATAGTCATGAAAGCTTTTTTCCTGGACTCTTAAATTATATACTGTATTTGAATTAATATAAATAAAAATACTTGTTTAAACTTCTAAGGTTTTGGCTTTTAGCTACCAGAGACTTCTGTAACAAATAATCTGTATTCTAATGTGTGCCAACAGTTAAAAGATTACATATTTGGATACACCTCTAGGCTGCAGGAGGAACTTAATATAGCTATAAGAAGAAACAGTTTTGTACCAGACAGAAATGTAAATAAGAGAAGTTACTACAAAATTCTTTTGGAAATGCATGCTTTTGTCCTTGCGCTTGGTTTTGACCTTGTTTAATTCAACATTGTATGGTTGTTGTTATTTAACAGTTATGTTTTCCTTATTATTCAAGGACATATTTCTACATTTAGGTTTGACCTAAATTTTGATGGCTTTAATTTGTGTTCAGTCTTCTAATCTATTTATGTATTTTTAAAAACTAGTCTGATTATAGCCAAAACAGTTTTTGAGGAAGTTTTATTCCTGTGCAAGTAAGACGAGGAAAAGTGATTACTTATTTAACAATCTGATTTCAGAACACTTGAATTGTGAGAAGATAACATGAACAATTCACTTTCAGTAGCTTTAATTATTTAAATCTCATGGTAAATTAACTGAAGACTTTCTGATGCATTACACTCCTTACTTATTAGGCCTGATGGGGTATGCCTTGCTCAAACTGGAACTTCCATTGACTTCAGGGGATAATTTAATCAAGAGATAGTAGACTGTACCCCTTTATTGGGAGTGCTAACCTAAGTGAGGAATGTAGGCTAGGCCTTTAATTAGCAAATACTAACACTGTTTTAAAGCTTCAAAAAGGCTTTACATGTCATGACTGCATTTTAGGCTTCTACATTTGTGCTACATGAACATGTTATAATGCAGTACCATTGCTGTCAATGAACTAGGAAGACAAGTGGCATGATACAGAAAACCAATTAGCCAACAGTTATGGGTTTACAATATTGACATATTTAAAGTGGTCTTTTTTCACTGCTACAGTGGAAAAAGTAAGGCAGATGTCTCCTCCACTGCTTCATTTACCCAACTATAAAATTGAATTTGGATGATTGTTTTCTAATATGTACAGGTTTTTTTGATGCTTTGTTCTTGCTTTAGTTTTTTCAGCCTCTTCTTTCAATGAATGTCACTGGTGTCTACCTCTGAGAAAAATGGAGGTCTTGGCTCATCTAATGAATATACTTTACTGCGCTTAGGGACAAATTCTGCCCCTTCCTTTGCAGGTGCAGCATTCCCCTTGTTAGCAGAAACTCCTTTCCTACAGAAGAAAGGGTAGGGTGGCGTGGGGTGTGGTGGGACTGTGGACTTGGGGGCAGTGCAATGGCTGAGGTGTGCACTCCCTGAAAGCCATGTAGATCAGCTTACTGCTTGCCCACATGCATTGAGCAGGAGACAGGTTGAGGGTGAGGCTAGAGCAGGGGTAGGGCACGCAAGCTGATTTTCAGTGGCACTCACACTGCCCGGGTCCTGGACACCGGTCCGGGGGGCTCTGCATTTTAATTTAATTTTAAATGAAGCTTCTTGAACATTTTAAAAACCTTATTTACTTTACATACAACAGTAGTTTAGTTATATATTATAGACTTATAGAAAGAGACCTTCTAAAATGTTAAAATGTATTACTGGCACGTGAAACCTTAAATCAGAGTGGCACTGCAAACCTCTTGCTTGTAGTAAAAGCCACAGAGTGGCTCCGCAGCTGCTTTACATCTGATGTTGTACATGATTCCATCCTCAACTGCCCTGCATGTAGCCTGTACTTAAATTCTGATGACCTGGGTTCATTGATCAAGCAAAATTTTAGGGCCCCAGACCTTAACTAAGCCCTCAATGAGCTGCCCAGACCTGAAAGGGGAGTGCTCAAACAAGGAATAACAGGAAAGAGTACCTGCCTGAGGAGACTCAGCAGGATAAGACCTTTTTTCATTAGGAAGACCTAATTAGACTTAGAGGATAAGAATATTAAATAAGAATATTAAAACTTATTTTCCATAAGATCTGGAGACAAAACAGCTATTTGTTTAGGCTCGGGCACCAAACAAAGACAGAAATTATGCAGGCAGACACATTTATGCTACTTTATTTTGATACTAGTGTGTGTCAAAGTTTTTCCTCACAAAGAAACCAAAGAAAATAAAGTGGGCTGGAATAATACAAAGAAAAATGTAATGAAATAATTAGAAAAAAAATTCTTGGAGACTTTCATGTAAGTGTTCCCATTTGTCTGGATTTGCAAGAGAGAGCTGGGCAGCCTACTGTTGATGGGGAGAAACTCTTGAGGCCCAGTCTGCTAAGTTGGCACTTGAATATATCTAGTGTCAGCGTTGAAGATTGTCCTGCTGGAGGAGGTTCGGCTGCTTCTCACACCCCTGCACAAGGGAGGTATCTGACTGTCAAGGTCTTTGGGTCTGTACAGGTTAACCTAGGAGATGTAGATGTGTGCTTAAAGTGGCTATCTCACAGTTAGGTCCAATTTCCAACAGATCTGGATTTGCAAAATCCAGATCTGGCAGCCAGGCATGGATCTGGGAGCTGCAAAGCTCTGATCCACAACAGAGCACAGATTCAGAGCTTAAAAAGTACACACACCTATGTACTGTGGCTGATAAGTATGTCTTTGGATCCAGTGTCAAAGACTGAATCCAGATTCAGCAGTCAACATAAAGAACTGCCAAGCACAGTTATCAAGAAGGGACTAGATCTGTGCTCTGAGGGTCTGACACCTTTACTGTTGTCACTTGTCTAGTGGCTCTGTATCACTGAGGCCTCTGACCTGCCCAGATCAGTCCATTTCTGACACCATGATCTTTGCTGAACTACTTGCCTTACTGATTCTGTGCCCAGCTTAGTGGTGATGTAAGCAAGCATCTTAGTGTGGGGGCCCTCACAACCCTGCCCAGGGGGCGATATTTTATAAGCTGCTGATCAGATTGTTGGATCTCTGTTATAGGATCATGTTTTCATGTTGTGCTTCTTATTTGGCCATTTTCAGATGCACACACTTGATGCCCTGTTTGCTTGGGAGAAGGTTTTCCCTTTCTGATGCTCCATCTATCAGACCCTCCCCCTAGGCAAAAAGACACGGATGGATCTTTTCTTAGACTCTTATTGTCAGAAATTGTAGATGCCAATTTGCTTGGTTCCAGAATTGTCAGTTCCATTGGTTCTGGGTAGGAACAGTTAAGGTTCTTTTGGGCTCCCTGACCATACCTAAGGACTAATTAAGCATCCTAAGGCCAGGTTTATGAGAATCAAGCAGTTGAGAATCGGAAAGGCCAAGAACTGATGACAGGATCAAAGGCTCTCTTTAAATGTAAGGGTACTATATCCATCTCAGTTCTATCGATTCTGAGGTTCATGGATGTGAAGATTTTTTTGTTATGCAGCCTCTGGAGCAGAAACAGGGTTCAGTGTGTCAAGATCCATCTGATGCTCCAGAAAGGACTGCCTGTTGTTTTCGGGATCTCTTTGAGTATGTCTACGCTGCAGTGTAAGCCCAGGGTTTGAACTCAGGCTCAAGCCTAACCCCTTTCTGTCTATGCACAAATTGCGCTAATCCAGAGCTCGAGCCCAGAGTCCCAGATGTAGTGGAGGGTCCGAGCCTGAGTCAAGCCAGGACCTAGGATTCAAGCCCTGTTGCTTTGCAGTATAGACGTAATCCCACTAGTCTCGTTCTCTGGGAGTCTACCAAAAGTACTCCACAATTCCATTGGCCGACTATTACTCCATTGGACAGTCAAATTTGGTGGATAGACACGTTTTTCCACACTGCATCATGAACAAGGGGCTAGAGTGACCGCATTTCGGGAGGGCGCTAGGAAGTCTACAATATGGGTGCTTGGACTAGGGCCTGCATAATGTAGTGTAGATACTGGAGCGCTGGGTTGGGAGCCTGGGTCCAACAATTTCTAACCTGGGGTTTCAAATGAGTGCAGATGCTCACATCCTAGTTTAACAAACCCAGTATCTAATAACTTGAGTGCTACTAACCCTGGGCTTACATTGCAGTGTAGACATGCCCTTTGTAACACTCAAAGGCAAAAGAGAGAGACCTGGAATCCTTTTTTCTTCAGGGAATTAAAGGGCACATTTCCAAGGTTCGGCAGAAAAGATAGTGTTGTAATCCCTAGTTGGATTTAGAGCTGTATATTTAGGGGCTGTGAGAACCACTCACTCTAGTTAATTCTCAACGAAACCTCTGACTTCAAAATATGTTAGCCTCCTAAAATTGTAAAAGTAGCAGAGGTTTTTGCTCTTCTCTGATCTGCAGGAATCATGCTTTCTGGGAATCCCTTAAATCAATCTGGAGAAGTACAACAGAACATTTTCAGGCAGCATCTGATTCCCTCGATTGACATCTAAAACATCTAGCCTGTGTTTGAGGCACAGTCTTCTGAGACCCATTATGACAGATTATTGGGTACCCTCATTCTTTTCAAGAGGATGTTATCCAAGCTCTACTGTTTAAAGAGCAATTAGAAGCTCATATTTTCCCCTTTTCTGAATAACTCAGCATAGCTAGCAATAGTGTTAAGAGATGAACTCATTCAATTACAGCTTGGTGATTGAGGCAAATTTACCATTAGCATTCACTTGAATTTAAAAATGAATTCATTTAATCCGTGCTTATACTTCTTTTGTGTTCACTTACCACCAATGTTTCAGTGATCGCGTTTACTTTCATGAATGCGTGTGTAAGTATTTGCAACGGAAGTGGTGTATTTTTACATGGAAAGGGACACTAGTTGACGCAGCAGGGGGAGAGAGTTACTTTGGCACAGCGGAAATTAAACGAGTCAGAAAAGGATCTGACTGCATCCCTCACAGCTAGTTCCACACATGCAATTACTTTGTAGGAAGGTGATGAGAGAAAATTAAATTTAAACTCTATACTCAGCCAGCAAATCTTACAGAAGCCTAGTTTTACTAGGAATAATGCCTTGGGCAAAATCTGTGTGACCCAAAAAGGCAAAGGCTTACAATTTTCTAAAATTCCCTAACATCAGGAATATGTAACAGAAAACTGTTGTGCTACCCTAATTATTCAGTAATGTCAAAGAGAGAGAAGATTAATTGTTTCACCTTCTAGTAGTTATTGATTTACATCTTTTAAAATGCACTAATCAACACTCTCTTAGCACATGTACTTTTAAAAAAACACCAAGAACATTTATGAAATGGCATAATGACAAGAAATGACTCTCTCAGCCATCAACTTCCCCTCCAACTTAACCCCTCTCAACTTCCACCTCATGCAGGATGCATCTGTTCTCCCAAGGCTTTTATGGAGCAACATACCTTGACAGTCCTCAAAATGAGCTTTGTTAGTAGAAGGGGAGAAGTAAATTCCAGAGTCAAGGATGAATCACTGAGAACTTCCGCTCTGAAATAATAAAAATACTATTTCTCTATCGTAGCACCCATAACAAAGTACCGGTAGTTACTTTCCATACATTCAAGAAAGAATGGTCCCTGCTCTGAGGAGCTCACAACCTAAGGAACAAGGACGTACTGCATATCTTATGACAGATTCTGTTGTTACATAATTTCTAGTCCTATTTCAAGACCAGGGAGGTAATTTAAGAATCCAACCTTTATATATAAAATCTCATTTAGCAGAGTTAAGCCTGCAGTCATGGTTTCCACTCATTTGGTGGAACTAGAAACATAAAAGAGAATCTCAGCTTTTATTGTATTTTTTAAAATAATTCTGTAGCCCTTCTCCCTTGTAAATTAAGACTTGAAAATGTAGATCAGTCTCTACAGCTGAAAGAAATGAGCAGCTGGGCTCTACTTTTGCAGTATTTGGCTAGGGGTACTTGAATAGTCTCTCCACACATACATCTGATGCAACATGACACAGTTAAATTATCATCTAGCTAATCCTCTCTGAAATAGTTAAACTGGCCTTCTGCATAGAATTGTGATAATTGTGGAGTAGATTTGGGGATCAGGGCATATCCAAAAATTCTGAGATCAGCTGTGTTGTCTGTCACTTCCTCATCCCAAGAGCCAGTATTAATATAGATATGTTTTGGAGGACTTTGCAAGAATCCGGGGAATGACTATTATATTAAATTGCTTCCTGCTGCATGGGACCCTGGAATACAGAAGAATAAACAGCCCTTTCTGTTAACAGATACATATAATAGGCTGTGGGGAATGATAAATATATTTACAAGTTACGGATGGCCTCAAAACCAGCAAGTTCCACACTGTGAAAGTTGGAAGTCTAACCTAAGGGACTACATTTTGACATGTGTAGATGGGGATTATGCCAGAGCCTCTGTTTAGACTGCAGCATATGTACACTGGGTTGAGACAGCATGAGTCATCAGGCTTTTTCCCAAAGTAGGGCATTTTGGGATAACTATGGGCCGCTTTACTATACAAGGCCACAACAGTCCATGAAGTTCACGTCAGTGGGAATAAAGGTAAGAGACGGAACAAAGAGTCTCTGAGCTGAGGTTTGCAAAGTTCTACTATGCTTGCATGGTTCAATCAGAGTGGTAGGGGGTGAAAATGGAGAGTTGTTTTGTACTCCAACAAAGATTTCTTGCTTTGTATCTTTTTGTTTTGTTTTTTGTTTTTATAGGTTGGGTAAAATATCCCAGATAATCTCTTTGCTTTTCGTGCATGTAGTGATGCAGGACTAACCCCTGCAGCGCCTCTGCTGGTCGTCTCTGGGAATGAGCTCTGCCAGCTTTGGAGCACTCTCTGCAGGCCGGTGTCCCACTGCCGCTTGGCCCCCGTGTCCCTCCCGGACCCGGTGCCCCGTTATCTGAGGTGCTGCCCCCTGGCAGTACACCCCTCAGTCTCAGGGTCTCCCCTCCCTGGGGAACCCCTATCCCCACCTCGCCTCAGTGTAAGGCTACTGCCAGTCATCAACTAGCCCCCGTTCCCTGGGGCAGACTGCAGTGTATGCCACTTATCCCTGACAAGGGGGGTTTGGGCCTGCTGCCTTTCTCTGCAACCCAGTACCTCTATGGGGCCTTGGACTAGGCCCTGCAGCCTGGGGAGTTGCCAGCCTGGAGCTCCCCAACCCCACCTTACTCTAGGTACCCTGAGCTTCCCAGCAGCCATGCCCTGCTCTCTCCCAGCCTGGAGAGAGACTGTGTGCCTATACTCCTGGCTCAAGCCTTTTATAAGGGCCATCTGGGCTCTGTTTGGGGCGTGGCTGCAGCTCTGCCTGCTTCCCCCAATCAGCCCAGTGGATGCTTTCTCCTGCCACAGCCCTTTCCTAGGGCTGTTTTAAGCCCCTCAGGGCAGGAGTGGGTGTCCACCCCACTACAGTGCATTAATAATGATTGTTAATTTATCTATTGCCTGTTGAGTAGTCATGATATTTACCCTGCACCTCGGACTGTGAGATGTGAAGGGAAAAGGAGTTAAGAAAATTATTGTGTACCGTGATGTTTATAACTTTGCACTATAGGAAAAAATGTGACCAATGATCTGCATGGTCACAAAGAGTGTGACTGAAAAGCAGGAGAAAGAAATAAGGAACTTACTGCTTGAGTCCTTTTGGAGAAGGTGGAGCACATCCAGGCAGCAAGGCAGTGTAGTTGCATTGTGGGGAGCTTTGTCAATCATGTTTAATGTGGGTGTTTTGGACCAAATTATGGTAAGGTGGATGTGACAGAGCTATTGTTGTACTTGAGTGGTGATTGTCCATATGAGTGAGGGAGTGGTGTCTGGATACGTTATGCTTGCATAATCCAGGAATAGAGAGAATGGGCCAAATTGTTGGCATAACTCCAATGAAGTCAATGGATTTACACCATTTGAGAATTAGCACAATGCTTTAAGGCACCCAGAAAGGTACACTCTCATCAGTGGCTTCTGCAGCATCCTCTCCCCACTCTTGTGCACAATGAGTGCAGGCCATCTCATTAAGCCTGACTCTTGGGAAGGAGGGCCAGGGGTTCCTTGTGGCAGCTCTAATTTGGCCCACTGATTTTTATTATGATTTTTTCTCCATCTTGTAAATGTCACTATAAATATTCTATCAAATATAGACAAAACAGCTCCTTATATTACACCTTTTAGAGAAAGTATCTCACTGCACACCACATTTACAATCATTGCCTAGCTTGCAATGTAAAATTACATACTGTCAATCAGAGAAATATTGACTGAAGATACGGTTCTAAAGGGCACTGATTAACAGCTATTCATATTCTTTTAAAAAATAAGTATTTAAATGAACTTTTGCAAAATTAATTATTTAATATTACATTATATGAAAATAGTTTCTTGGCATTTAATTGCTGTTTCCCATTTCTCTTGTTAATATGCAATTGTATATACACTGAAGACATACTTTTCTATAGTTATTCTGTTCCTTGTTCAAAATGAATTCTATGGGGAATCAAGCAGCAGTTCTGATTCAAGCATTTCTCTTTGGAGTAACTTGTGCTGTTCTTGGAGACAGAAATATATTTAACTTGATAATTTCGTATGTTGCACTCATGTAGTGTCTCCCCCACATCAGTGTGTCAGTTTCATATTTACTTAGACACATGTTGAAGAATGCCTATTACAGTCTTCACAAAAATTAATGAATTAAGCCTCACACAAGATAAGTAATATTTCTATTTTAAAGATGAGTAAACTGAAGCACAGAGGGTTGAACCAGATTTTCCAAAGTGTGTGCACCTGACTTGCATGCAAACAAACTCTCATGCACATACTTGTATCCTTGTGCAGATCCCCGGATATGTACATACAGTGGACTTCGTGTGAGTATATTTGGACAATTGAATAAACATGCCCCAGCAGGACAATGGAGACTCTCTGGAAAGGCTATTTATTTGCTAATGACTCTGCCCCACTACCCCCTATGAGACAAAGGGGCTTGTGGATGCAAGTGCAGCATGGCTGGGACATGAGGTCCTATACTGGGACTCATGACCAAAACTGTGCTTATAAACACAGTTCTGTGTGTGCTCAAGCAGAGAGAGACCAGAAGACAAACCTGGGCTGGAGGAGACGGGGTGCAGAAGAATCCTGAACTTCCTGGAAAACACTGGCTAAGATGCAAAGGACATGGAGGGTGAGGAAGCTGGGGCAGGGTCTTATGTACAAGTGTTTATTTTTCTATAGCTCGGTATATCTCTTGTGCTTGCTCTGAGAGTGAAATGTGTGTGTGTTTAGAAATTCCTTTGCAGTGTGCATGTTGCTTGCTTACACTGTCATGTAACCCCCAAAGAGGAAAATAGTAAACCAGAGAGTCCACAAGTTTGGTGGAATACTGGGAGCATGCAGCAGCTACTGGAGAGGCTTGGGAGAGCTGCCACTAATTTCAGGGCCGAGGTTATTGGACTGTGAGGTCCCCGCTGCCAAGAGAGGTGTCAGACATGAGGTCTGCACCTGAAACCTGTGCCTAGAGGCCAAGAGCCAGAGAGACAAGGCTTAAACTCTGCCCAGACTCAGCAAGCCAAGAGCACGTGGGACCCAAGGTTTGGGTCCGGTACAGCAGCCTAGTGAGCATTCAGGAGTGGGAGTTCCCCAATTACTGGTACTCAGAAAATGTAAATGTGAATTCCTTTGAAGTTTACCTCCACTAATATGGAATCTAGCTAGAGTCTGGCTTCCCAAAGGGGAAGAAGGTCCCAGCTTGTGTCCTCAGGGGTATTCAGGTGGGAATTGTGAAATAAAGAATTTGAAAGTGGTTAAAAGCTGAACCTTTGAGGAGACTTGGAGACCCCTGTGGGTCTGCAAAGAAGCAGGCTGTATCAAGACTAAGTTGGGCCTATCAAACTGCTTGGGGGAAATATGAAGCTTAGGTAAGACCATATGCGTTTAAGCTCTTGTTGTTTAACACTTTTACTCTGTTGGTCATGTTACACTAGATAAGTAATACTTTGGCTTGAACAAGCTGTCTTGTGTCACTGCATTTATCACCTGGTCACAGCTCCCAGTGAGAGCTCTATAGCAGGGACCAAACAAAGTTGGATCTACTGAGGAGAAAACAGCTGGTAAACAGGGGAGTGCTGTAGTATAGTAATCCAGTCTCAAAGCAGGATCATGATATTCAATTCTGAGGAAGTGTAGGCCTGTTATTTGAAAGAGGTGCTCCTGGAGAGAATGAGAAGTCAAAGATACAGTTTACCCCCGGAACCAGCACACAGGCCCATTGCCTTTATAGTATAGAGATTTTATCTATTTCCAAGTCCTTTGTTGAGATGCATTTTGCTGTTGCTGTTGTGACTAAATTAGCAACCTAATAACAGTTTTCAGTAAAAGATTGGTATCCCAACTATTTATAATCATTGACCTCAACTATTTATAGTAAAACAATCTGAAAAAGCAGAACTAATGCCATTTTTTTCTTACTACTTGTTGTATATAAATGTAGTGGATATTCATTGGTACCTTTTACATTATTAGTAAATTATACGCTATTTTGGCATGAAGCAGTTCAGTGTATTGACACAACTTTATGGAAGAGCATTGTGGTGTGTTGAATTTAATTTCTATTTGTTTAAAAATAAAATCGGAAGGTTATTGAAGACATGATTTTCAAAAGTTAAGTTACCAAGATTGATAGTTTTGTAAATTGGTTTTAAGTATTTTGAATTTACAACTATCATTATGTTGCAAAATAACATTGACTTTGGAATGACTTACTTCCTTTTGCAGTAATTCAGAAAATATTATGACAGCTATAGTTTTATAGTGAGCATAAAAATCAGTGAGGTAAGTTCAATGAGGTAAGGTTAGTGTTGGAAGTTTTATTAACGAAAACTTTAAGTATTAACACATGAGTTACAATTCCCATGTGTTTTCTGAAATTTGCTGGAACTGAACTGAACATTAAATTCTGAACTTTGGACGAGTCACTTAAAACCACCTAATTTTAGTGCTAGAAGTAGCCAAAATGTAAATATTAATAAAACAGCTTCTTTTATACAGTTGGCTGCATTGTTAATCCACATATGATCAGAATTCCGTGCTACAGATGATGTAAGTCCAATCTACACTGTGTTTCAAACTGACTGAAGGAATGATTTTTATACTCGATTTAAACTCTCTTCCATCTAAGCCATTTTCTAATATTATTTGGCCACCCAACATTACTTCCATGGGGAGGGCATGATAACCAAGCAAATTTTGGCCTAGAGGAGAGGAGAATGAAAGGAGGGTCAGCCTCCTCTGCAGCATGAAGAGTCTGCTGCCAAGCTGGGGACCTTCACTAGAGAAGGGGTCTGTCTAGAGCAGGGGTCAGCAACCTTTCAGAAGTGGTGTGCCGAGTCTTCATTTATTCACTCTGATTTAAGGGTTCGCGTGCCAGTAATACATTTTACTGTTTTTAGAAGGTCTCTTTCTATAAGTCTATAATATATAACTAAACTATTGTTGTATGTAAAGTAAATAAGGTTTTTAAAATGTTTAAGAAGCTTCATTTAAAATTAAATTAAAATGCAGAGCCCCCTGGACCGGTGTGCAGGACCCGGGCAGTGTGAGTGCCACTGAAAATCAGCTCACATGCCACCTTTGGCACGCTTGCCATAGGTTGCCTACCCCTGGTCTAGAGTCTTCAGTGGCAGAATGGGAGTGATTCATGCAGTGTCCAACCATTGCCCCCCTGAGAAACAAGCAGGGAATCACTGGAAAAGTTAATACATCATGCCTATTACACTGAAAGGGGATTTCCCCTCCCTTGCCCTACAGGATGGAATTCATCTGGAAAAACAATGAGGATTCTGGTGGCACCTTAAAGACTAAGTATCTTTGGTTTATTTGAGTATCAAAGGGGTAGCCATGTTAGTCTGGATCTGTAACAGCAGCAAAGAGTCCTGTAGCACCTTATAGACTAACAGATGTTTTGGAGCATGAGCTTTCGTGGGTAAAAAACCCACTTCTTCAGATGCATGGAGTGGAAATTACAGATACAGGCATAAATATATATTGGCACATGAAGAGAAGGGAGTTACCTTACAAGTGGAGAACCAGTGTAGAAGGCCAATTCAGTCAGAGTGGATGTGGTCCACTCCCAACAATTGATGAGGAGGTGTCAATACCAAGAGAGGGAAAATTGCTTTTTGTAGTGAGCCAGCCACTCCCAGTCCCTATTCAAGCCCAGATTGATGGTGTTAAGTTTGCAAATGAATTGTAACTCTGCAGTTTCTCTCTGAAGTCTGTTTTTGAAGTTTTTTTGTTGAAGAATGGCTACTTTTAAATCTGTTATTGAGTGTCCAGGGAGACTGAAATGTTCTCCTCCTGGCTTTTGTATGTTACCATTCCTGATGTCTGATTTGTGTCCATTTATCCTTTTACGTAGAGACTGTCTGGTATGGCCAATGTACATGGCAGAGAGGCATTGCTGGCACATGATGGCATATATCACATTAGTAGATGTGCAGGTGAATGAGCCTCTGATGGCGTGGCTGGTGTGGTTGGGTCCTATGATGGCGTCGCTAGAGCAGATATGGGGACAGAGAAGGCAACGGGGTTTGTTACAGGGATTGGTTCCTGGGTTAGTGTTTCTGTGGTGTGGTGTGTAGTTGCTGGGTGAATATTTGCTTCAGGTTGGAGGGCTGTTTGTAAGCGAGGGTTGGCAAGCCTCCCAAGGCCTGTGAGATTGGGGGATTGTTTTCCAGGGTAGGTTGTAGATCATTGATGATGCACTGGAGAGGTTTTAACTGGGGGCTGTACATGATGGCCAGTGGTGTTCTGTTATTTTCCTTGTTGGGCCTGTCCTGTAGTAGGTGACTTTTGGGTACCTGTTCAACTGATGGGATTCCCACGAAGAGAACTTTGTGGAGTTTCCTTTTCCATATACATGCAGGGGACAGTATGGTCATGTGTTTACAAACTGTGTTCTAGCCTATATCTCAGGCTGCCGTCCCTCCCTAGGCGAAAACTTAGTTAACTGCCATAAATCTCTCCCCCCTTTGCCAATATTCCTTAAGTATTTACTGCTTAAGTATTAAAAGGAGGATACTAAATCAGATTACCTCTCTAATGAATAAACGACTCTTTAAGATTAAAAAGAATTGCTAAATTAAAAAGTCAACGAGGTCTGCAACTACAGAATTTAAACTTTAGCACTAGAAAAGTAAAATGAGTGCTTCTGATTTTCATACTTCAGGGACGCTGGCTTACAGCAAAAGAGCTGAGTCAGCCTGTGTCACTTAAATTAGGAGGAACCTGTTGTGATACACTTCTAGAAATACCTAGATAGGCTATGACAATTAAGGGAGTGCTGATGAATCCTATAAAGCATATCAAAATATCTCAGTAGGAAGAACTTTAACTTCTTGTAAATAAGTTTAATGCAAATATGGGTATTGAATGTCGATTTTTTAAAAAATGATAAAATTCAAGTGTTTACAACAGATCCTGATCCTGCATCTTCTTGTGTGAGGCAGATTGCTGTGCTCCTGTAGCGCCTTATGGAAGTCAGTGGGGCAGGGTGGGGAGGGTATCTATATGGGGGTAGGAGTCCACTCACATGCAGGAAGTTTCAGGACTGGAGCCATATATTATAAAAGAGTATATGATACATTGTGATACAAATCTCTGGCATTTACCTGTCATAAGGATCATGTCATGGGTAACATGGATTAGGGAACTACTGTGCAGAATGGGGCCATTTTAGCAGGCATAGTGCATAATTTTTTTGTTAAGAGAAAATCTTCACTTTAAAACATTTTATGAACCTGTTTTTCGGAGATGATCCATTCGGGAGATGGTTAACCAATTCACCAACCAGTCAAGAATTCAGCATCTGAAAACTGCATGAGTAGTAATAAATGTATCCATTCTACATTTTCACGTTTCCATATAGTAAAAGTATAATATTCAATTGCACAGGATTCAAGTATCTGCGATTTTGCGGTAGGGATAAATTCTTCTTTTAAATGGGTGTATTGTGTTCCTGCCTTTTCTTTTGAGAAATGGATGTGCATTCAAGTCCACAATTTAAGTTTGTATTTGATAAGTTCTGTTTTGTAACATTTCAATGTATAAAAATATGACAGGCAAATATGCTGGCATTTAGTTTTATTTTATAGTTAAATTTCATGCAAAATATGGGGCAGCATTTTAAAAGAGCATGAAAAACACCTGCTGTTCATATATTACTCAGGGCTGTGTGGTTACAAGGGGATGAGCACACACAAATTTCTGATGGGGACCTGTTTCTTAGTTTATCAGCTGTGGCACCCCTTAAGGCTGCTGCACCAACTACCCATGTAATGAGTGGCAGCACAGAAGTGGAGCAGGCTCTGCAGAGCTGGCACAGGAGGGGACAGAACAAGGGGAAGAATGGACAGAACCGTGGCTCTGTCCCTCTGTCAGGAGTAGGCAACCTATGGCACGCGTGCCGAAGGCGGCACGCGAGCTGATTTTCAGTGGCACTCATACTGCCTGGGTCCTGGCCACCGGTCCGGGGGGCTCTGCATTTAAATTTAATTTTAAATGAAGCTTCTTAAACATTTTAAAAACCTTATTTACTTTACATACAACAATAGTTTAGTTATATATCATAGACTTATAGAAAGAGACCTTCTAAAAACAGTAAAATGTATTACTGGCACACGAACCCTTAAATCAGAGTGAATAAATGAAGACTTGGCACACCACTTTTGAAAGGTTGCTGACCCCTGCTCTATGTGCTAAGTAGGGTTACCAATAGACCCTTATTACAAGGGACGTCCCGTGACTTTTCATCTCTGTACAACAAGATTGGGAGTTACTGAGTGCTGCAAAATGAAGCAAAAAATACTCCTGGTGAATGTATTATTATTATTATTATTATTATGTATTATTATTCTTTTATTATTTATTAATGATAATTAGTAATATCGGGAGGAGGGATGGGATGGGGTGATAAGAAAACAGTCCCTTGTTTTTTAAATACAGTGTTGGCAACCTTAGTGCTAAGTGATAATATTCTGTGCCAAATAGAGACCCAGCAGAGTTTAGTCTCCCTTGCCCGCTAGAGCAATGGATGGACTGAGAGGGAGACTGTGACTTTGAGCAGCACACTGCCTTTTATTCAGTAGCCATCATTATCTCATGATCTAGTCCATAGCATTCGACGTGAAAAGTCAGGAGTGTATTGTTAACACATTAAAAAGAAAAAATACAGCCAAACCTGTGTCTTAGCAAATATTTTTAATTTTGGTGTTAAAAGAAGTAATTCTTAACAATGAAACACAGCATTGCTTCTGTACATTTTATTTCCTAGCAGAGCTGCACAACCTTTAAAGCAGTTTCATAAATGATATATATAATATGGCATACAAGTTAAACATATAACAGTGAGATACTTCCAAAAATAGATGTCACTGCTGGAACTGGACATGAGTAGTGGGTGATGGCATGAAGACTAATAAAGTTTGACTTTTAATTTGGCATTTTTTGCCACTTACATGAACTTTTCCTTTTTTTTTTTTTAAAGTATACCCTACTATTGAAATGTTATAAAAGTGTTGCATATTGCTGGACCAAATGACAGGTTTTAATATATTAAATACTTGAAATAAGTAAGAGAAAAAATAAGCTAGACAAAAAATAAAAAGCAGTCTACTTATACAATGGTCTTTGAAAGGCTTTATGTATGGGGTATCTCATCGGATTTTGCTTTGTTTTTCTGGGAAAAGATGTTCTCTAAATTGCCAAGTTTTACTAGGAAGTGAACTGCCAAAGTTTGAAGGGGCTGGCGGAATGAAGGACTTTGAGTGAAAAAACGAAGAGAGGGTTCTTGTGTACAAAAATTGCTTATATATATGCACACATACACCTGATGCTGTAATATGATCAATGTTCCAGTTCTTTTTTGGTCATATTTAAAATGCAGTTAGGCGGAAGAGGCAGACAGTTTTTCACAGCACGCTGCAGTAAGGTGGGTTTTTTTTTTTTTCATGATTTTGTGATAACATTTTTAGGGAAGACAAAGATAATTTGTAACCTCGGAAAATCAACCTGGGTGTATACCAGACACTCTTTTGCTCCTTAGCTTCTACAGAGCATGAAGATGATTTAATAGCTTTTGGTTTCACACCATTTGGAGGTTCACATTTGACTTATGAAATGTCATTCTCGCTTAGTACCAAGCTGATGATATACTCTAAAAGGTTGACTGCAGTTCAGCTGAGGTAGTTTAACTTTCTGAGAAATGCAAACATTTTGGTTCATGATTATTAGAGGCTGAGAGAAAAATTAAAAGCAGGGGAAATGATTGATCAACATGACCAATTTTCCTCCAAACGCCTGTGTATGCCTGTGAATGGAAAATAAATCCATATTCACAAGGCCCCACACAGTCTGTGTGCCTGCTCACTCTTCCCAACTGGCTCTGCCCTTCTGAATAGGCTCAAGCAGAGCGATGATCACAGGGACTGACTGCTGCTGCCTGTGTGTGATACAGTGGGGATCACCTACTGACCCTTTGGCTATAGGCAGACAACAGAGCATTAGGCATAGGACTACTCACAACTGGGAGAGTAAAGGAAAAAGTCCTAGCGGTGTGGTAGAACACCTGGCAGAATATTCCCCCGCCAACCTTGGGAAGAAGGAGCAGCCACTAACTTGAACTGCACCTCCTCCCCTGGAGAACAGGAGTGGAGAGAGAGAGAATGTGTGTGTTAAGTTCCAGCACACATCTCCTCACCATTTTCTTTTAGCAGCCAGAAGGGTGAAGGGGATGTTATAGATGGCATGTAAATCGTGTACTTTGTCTAATATTCTGCCTTAGCTCTGCAGTGGATTTGCTGTCACCTGCAGGTTTTAATCTGAGCTCTCACATGTGCTTGTATGTAAAGTGCCTAGCATACATTTGGAGCTGTATTGATTAAAAACTAGTAATAAAACACAAAGTTTCTTCACAAAGAAGAACAGGGAACATTGAACAGGATGTTGGCAGACAGACGTCACTGCATCAGTTATTCTTGGATCATGTTTTCAAGCTTTTATTTGCAACCATGAGAGGTAGAAACTTTTTTTCCCAAAGTGAAAGCTTGAAATACTGTCACAATTACATGATTCCAACAGCTGGGAATCTAGGCACAAGTTTATAGGGACTATTTTAAATCTATTCCTGCCTTGGGCCAGATCCTGCCTCTTTTGGAAGAGTCTAATTAATCTCAATGAAAGAGCCTTTACATTAGGAACCATGATCCGCTCACTTTGCAGTGTACAAAACACCTATGGGCCTGAACAAAACACATCACTGTGATAAGATGCAAATATTCTGATGGACTTGAGCATGGAGCAAGAATTTAGCCATTAGTTTTTAACAAGAAAAATAATACTTTTCGGAGGTTTGGGTTCTATCTTTAGTAGTGTAGAAAGCCATAAAGTGTTACTTACTATATCAGGGGTCGGCAACCTTTCAGAAGTGGTGTGCTGAGTCTTCATTTATTCACTCTAATGTAAGGTTTTGCGTGCCAGTAATACATTTTAACATTTTTAGAATGTCTCTTTCTATAAGTCTATAATATAGAGCTAAACTATTGTATGTAAAGTAAATAAGGTTTTTAAAATGTTTAAGAAGCTTCATTTAAAATTAAATTAAAATGCAGAGCCGCCTGGACCGGTGGCCAGGACCCGGGCAGTGTGAGTGCCACAGAAAATCGGCACACATGCCATAGGTTGCCTACCCCTGTACTATATCAGGTGTGGAAGGGCAATTTGCAGTTTCATAGTACATGTGCTAATCTAAATGTAGGGATTTGTTGGACTGGCCTAGCAGTTAACCACCAAAAGAGAGATGGGAGAAAGGAGGCCATGAACCTACCCCCTTTAAATCTAGCCAAGAGAGCAGGCTGTCCGCAGAGGGAAGTGTGTGGTGCACTCCTTGAAGCAGCCATACTTCCCCTGCACAAGTAGGAACTCTGAGAGGTACCAATTCTGATTTTCAGAGGTGCTGAGCAGCACTGGCTCCTGTTGACTTTAAGTGTGAAAATGCTGATGCTCAGCACTTCTGAGAATCAGCCTCATAATGCCTTTCTGAGGAGCAACACTTTTAGAGCTCCTGCTGCAGTGATGCCTCCCATCCACTCAATCGCAGGCTAGTGCCTTAAAGGCACAATAGATTTGCTCAGGGCAACATAGCAGGTCTCCTGTTTTTTGTTTTGTTTTAAAAGTCACTTTGAGGCTTGCATTTTACGCTTGTGGACTGTTGTAAGACCTATTATTATTATTTGTTCTTATTCAAAATCTTCATAAAAAGAAAAGAGAAAAAAATCCAATAAACTATAGTGTAAATCTTTTTCCCAGTGTATAGAAAAGCAATGAGCCATTTTAAGAGCAGGAAGAACACGCATCCTGAGATTCAATAGATCATCTAAATTGGTCCCAAACTGAATTTTTAAAATGGCTTTGCAAAGACTTTTGTTCAGAACAAATTTAGCATTACAAAACTCACAATATAAATCAGAATAAATCAGATTTCTTTGCAGATTATTTTGTACTCTAACAATGTGCAGTTTAACCACTAGAAAAAAGGTTGATTGATTAATATACATGACCCTTTCTGACTAGGCTTATTGCACTGCTTAAAAATGCCAAAATAACATTTTTCATTGTTACTTAATGCTAGCTTTTTTATTGTGAATTAAATTTCTCATATTTCAGTAAAATGTTGATTTAACTCCAAATCCATCACTTTCTGGTGTTACAGATTTTATATTTGAAATTTTGGATTTGTAAATCTAAAATTTCTCACTTGTTTGAGCTCCTGCAAACTCCCTGCTGGAGGGGAAAGTGTTCTAGGACTACACTGCCATGTACTATAAACATATAATAATGCCTTCTCTGAGTGGAACTTACTGCTTAACTTAGCCTGGTGAGATCCATTTAACACAGCACTGGGTGATTTCAGGGATCAGCCATAGAGAAAAAAGGGTCAGAAAAATTCTACCTTCATTCAAGGAGTATTGCGTGTGCCATTGGCTTTATTATTTGTATAAAGGTGTTTTAATCTGAATTCTCTAACTTCCAAGTAGTGATAATGTCCGTGTATTGGTGGACTACCTGCAGGCTCTCTCCACCCCAAAATCGCCTCTGCATGCTTTCCAGACTGTAGACTGAGACTGTCCTCCCTCTCCAGAGGAGAAAAAGCAGACCCTGAAAGTAGGCATGTAATACCATTTTTGGCATCTCCTTTCCCATTCCAGGAGGGCTCCAGCTAAAAATTTGGGCCTAGTAGCCGGCCTTCTGGAAAAACAAACAGAAATAGTTCAGTTAAGAATAAATTGTTTTTATTTCTGTAACCCATGGTTGACTTTGATGGGAGTTTGGGGTGTGCAAGGAATGTAGAATTGAATCCATAAAGCTTAGCTCTAACAGTGGTTTGGTTTTATTGTTCTCCAATGGCATTTAAAAAGGAGGAATTTCTGAAGAGGAACTTTTGAATGGATTTATGTTAGAAGATCAAATTTTACGTACAGCTAGTCTATCTTAATATTTTGTGGCTATAGATTTTCTTGGGAGCTGTCTATTTCATGATCGAATACAGTGTGTATTACTTTTTAAAAATTAAACTTAATCACAAGAAGACTGCAAAAAAACTAATGTTTAAGCTATTTTGATCTGAAAATAACAGAGTAGGGAAGAAAATAATTTGTCATAAATTCATAATGCCTTTACTCCATTCTCCTGGCCAAAACTTCCACTCCCTGTCTATACTGCTTGGTTTCTTCTCACTGCAGCATAGCTAGTTGCATTTCAGTGCAGCAATATGTTTATAGAGGGAGTTGTGTTTTAAGTGATAATTCAAGGAACCAAATGTGAATTGTAACTCCCATTTAAGTAATAATGGTTACAGTTAAGTGTGTAGTAAAGTGCTTTGCTGAGTTGGGGCTTTGATGAGGATTTAATTGTTTTGTGTGTGTTTCATTTTAACAATATGATTGATAAAGGAAAAAAAGTTAAACACCTGGGCTTATCACCTCCCGCCCCCCTTTTGGCTTTTGCTTCAGTCCAATAAGTTGCCCTTTCCATAACAGCAATGCTTACAGTAAAGAAAAAATGAGATGTATTTAATGGGTATACTTTCCAATTCAGTTTATTTTCTGTTATTTCTCTTTTCCAGTTTGCTTTATTTACCACACTGTCTATGCTACCTAAGCACCATATTTTACTGCATTTTCCAGCAGAGAGATGTTGCTTTTGCTCTTTCCATTTCTGCAGAAATGGAAAGAACTTATACATGAATGTTACTGAATGTCAAGCTCAGCACAGCTTACACAGTGTATTTTGGATTCTTATACTCTACAATCATTCCAAGCTTGGATCTTTTCAATCTTAAATTATTCCAGTGTTGGATCATTTAATTTTCATATTGTTCCTATTCTTTTGTTCCATGTACAATGCAGCTTGTTTAAATCCTATATTATCACATTTTCCAGTTGTGTTTTTACTGTTCAATCTCTGACTTCACTTCCCCTTCTCATCCACATCATCATAATCTGCAGTCTGTTATATATATCTATCATAATTAAGAATCTGTATTAGTTATTATGGCCTTGATTCATTAAAGCACTTAAGCATTTGCTTAAGTGCTTTGCTTGGTTGGAATGGAATTTCTCCCATGTATTAAGCACATGCTTAAGTATTTTGCTGAAACTGGGCAATTATTATTATTTTTAAGAAGTTGTGACGAGCTCTTTTACTTCAAATCCCTTTGATTATCATAAATCATAGCCCAATAAGGAAATGTCAAACACAGTAAAGCCTGATGGTTACTATCCATACCATCAACAATGTCAAGTTTGCATACTACATGTTAGTGCAGGCTGTGAGCTCATACAAAGAGCGTCCTGTGGACCTCTTCTCCTCCCGTTCACAACGGAGTAGCCCGACTCCTATTCCACTTGAAAGTATGCATTATCCCTGTGGAAACTACTCATAGCAATTGTTTACATAGAAATGTCATATGAGAAAAGCATTAACATATTTTTAACTGTGTAGTGCAATAATTATTTAGTCCTTTTTGAAAAAGTCACACTGTCTTCTTGCTCTTCAATCATCCCTCTTTCCATCTTTTCTGTCCCCTCTCTCCCCCTGGCATTGGCTTGTCTGCCACTCTGGTCCTCTTTCTTCTTTACAGTTGTATGTACTTCTTGGCTGCTTGGACCTAGTGTACAGTATATGTACTGCCCAATGCCTGGTTCTCTACTTCCGGGGACATGCTGCCTAGGCACCTGGTCATCCCCTCCCATGCTTACCCTGGTTATGCTGCCTGCTTACTTTGCTCCCTTCTCCAATGGACATTCCTTTCCTGTTGATTATTCTAAATAATGCCTGTCAGCTTCAGTCCAATCTGTGCTTGTAGTCCCTGAAGATGGCTTCATTTTCCCTCTCTTATTTTTGATGTAGACAGGTGGGCTTTCTTTCCAATGCTTTTACAGATATCCAGACTCCTAACTGCTATGAAAAAATCTAGCTGCCTGTAGAAACAGCTGTACACACAAGTAGGAACCAGTATCACATGACCTACCAATTCTTTCCAGATCACCAACAAGTGCTCTGCTGACCATATTTTGACAAGTGTTTCAATATGTATTTTTATCTTACTAATACAGTCCACCAACTGTTAAAAGAACAGCAAAGTTGCACGGTTGTATTCAAAAAGTAGAAATTGACACAGTTAAAGTTGAATGTGTATTTTCCTGACTCTTGGGGTGCTTACTGGTTTAAATTTAACACTCTATTAATAATTTTGATGGAATTTCATAGTTTGTTTTTTTACAAAGAAATACAAGAGAAAATCCATAATATAGAACAACTTGGTTAGCTACACCTCACAAGGACTAGAGGAAAGGACCTTTCTCCTTCAGAGATGTTCAATTTTTATCTTACAAGATTTGCAGTGAATACAGGAAGTACTCTTGTACTTCATTTATTGAGAGCCTTACAAGATGATGGACATTGAAGAAGGTAAAGGATCCTGTTGAAACCTTCCCTTTGTTCAGTGGCACCTTCACTATTTCACTCTACAGATAAACTACCGAGGGTACCCTCCCTAGCTGGGTACTTCATGACTTCAGCAAGAAAACTCAAAGTAAAATGCACTGCATGTTCAGAGTACTATTTTCAATGGACTATACGTTTATCAAATCAAAATGAACTTTCCTAGATCATTCATAAGCACCTCAACTTAATGAAGACTGTTTTAATGTCAAATTTCAACTTAGTATTCCAACCTTTACTGTTTTAGAGTTGTTAAACAAACAAAACAACACCACAACTCTAAAGGATAATGTTTTAATGAGAGAGTATATTTATTTAATTCTCTAAAAAAAAAATCAACTTTGGGCAGAGAAAATCTTAGTCCAAAAAGTAAAGGTTTCAGATGCAACAGAAAATAGGGGGTTAAAATGGAAAAGCTTATGTAACCTTAACTATTATTTACTACCATTCTTTCCTTAAAGTCTTTGTGTTTCATTTATTGACTACAGGTTGATGCCTTGAGATTACGACTGGAAGAAAAAGAAACTTTTCTTAATAAAAAAACAAAACAACTGCAAGACCTCACAGAAGAGAAGGGAACCTTGGCTGGAGAGATTCGAGATATGAAAGACATGTTAGAAGTAAAGGAAAGAAAAATCAATGTCCTTCAGAAAAAGGTAAGACTTCTAACAAAAGAATATGTTGTAAAATTTAAGAGAAACTAGCAAGAGCATGTATTCATTTATTACAGTATACTGCCTTTAATGTGATATAAAACACAGGGGCTAAGACTGCAATCCTTACTCATGGAAGTAGTTCCTACTGACATGATTTGTCCTATTGACTTCAGTAGGACTATTTCTGTATGGATTATTTACATAAGTGAAGGTTTTGAGATTGGGCCCACCATCTGCAATTATTACATTCAGTATAGAGAACACCATATGATGTGGTGTGTACAAAATTCGTGAAGTTAAGGGAAAAAATCTTTAATAAATTCAGATAAAATTCTTTGACTTTCAAAAAAGCCAGATTCTGTTAGCCTTACTCACATTGAGTAGTGTCACTGAAATGAATGGGACTGCTTAAGGAATAAGATACTATTCAATGAAAGGGTGACAGAATGTGGCTCAGACTATTTCACTTTTTATATTACACATTTTAAAGATTTGAAAAATAACCTAATTAGAGAACCTAAATTCTTTGAGTTCTTATGTCCTGTGCTTTGTGTGTGCAAAAATCCAAGAAACCAAAGACACACTCCAAAAAAGGGGAACAAATGCCATCATGAAACAATTTATTCCCCCCGCCCCCAATTTTTTTTTTTTTTTTTTTTAACAAATAGCAAATTTTTCACAGATTCAGCTAACTCACTTAATTTTATTTGGGAGGTTGGCCTTACCTTAATACTGTCCACTCTAGGGAAAGAAACCTTTTTGGAAAGCTACTAGCGTAACACTACATCTGTTCTATGTACAGTCTCTCTCTATATAAAATGAAAGAAGAAAGAGAAGAAAACACAAGGTCCACTAGTATCTGGAATCAAGTATGTTTTAATGTATATTTTTAAAAATAAAAATAAATTCACTTTCAATTTGTAGCCTATCAACAGGTCCCCGCTCCATGTTTTGTGATATATATATATATATATGAATATATGTATAGTATGTTTAAATGATACGCTTCTTAAAACAAACTGTTGCTAATTATAAGAACAAAATTAAAAGCAAACCAAATATATTCTTCTCCAGGATTCCTCCATCTTTAGCATTGAAGGGTTCATATGGGCTGCATGTGGGTCTATCAGAGGTTGGCTAGATGTGGATGCTTGAGCAATGCAAGATGTGCTTGCATTCTCAGGAATTGAGAACATTGTCCCTGTAAGCCCAGGAAGTAAGGGACTGAGTTCCAGACCAGAATTTGGATCCCTGCCCTCTGTTTTTTTTTTTTTTTTAATGAAATTCTTTAAGAAAAAAAAAAGTTGACATTCTTGGATATTCAACTCTAGTTTCAGAGGGGTAGCTGTGTTAGTCTGAATCTGTAAAAAGCAATAGAGGGTCCTGTGGCACCTTTAAGACTAACAGAAGTATTGGGAGCATAAGCTTTCGTGGGTAAGAACCTCACTTCTTCAGATGCAAGTAATGGAAATCTCCAGAGGCAGGTATAAATCAGTATGGAGATAACGAGGTTAGTTCAATCAGGGAGGGTGAGGTGCTCTGCTAGCAGTTGAGGTGTAACCTTGATGATGTGGAAGATATCAAATCATAGACCTTTCATTGATCCTGGATTGAATATTTTTGTTCTGGATCTCAAATTAGGATAATTTTGAAGAGGGGAAAAAATAAGTGTTATGGCTTGTGATTAAAAAAAAAAAGGCAATTATTTGAAGCCAGTCAGAGGTTTGGAATAGCAGTAAAATTAGTCCTGGGAGATACTGATCAGTAGGCAGAGTGCAGGACAGGTGCTCAAACGGTTATGATAAAAGTAACTTGTCACAGAAGTATCATAACCAAAGTAGGGACATGTGGTCTAGATGAAATTACCATAAGGTGAGTGCATAACTGGTTGTTGAAAAACGGTACTCAGAGTAGTTATCAATGCTTCGCTATCAAACTGGGAGGGCATATCTAGTAGGGTCCTGCAGGGTCCATCCTGTGTCCAGTACTAGTCAATATTTTAATTAAGGACTTGGCTAACAGAATGGAGAAAGTGCTTAAAAATGTGTGGGTGACACTAAGCTGGGGTGGAGTTGCTAGCATTTTGGAGGACAGGATTAGAATCCAAAAGGACGTTGGCAAATTGGAGAATTGGTCAGAAATCAACAAGATGAAACTCAATAATGACAATTGCAAAGTACTACATTTAGGTACTGACAATAGGACAAGAAGTAATGGGCTTAATCTGCAGCAAGGGAGGTTTAGGTTATACGTTAGTAAAAACTTTCTGACTAAGGGTAGTTAAGCTGTGAATAGGCTTCCAAGGGAGGTTGCAGAATCTGGAGGTTTTTAAGAACAGGTTAGTTAGGGATGGTCTAAGTATACTTGATCCTGCCTTAGTGCATGGAGCTAGATTAGATGACCTCTTGAGTGTCCCTCCAGCCTAACATTTCTATGATTCTAATATGTAGTGAATGTAAGCTTTTGAATATACACTATATTGCATTATTTTTGTTTTTTGGTTTAAGATTATTCCATTGGTGTATGAAAGAGGTACAGTAAATTCTCTACCTACCATATATTCTGTATAAAACCCTGGGTTACCTAATAATTCTGCCAAAAATATCTTCATTCCATTTGATCCCAAAGTTGTACACTTTCATATCAAATTAACTAAAATGCAGTGTTTGTTCTTTTATATCCATGCATATATAAATAGACCTGTAGCCTTTCAAAATACCTGACTTTTTACTGAAAATAACAATTCTAGAGTTGCACTACTATTCCCAACTGAATCCCAGCGTGAACTCTTATTATGATCTAGTAAGTGCGTCCCCTGGAATGTGCATGGTATACAGTGCAAGAAATAAATCCTGGTAAGAACTAATTGCAAAATGTACCAAATTGGTTCTCTAACGTTGGAATTAGTGCCTGACTTTATTTTACTTGAATAATGTACTGCATTAGGATATGTCTGATGTTCATGTTGTACGCTAAGGGCCAAATTCTTGTTTTACTTGCAGAAGAAATGATCAATGGGATTACATGCATGAGGATTTGGCACTAAATCATTCTTTGAGATCATAGAGTTAAATGTATGTGTAGATTTAGACTATATGGGGTATTTGTAATGAGCCCATTGCCATAATATCTAGGTGCTGATTTACCCTGGCATGCCTAGACATAATTATTGTGTAAATATCATAATTTTATTTGTATGGTAGGGATATAATGCATGGAAAATTCTTCTAGAATTACCTTCAGGTCACATTTACAACTTAGTATGAGGCTTTCAAAAGTGTACGAACATGTTTAGGGTTACATTCATTCACAGATGATTTATCTGAAGAAAGTTTAAACTGAAACATTATCACCCTTTCTCCCCAATTGTTTAAATAAATTCACATCATGATACTATAAAGGAAATTTTTTCTGTTTATTTTCCTTATGTCTGATGTACAATCCCAAAGTAGAAATTCTGTAGGTTTCCATCAAAAGTACAGACTTTTCTACACAAAGCTAAAAAGTTAATCTTTTTATCAAGCCCACCTGTATTTAGACTGATTATTCAGAATGTCTTCCTTAAATAAAAACCCAAAAGCCACCCCCCTTTTTTATCCTGTGTGACCCAAAGGGATGTCTCACCCCTTCTTCAGGACCCAGTAAATTATTTTATCCTTTATCCACTAGAGATGTAGAGTGTTAAGTATCAGGGGGTAACCGTGTTAGTCTGTATCCACAAAAACAACAAGGAGTCTGGTGGCACCTTAAAGACTAACAGATTTATTTGGGCATAAGCTTTTGTGGGTAAAAAAAGACTTCTTCAGATGCATGGAGTGAAAATTACAGATGCAGGCATTATTATACTGACACATGAAGAGAAGGGAGTTACCTAACAAGTGGA
This sequence comes from Terrapene triunguis, assembly GCF_002925995.2. Classification (NCBI taxonomy): domain Eukaryota; kingdom Metazoa; phylum Chordata; order Testudines; family Emydidae; genus Terrapene; species Terrapene triunguis. The sequence goes on from NW_020664440.1 coordinate 24,603,162, forward strand.
GAACCAGTGTTGACAGGGCCAATTCAATCAGGGTGGATGTAGTCCACTCCCATTGATGAGGAGGTGTCAATGCCAGGAGAGGGAAAGTTGCTTTTGTAGTGAGCCAGCCACTCCGAGTCCCTATTTAAGCCCAAATTAATCGTGTTAAATTTGCAAATGAATTTTAGTTCTGCAGTTTCTCTTTGAAGTTTGTTTTTGAAGTTTTTTTTTTTTTTTCCAAGTATGGCTACTTTTAAATCTGTTATAGAATGACTGAAGGAGATTGAAGTGTTCTCCTACTGGCTTTTGTATGTTATTATTCCTGATGTTCAATTTGTGTCCGTTTATTCTTTTACGTAGAGACTGAATAAAGAATAAATGGACACAAATCAGACATCAGGAATGGTAACATACAAAAGCCAGTAGGAGAACACTTCAATCTCCCTGGACATTCATTTTGTCTTCTCCCTTACACCGGTTCTGTTCTTTTTTTTTTTTCTTAAATCTAGCCTCCCTACTCTATTTGTGCTTTGCTGATGCTGGGTTCCTTTCTCCTTTTCTCCCCTAGTATATACATCCCTGCCATCCTTCTCTCATGCTCCACTGGTGTCCAGTCACTGCTCCACTTTCCTTTTTGGTCCCTTGGATATTTCTCTCCCTGTGGAGCCTTTACTCCAACTGTTGGTAGCCAGACATATTGGTGCTTAACATTTGAGGTTCATCTGTCTCTAGCAAGAACTGTGTATATTCCAAATATACTATGTGAAATGGAATATGAACTCTTTCAGATGGAACATAAGAGCCTCCGCAGAAACAGATTATTTCGTCCTTCTGGTGAAATATCCTGTCTCTTGCAGTGAACAAGTTGGCATAGGTGCTGGAACTAAGGGAGCTGGGGATGTGGCAGCACCCCCTGGCTTGAAGTGGTTTCCCTCATATACAGGGTTTACAGTTTTGTTCAATGGCTTTCAGTACCCCCACTATACTAACTGTTTCAGCACCACTGCTTGGATGCAGATAAATGCATGGTTGCCAAGTTATTCTCTTGAAAACATTGAATATGATGGAACTGCAATTTTAAAAATGTTCACACTAGTCATTAGCCGCTTTTGAAAGTATGACAAGCCTAATTAGGAAGGCTTCATTTTCTTCTATGCGGGGTCAGATTTTGATGGTTTTTTTCCATGTTGAATAACACCTGGCTCTGCGAGTAGTCTTATTTTTTCAGTGGGACTGCTCTGAGTAAGGTCCTACTCAACATACGGCAGAGTGTCAGAATCTGGCCCTAACTTATTGTTTTATATTGCTAGTGTAGAAGCATAAAAATGATTCTATTGAGTACTTACTAATAAAGATGGGAAAGAAAGAAAAGCATTGGGAATATTTTGATAGCCAGGAGTCTTTCTGATGCATATGAAAATTCAAACAACTAAAAAATCCTCACAGAATTGATGTGGTGAGTTCTACAGGTAGGCATCTGAGCCCATGTAGCCAAAATATAGTAGAGAAAAGTAGAGGGCTAGATACTGAGTGATTAATGCACTTTCCTTTCACTCCATAATTTCAGTGTAGTTGTGAATGATATCCAAATAATGTCACAGAGGAGGCCTTGAAATGGCTTATGGACCTACAACTGCAACCATAGAATGCTGCTCTGCAGATGCCATATGCACATGAGAGAGAGTGTGTAGTTTTGACCAAACTGGAAAACCACTACACTATTCAGTATAATTGTCAGTCTTAGTGGAGGCCCAGGATTGGAACAGCATGCACTTGGATGGTTTGGATCAAGGTGCATTGGCATGGAATAATAATAAACTTATGTCAATGTCAGAGGTGCAGTGTTACTTAATATTTCTTTCTTTTAGAAATTTTGGCACCAGCATTTCATGTTAGTGCCAGTAAAACTGGGTATGCTGCTTTAATAACCATGTTTAGCCTGGCAAAGCTAGTCTTACACCTCATATCTGTCAGTTTAGCATGCAGAGGGGAAGACCTCAGAAATCTTTGTGTATTTCTTACCAATATTTACATGTTCTATGACTGCAGCCACAGTGTAGATTGAAAGGCCAAGGGATATGCAGTGTTACAGAAGGCAGAAAGTGCTGAAGTGGATGACAAGTCTTTTATGTCTTTCCGTGTTCCCAATTTCCTCCTGCATACGGTGGCTAATCCTGATACATTTAGTCCTTGGAATTCATAGGTGTTTGAAAGCCAGTTACATACCACCCTGATATATGACTCTTTGGTGTTGAAAACAGGAGCTTTGTAGAAAGAGAAGAAAGTAGAGGAGTCACTGTTAGATTTTCTTAGGACAGAAGCTTGTGGAAGTTCTTTTAGGGAGGTTTTTTGCAGGGGATTAAAATGAGATAATACAAGTGGGTTAAGAGACTATTTGCTTTCCCCTACAACACACAAACTTTTCATGTAAAATTGTTATCGTTTCCATCTCTACTAGTTTAAGTTTCATGATTGATGAAGTGCTACGTGACTTAAGGCCCTAAACTACCAGCTAATTATGATATTTCCTACAAACTCTAAAGTCTTAACTATAATTTAATAATTAGAATGTGCATGCATAGCAGCTGGATGCTGCACACTTGGGGGTATTGTGCTTCTGAGATTAAATTATAATGTACTATACAGTATGTTGCATGCCCTGCGGTTTAGTGTCTTCTAAAAACAGTAAACTTACACCGTGTCTGATTAAGGCCATAATGAAACAAACAAATATGTCTTAATCTTGAATTTAAAAAGTTTGAAACTATATTAATATTATTAATTTACATAGGCAAGGGATTCTGACTCAGAAGGACAAAACAGCTGCACATTCTGGATTCAGAACATTCATGTCTTGAAACAGGAAGAACGGCTGCACCTTTGGACCAGGCTTGGCATGTAAAGCCTAAGCACATTGCTAATATAGTTTGCATCAGATTTTTATAGATTTATAAATTTGGTGTGTGGTCTCAAAATCCCATTGCAGGCTTTAGAATATTTAATGGCAGCTGTTACAATTGTTAGGGAACAGAGGAAATGTACTGAAAATACCCATGCCCAGATTTTTACAGGTGTTTAGGCATTGCTGTGCTCAGTATTGCCACACCTAGCTGATTTAGGAGCCGTAATATCATTTTAAAAAGGGATTTGGGCACTTGGGAGCCTAAATCCAGTTGATAGGGTTAGACTCCTAAATGCCCTAAATCCTTTGGGTTCAGTTAACCATTGCAAAACTGAGCGCAACAATGTCTAAATACCTTTTCAAAAATATGGACCTTAGCATTGGCAAGACATTGGTGGTAGAGCACTGGATGTTACTACAAACTGTGGCAGATGCTATCAGAGAGCTCTTAAATAAGGTGCAACATGAATTGAGTTTGGAAATAACCAAATCATACTCTTCCACATTAGTGCTAGAATGAGACAACAGATGTAATTGTTTCTTAAAACAGACCCGGGCTCTGACAGCAGATTGTATATGTTGTTTACCTTGCAAGTAATGGTAATTTTTTAATGATGACATCAAAGCTGCTAAGGTGACTGTTGGCTTGTATATCATATGAAGAAATAGCACCTGTAGAAGTAGATGCCCCAGATAAGAATACTGTCTTCAAAGTACTGAATGCCAGAAAATATTGTCACTATCTGTTGATGGGTGAAGCTGTGCAACACAAGATAATGTTTGCTTGGACACTCCAGGATAAAAAGGAGCTACACCAATGAAAAAAGACTATTTTAAACTATCAGTATTAATCCAAGAACATACCATCATAGAACTGATGTCAGAACAATTTCCATTGGTTTTGTAATGGAGCTCAACTTTAGAGCATTTAAATAATGCTTGTGAAACAAATTGAGGCTGTCTGAGTAAATAAAAGAAAACAAGAAAGCACAGATTAGATCCAGGGAGGAAATGATTTTCCTGTTCTGTAAAATGTTTTGAGACTTCAAAAATGTTTCTTATTTTCCACTGGGATGAAACCAAGACCTTGAAAAGTTTGTCATGAAAAATGAGAGAGAACTACCTGTTACAGAATAGCTACTGGTCCAGTGGTTAGGGCACTCACCTGGGATGTGGGAGGCTTAGGTTCAAATCCCTGTGTCTCCCACATCCAAAGTGAGTGCTATAACCACTGGGTCAGTCTCTTCAGTTGGAGCTGTTCCATTTTGTATGACTAATTAAACGTTCATTGGGTTAGAGAGAGACTGACTCAGAGCAGAGACTTTAACTTGGATCTCCCACATTCTGGGTGAGTGCCCTAAGAACTGGGCTTTTTGCTATTTGGGAGTGCTATTTCTTGCTGTCTATCATGAGAAATTCCATTCTGGTCCTGAGAAACGTTTCTGACAAATGGTTAGTCAAAACTGATATGTTCTTGGGGGGAAAAAATTGGTTTAAACGAATTTGTATTTTCTGACAAAATATTTTGTCAGCAATCCCCGACCAGCTGTAGCACAGACCCAATCAGTCCATCTAAATCAGGGCTGTTCTTAATCCGTTGGGGATCATGAAAAGATTTCAGTGTGGTTATGACCACTGTCTTCCCCCTTCAATTCTCCGCTTTACCCTTTTAAACAAAATTATGGTTCTAGCCCTTATGGTTATGGGGAAAACCTAAAAAACAAACTGAGCATAAACTAACGCAGTTATACTGGCCTGTATCTACAGCCAGTCAGAAACAATAGCTCAAAGTGTTTATCTCACTCAAGACTCTGTGGACTTTGTGATTCTACAGTCATGGATTTTTTCCACTGTGGTGCTGAATCTACCATTTTTCCAATGGAATTTGCCATTTTGCTGTAGCTGAGCACCCAATACTTTGCTTTGTCTCCCTGCTCTACTTGGACCTGCCTGTGCTGCCGCTTGCTCTCTAGTTTTCCCTTCAAGAGGAAGTTAATTGGATTACAGCACATTCTCCCTACACTGGTCTAAGGAGCGAGGCAGCACGACGCTCATGACCATTCATAATTTCTTACTATTTGCCCCTCCTCTGTGGATTTGCTGGTTACAGCCTTGATTTCACTCTACAGCACACCTAGACCAAATCACATACCAGATTGCTGTCAGTTGTCAGTAGCTGGTGAAGGATTCTAACATGAGAAGGATGGAGCAGTGAACCATTTGGAGAGCAAGCATCCATCTTGGCAAAAGAAATCTACTAAATTCCTCAAGTGAAAGCTGATGAGTTCACAAAATCAGAAGGGTGTTTTATTAAGTAGCAGTCCTGAAAAGATGAAAGTTCTCTGAGCATCAGAGTTGGTATCACTGCAAATAGCGTAAGTTAATGAGTCCCTTGTAATTGGGGAAACATTGTTGTGCCCTGTGTCTCATGATAGTTATGTTGTGATTGATGTCACTATGTTGGTATTTGAAATGATGGTGCCATTGGGAGTTCGCTACTTAGGAGCTTTTGAAAATCCCATCCGGCACCTAACTACATATTCATACTTCTAAAAATATTTTTAAAAAATCTGGCCCATGTGACTAGAATCCATTGCACCTTGAGCCATGTTCAGTTCACCACAGAACATAGGCATCAAAGAAGATGCCACTGGAACTATTAAAAAAGGTATCTAATGAGATTGTGAACTTCATAAAGATAAACCCACAAGTGCCCCCTTCACTATTTTGTGTGAGGAAATGGGCACCTTATATAGGTAACTCTTCCAAAACTGAAGTTCACTGGGTTTCACATGTCAAAGTTTTCCTAACTTGTTTGAGCTCAGAGAAGGTAAAGAGTTTCCTGGCTAAATAAGCCTCTGTCCTTGCTGAATATTGCACTGACCAGATAAACTTGCTCAGAATGCTTCTCTTAGGGCAGCTTATGACATGGGATCTCATCCTGAGGGTTTCAAACAAGTGTCAAGGGACTGTGACCACCTCACCCTTCCTATACTGGTAAATGTGAGGAGTGTCTTGGCTAGATTAATGGGGGTCCTGATGGAAGAGTATTCTAGAACAGAAAAGATTGGGAACTGCTGCTCAGTCTAGATTGTTCAATTAATCTAGAAAAACACCTAGAATTACCATACTCAAGTAACAAGGAGCCCATCAGCAGCACCTCATTCACCTTAAGCGTATGAGACCCTCCATAAAATTTCCCAGAGGGAACAGGTCTTGAAGAAGATCCCAACATCCTTAGGAAAGAGAGACTTAACAAAGGCTGAGCAGCAGCACCAGAGGGTGAGGGCTGGCATAGGTCTTCCTCATCTCACAAGCAGATCTAGGACTTTGTAAGTACATGGTGTCTCAGCAGTCAGCACATACCCACCCTTAGTAGCACCAAGTAATGGCTCCTTTACATCTCAGGAACTCCAATGATGTCATTATTTGTAGACTCCATGAGCTTTATTATGTGGGTTTAGAGACTAGCAGGTGTGTGAGGAGTCAGAAGGGGGTGACGGTAACCAGGGCCGGTGCTACCATTTAGGCAAACTAGGCGGTTGCCTAGGGTGCCAAGATTTGGGGGCACCAAAAAGCGTTGCCCCCAATTTTTTTTT
>NW_020664440.1:24609741-24611346 GCF_002925995.2 Terrapene triunguis
CTCTGCTACGCCCCCTCCCCGAGCACGCCGTCGCTGCTCCACTTCTCACGCCTCCCAGGCTTGTGGCACCAATCAGCTGTTTGGCACCGCAAGCCTGGGAGGGGAGGAGAATTAGAGCGGGGGCGGCGTGCTCGGGGAGGAGGTGGAGCAGAGGTGAGCTGGGGGGGCGGAGCTGCCGTGGGAGGGGCGGGCCTCAGGGCAGGGGGGAGCTGCTGCAGGAGGGGGGGCGCCTCAGGGCGGAGGGGGGGCGGGGAGCTGCTGCAGGGCAGGGGGGAGGTGCAAGGTGGAAGTTTCGCCTAGGGCGCGAAACTTCCTTGCACCGGCCCTGACGGTAACCAAGTAGGAAGTTAGGCACTTAGTGGTTTACAGCCGTGGACACCATCAGAGATTATGCTTCAGTAGTAATTGATAGACTTTGTTTTCTTGTATCTCACACCTGCAGGGGCCTACCTACCCCTCCCAGCCCTATGTGGAGGACACATCCCGGGGGGGTGGGGGGAAGGACATGTTATCTGAGGTCATTCTGAGGGTTGTGTGTGTGTGTGTGAGTGAAGAATGAAAGCTCTTTGGGAGAGGAGCTACTGTATGTATATGTTTGTACAGTGCCTACCACAATGGGTCTCTGGTCCAGGATGGGGCTGTTAGGTACTACTGCAATACTACTGCAATAATGACGGTAGGTAGACAAGTAGTTGGGGAAAACCTATATAGAACGGAGATAAACTGGTGTAGGATAAATAAAAGTAATGTAAAGTATAATAAAATATGAGCAAGTTTCACATTTTTGTGGGTGGAGGGCAAATGTGAAGGGGGCACAGGGAGGTTTGATTTGATAGGGAATTTTTAACAGGATAAGTAAACAAGTTGTGCCCATTGTAAGCTTATGGTAGCAAGCTGTGACAAAGTTATTTTCAAACATAGTTCATACAAAAATGTGACTGTTTAAAAGTTCAGAATTGTTTAGATAGAATATACTGAAGTACCTTTAATGATTTGTATGACATTTGTAATGTGCAATTAATGAGACCTGTACATAAGGGTCTCATGCTACCAATGTCACTTGCTGGCAAGATAGCTGCTGCTGAGCTCTGAAATGTCAATAGTAATTAACAATTATCTTTATTAAGTAAGTAATAAATAATGATCTTTAAATAAGATACTACATTTATTCACGCTGAGAAGTGACTCCCAACATGTGAACTGACTATTAATCTAAGCAAAGGAAAATAGTGGTGTTTTATTTTCAATAGACTGGAGGAAATTTCTTCTGGAGACAGTGTAAGAGTAAGACACTATATGTAATATGGCTAAGTAATGACAGAAAAGAGTACATATTTGGATGATGCTAAGGAATGGAGAGGAATAATTTAGTGTGGCACATGGAGGGATAACTAGGAATAATGGAATGCGATTAAGAAAACAAAAATTGATTGAATCACACAAAAACATATTAGGCTATGGAAGTCTCCCATAGGATGTGGTACAAGCCCTAATGCTTGGGAATTTAAAAATAAAACAGGAGAGAGCAGTGCAAAATGTACTTGAGAGAATAATTTTTGCATTGGCAGAAAGATGTTCTGGATGATCTAACTTCTGTCATTTCCT
>NW_020664440.1:24611746-24622941 GCF_002925995.2 Terrapene triunguis
CTCATACTACACAGGGAATTATTCCAGAATAACTATTCCTGATTAACTCCCTGTGTGAACACACTTATTCCAGGATAAGAGTGCCTTGTGCTGAATTATCTTAATCTACTTTGGAAATTTGCTAATAAATATGAAAAATAGACTTGTTTATTTAGAATTCATTTTACACATAGTTTTACATTTGTGTTCTCTCATTGGCAGAGAACCAAAACCCCATAACTTTTGCATTTCTGGAACTCCTTGATGGTAGCAGTCAGGCTTTTCTGGTCATTGCTGTCCGTGTTACTGTGTATACTATCACTAATGTTTCCACTGAGTTAAATGCTTTTGACCTTTTATCACTCTTGGAAAAGCATCACCTTCATCTTTGAGTGAAGCTATTATTGGTGTAATGAAAGCATGAAGTTCAAAGACTTGAAGACTTCGTACTGTAGTTAAGTTTAACAGTAATGATAAATGAGAATTCTTTGTTATGCTTCCCCCTTCATATTATGGTTACCAGATGCAGTCAGAGCTAACAGTGCCAGTTTGGTCAATTGCTTTGATAATTTTCTTGTTGCCAAGTAATATGTACTTCTTGGAGGTAGACTCAATGGTGGTATGTTTGAATAAGTGTAGATATAACCCAACTTCAGAATAGAATCTGAAGCTAATTCACTTCCTTCTCATACACCTGAATTTAATTTTAACATCTAACCAGATACAGTGCTAAGATCAAAGTGAAATAAAGTGCATGGGGGTGAAGAGTTACTTGGAGAGGCAAGAGGAAAATGGCATAACATTGTCTGATGTTGAAATGTGAAAGAGATGCTAAGCCCGACTTTCTTCTCACTTAGCTATAAATCTGGAGTGAGTCCACTAAAGTCAGTTATGACAGTGTAAGACCTTGGGTAAGTGAGAGGAAGATCAGCCCCACTGTTTTTATTGCATAAGAAATGTCATGAATTGAAGGCACAAATCTGTTTCTAGTCTTGCAGGGAACATGGGGATCATATGAGTCCTTTTATTACTATCTACGCAGCACCATGCAGGATTGATCATGCTGCTGATCAGAACAAGAGAGCTTCTGGGCGCAGCTGCCTATTTGCCCATTACTGTTCCTGACTCAGAGTGAGAAATTGCTAAAGTGCCACATGAATTTTTAAAGAATTAGTCTTAAAAGCAGCTGCTTGTTGATAAAGAGGATTGAGAGTATGTAAAGATATATTTTAACCTGCAGTGAAATACCTGCTGTAAGCTATCCTAAAATATTCATCCATAGTTAAGTCTGGATTTTTGTCATGGCTGTCAGGGGAGCAATAAATAACATGATTTTAATGTTTGTTTAAAACAATCCATGACTTTTGAGAGTTTGGGATTTTTGCATGTCAGTGGGTGGATATGATGGTAAACAGTTGAACAAACTTTGAGAGCTGCAAAGCTTAAAACCTGGACTGTGTGGTAAGATAATAGAAAGCAGGAATTTAGCAAATTAGTTATATAAGAGATCAGGCCAGTAAACTATCACAGAGGGCTTCAGTCCCCTCCTTGGGGTCATGAGATACCCCTCTGATCAAGATAACAAATTACCAATAAAGCTTGGTTGGGTTTACGAAGGGTAAACGCTCTGGTATGGCAACTTGAGTTCCTCACTGTTATCACTGCGATTGCACTGTTCTTACTATTTTCCATTAAAACAGAATAAAAAACGTTACTTTCAGCCTGTCTTCTGAAATTCATAAATTAGTAATATTTTGCCTTAACATCACAGCCCTAACAAAAGTTTTAGAAGCACAAGTTTAATTCCCTGACTAAAAACTTTTGAGCCAGATTGTCCCTGCCCTTATGCGTGTGTAATGGGATGTGGTGTATGCACACAAGAAACCTCTCCCTCCTCAAGGGCATGGGATAATCAGAATCTCTTCCCTGAGCGGAAGGCCACAAAGCACTCAAAAGGGGGCAGGAATAGGGCTCCTCCGCCCTTCTCGTTGCATCTCACACACCTGGCAGGCTGCAGAGCTGGCAGCAATCTGTGCCAATCCAATGGATGGCACAATAAGTGTACTCCCTTTGAGAGACTGGGAGAGTTTGTGTTTCCTGAGTCACAATCTTGCCTGGAGTTCTAACGAGGGCTGTCTGTCGTTACATCTACCCCATTCAGACTTTTGACACGGTGTCACAATCTAGCTCATAGTATTCAGTAAGGGCTAGATCAGGGGCGGGCAAACTTTTTGGCCTGAGGGCCGCATCAGGTTTCAGAAATTGTATGGAGGGCCGGTTAGGGGAGGCTGTGCCTCCCCAAACAGCCAGGCGTGGCCCCTGCCCCCTATCTGACCCCCCCGGCTTCTCGGCCCCTGAGGCCCCCCCCCCGGACCCCTGCCCCATCCACTCCTCCTGCTCTCTGTCCCCTGACTGCCCCCGAATCCCCCACCCCTAACTGCTCCCTGCTGCCCTATCCAAACCCTCTCTTCCTTCTTGACTGTCCCCCCGGGACCCCTGCCCCATCCAACCAGCTCTTCTCCCTGACCCCCCCACCGCTGCCCCTCACCATCCCATCCAACCTACCCTCTCCTTTCTGACTGCCCCCCCAGGACCCATGCCCCATCCACCGCCCCTTCTCCCTGTCCCCTGACCGCCCCCGGAGCCCCCACCCCTGACTGCCCCCCGCCGCCCTATCCAACCCCTCCTCTCCTTCCTGACTGCCCCCCCCGGGACCCCTGCCCCATCCAACCACCCCTTCTTCCTGACCGCCCCCAGAACCTCTGTCCCCATTCAACCCCCCTGTTCCCTGCCCTCTGACTGTCCCCACCCTATTCACACCCCTGGCCCCTGACCACCCCCCGAACTCCCCTGCCCTCTATCCAACGTCCCTCCCCCTCTCCCTGCCCCCTTACCGTGCTGCCTGGAGCACCGGTGGCTGGTGGCGCTGCAGCCACGCCGCCTGGGTGGAGCCAGCCACGCACCACGAAACACAGAGCACCGGGTCAGGCCGGGCTTTGCAGCTGCCCTACCCCAGGAGCTCGCAGCCCCGCCACCCAGAGCATTGCGCCCGCGGCGCAGTGAACTGAGGCTGCGGGGGAGGGAGGACAGCGGGGGAGGGGCCGGGGGCTAGCCTCCCGGGCCAGGAGCTCAGGGGCTGGGCAGAACGGTCCCATGGGCCGGATGTGGCCCGCGGGCCATAGTTTGCCCACCTCTGGGCTAGATTGTTCTTCTTCCCTGAGATGAGGCATGTGTGGGGAGATATGGAACTGCTCTACCCCAGGAAAACACATTCTGCCTAAAAATTCCTGGGTATGCAAAGGCTGCATTCCTGCTACTACATCGTTTTGTGGGTGCAGCTTATTTGCCTCACCAGTGCTGGCCTAGATTTTTTGTCTCTACCTCCTCCTTCCCCTCTGAATAGGGTGACCATATTTCCCTAAACAGAAAATGAGACACTGGATAAGAGATGGTCAGTGCTCAGGGGAGTTTACTTACATTACGCAAAAAAGATAAGGCAGGTTCATATATTTTATATATATGTTCATATATTTCTTGGTTTCGTATATTTTACCTAAAACTCTGTAGTTACTGGCATTGTTCCTTGTCTTGCCGTTCTCCAGGGTGTGAAGCTGCTTGATACCAGTTGTATTTCTCTGATGATGCTATTTTTGTGAGGGTTTGCTTGTCTTTCAGCAACTTGTCGTAGAACGCAATACAATCTAGAGAAAAGTTTACTCACACACACACGATAGCCTTCATGGTGGAGACATTCAGATGTGATTGTTTTCAGGAGACCATACATCATTCATAATTGAAAAGACACGTTCAACAGGCACGGTAGTAACAGGCACTGTAGTAACAGGCAGACATAGCACAAATTCCAAAGTCTTGGCTATATCTTTGTATTATACTCCACTACGGTCCATCTCTCGAAAAATCTTCTGCCACTTTTTGGTGATGGGCATTCTCTGATGATTTCAGTCTCAAAGACAACTGGAGACAATTGATTTTGCACTAGATCACTTGTCAAAGAGACGATTCTCATCCAACATATTTAAGGTGGGAATTCTGGTGTGGCATGCAGTGAGGCTGTCTTGCATTTGCTCCCACAGCGGCATGTTCCTCAGCAGTGTCCACTCAAACTTTTTGGTGCACTCAAAGGCAAGCCTCCAGTGCTTTTTTCAATTTCTGTGTCTTGCCTCAGAAAAAATCCTGAAACACTTGGTATTAAACACTTACTTTTATCCGCATCTCTGTGTTTCTTGCTTTTAAAGTGCTGGGTAATGTCATTTCGACTGCCGTGGGCAATGGAGAAATGTGCTCCACATGTCTTGCATACAACTTTGCTGCTGTCCAGTGTTGAAGTGTCTTTTTTTAAAAACTTGAACTGCTTTTGGAGGTCTTCATTACAATTACACAGACGTTTCCTAGACCATTTTTATAGCAAAAAATGACCATACACAAACTCTTGATTCTTCTAAGGACACAGGTATGCACAAGCCCTCCTCTCCCCACTCCCCTCCCCACACAAAAGGAACAAAAGCATCACTTGTCAACATCATGGTGGCAGCACTGCCTTCACAGTTGGGCAATGGAGAGCATCAGCTGCTTGCTGGGGTGCCTAGCTCTGAAGACAGCGCCCCCACCAGCAGCAGCACAGAGTAAGGGTAGTATGGTGGTATTGCCACCCTTACTTCTAACACAACCAGCCCTTGACAAAGGAGAACTTGTGTGTGAATGAACTGTCTATTATCCTTGTAGGGATTTTTTTGGATACATGATGTCAGCCTGCCTCTGGCTGGGACCCTGCTCCGGACAGCCCTTGTTTTGCTGAACCAATTCCTTGCTATGGGCCAAGTTGATCTCCAAGTCAAAGGGTTTATACCAGAGATCTCTATGGCCTGGTGAATCTGCTATTGAAACACCAGGGTAGAATTGATTTGCAAGTGTTTCTTCACAAGGCATTCTCTGAACACTGGCTCAGTCCAGCATCTGAACACAGCACTCTGCCTCTATGGCAGGCAGCCTGTTTGGCTCAGGGGGACTCAGCTACCACAGAATGTGCAATTAAAAACCCTTCCTATTTCAAACTGTCTCATCATTCAGGCTCCCAAGCTAGGCAAACATTGGAGCTGTGAGGAGACTATCACACTGCTTTCAGCCTGCAGCTGCAACTCAGCTAACCAACAAAAATCAGCATTTACAAATTAGAGCACCGTCACTGACCCCCATTGGATGACCTGCATGCGGCATCCTTCAACCCTACTGATGCTGACAATCCATTTAGCCATGTTTTGTGCCCATCAATAAATGGGGTTCCTACCTTCTCCTTGCTGACCTTGCACTGAGATGATAGGAAATTTAATTTAGTGCTTCTATGCAGCCTCCTGGTCAAGGTGCTCAAAGCATTCTATATTAAGCCTCACAGTAAGGAAGGCTCAGACTCTGAGGCAGCATAGAAGTAAGGGTGGCGATACCATGTCACCCTTACTTCTATGCTCTGCCTTGCAAATTGCTCTGCTGTTGCTGGCAGGCATTGCTGCCTTCAGAGCTGACCCCCCTGACAGCAGCCGCAGCTCTCCACTCTGTCACCCTACTCTTTGTGCATCCTGCTCAAAGACCAGTGACTGCAGTCACTGAACTCAGGGAGGAGTGCACCATTCTGATGTGTGTAATACACTCATTTTACCAGAATACCAGGCTACTTGGGAAGGGATTATACATCTCTGAGGCACAATCCTTTAAGTAAACTCTTCACTATGCTGTGATTCAAGCAGTGGACAGTTGTCCCAGCTTGACCCAGACATAAGAACTACCTGTAGTGTCCAGTCAGAGAGTGGGGGCTGCTGCCCTGGGGGGACAGGTTTGAAAGCAGCGCTGCCTGCCAGCAGCAAATTTATCCCATCGTGCTGCTGGTGGGCAGCACGGCCTTCAGAACTGCCCCCCCACTCCCCCAGCAGCAGCTTCTGCTCTCCACTCTGCCTTGCAGCTGGAGAGAGGGTGCGGCTGCCTGGGGACAGCTCTGAAGGTAGCGCTGCCTGCACAAATCAAGGACAAATGCCTAGTTTTAGTGAAAAAGTAGGGACGGCCAGAACAGAGTTGAAAAGGTGGATTGTCCCGCCCAGAACGGGACATATGGTCACCCTATCTCTGAGGCACCATGCACTCTTAGTGGGGTAGAGACAGAGCAGGCCTTGTGTTCCCTGGTGTAGTAGCTGCAATCTTCTTGGCTCTTACATGGGCTGTGCAGCCATGTAAGGACCAGACAAAATGTAGTCCTAAATGTTTTGCTGAAAAACATTGCAGAAACTAGAATGAAAAGCAAGAGAGATCTTTCCTGCTTTTGGTAAAGTTTAACATACTATCTATAAATATTATGATACCTCTCTACTGATGGTAAAACCAAAACTAGTGCTCATCTTGGATAGTGCAATGGAAATTAATATTTGTGTACATTTAATTTTTATTGTATTCATTTTGTCTGTTAGGTAATGAGCTTACTGCAGTAAGTTGATAAGCATTAAACTAGACATCTGCTAGTAACTTTAAAAGTCTAGTCAATTACTGGTATCTGTCATCTTATGGAACATGATGGTAGATACTTATTTGCAAATTCAAGCACATCAGACCCTTGGTTGTAAAGTGCCTCATAGAATGAATCCTGGAGCACAGACTTATATTTATGACTTGCAATGACATGTAAAATAAAATAAAAATTACTGAAACATGATAAATATTTTTATAAGAATTCTTTATTACATAGTGAGCTCTTTGTAAGACATTTTTTCTGGAAACTTCACAGGACAAAGATAAATGACACCAAGAATTTTGGATAAAAACTTTAAAAGACATTTATAGAGGTCAAGAAAAATACTAGTGAACATCAAATTACATACAACTTTATCTTTATTTTATCCCTTTTAAGACTAAAGTAAACATGAAAATATAAACTCATCAAAACAAAACAACCTTCCTCCCACCCACAAAAAGAACAAAAATCTTGTTGGGTTTTTTTTCTAGCTTCTCTCCCTAGAATCTGAAACAAGATTGAAGGAGCAGCTTTGGAGAAGCAAAACTATTTGCTGCAACTCCAGTCTACTCTGTGCCATTATAAAGACTTACAACAAAACAAATGAAAATTGTTAATGTATTAAATGTCCTCACTTATAAAAACTTAGGTTGCCTAAGCAGCATTTAACATAACAGATTAATTTTAAAGGCAAAATAAAGGAGGGGGGTAGTCTTGTCCTTCCCCAACTCCTCAAACAGTATTAAATACATCCACTCAGTCCTCAGAAAAAGCCTGAAAAGACATTGTTTTGTCATAATTCCAGTATTAGGAAAGTTAAATAAGGAAGGTAATGTATTTTTAATAAATACATCATCATTATCTGAACTCAGAGGTCCCGCAGCTGAAAACTCCTTGCCACCAGTTTCCTGAAGTTTAAATCTATGGTATGTTAACTTGTGTGCTATGAAAAATGTAATTTCATAGGTAGCCATGTTTGGCTTTGTATATGAAAGGAAGTACTTGAATTACACCCAGAAGTCAGTAAGGAACCAGATAACTGGTATAACGTGCTTCCTATATCTAATATCACTAGGCAAGCAGTTGTATCTCACTCTAGCTGAATCTTCTAACCTTCAAAGTTAGCCCCCTTTCCCTCCCCATTGTAGGAAACATTAAAATAATCCAACCTAGAAGTCTCAGAAATGTAGAAAATTACAATGAGACCCAGAACTGAGAAGTATTGCAAATACTTTACCAGATGTAGATAAGAAATGAAGATTTTGGCCACCAATGTGAACTAAGTTTTCAGCACCGGATGAGATCTAAAAGCACCTCCAAATTTCATTATAGTGTAAGGAACTATTCTTCATTTGCCAGAAAGGCTGGTCTAAGAGATCTTTTCATCTCTTAATTTCCACAATAAATAGGATTTAATAAATCTGGGTAAATACGTGTTTGGCTGTTTAGGATAATAAATCTCAGACATGTTAATGACACCGCAGAACCTTTTATAAACAAATTGTTGAAAAAAGGAAAATTCAGATACTACACTAAGATGTTTTTATTTTCATTGTAGATAATATAAGTTTTGTATACAAATTTGCTATGTCACAGGAAGAGACAGAACAAAATGAATGTAGCAAAAGATAAAGTGTGGCTGTCTCTTCACACTGAAAACAGCTATCCTGAACAAAGCACCATTTCAGATTATTTCTACTTCCTGTTCAGACATTTATAGTATTAAGGCATTGCCATGTTACCTTTGCTGCTATTGAAAGGTACAAACTGTTAAACAGATGTTGATTAAAGAGGCCCAAGTTGCTGCGTTTAAAATTTCTGTTTAAGTTTAGTGGTGCTTTGATAGTTTACACACATAGAAAGTCTGTGTCTGGCTTGAAGTAAGTAATGGTGCAACTCAATACGTGCATTGTCTTTTGTACCGCTATATTGCAAATATTAAATTACATTCATAGCAATGAGAATCCTTAGGTCTCCGATGAAGAACATTTGGAACGCTTCAACTCTTAATTTCAGCTACATACACTGACCATATGTTAATTTTGAATGACTTTAAAAAGGGCATCTTTGAAATTAGAAGACCAATGTTGTAGATGCCTCCTACTACACTTTTTTCTTTTATGTAAACAAAATCTTGTTGTTCCCAATATAAAAATAGATGCTATCTCTCATCAGTGCAAACTAAAAGGTATCTCAGACAATGAAGTATTTCTTTTCATTAATAGTATGTGATCACTTAAGATGTTTGTGATTTTTTGAATGTATATTTTCTAATAAGTGCTTTGAAAAAACGTATATAAAACTTTTCCCAGGTAAAATCAGATTAGCTGTAACAAGCTTCTGTATACATTTTTGGGGGATGGATTCTCAGATAGTGTAAAGCAGCATAGCTCCACTGAATTTGTGAAGCTCTGCTTATTTACTAAGGATCTGGACCTATAAATATAATTCTCTTACTTTAAATGTCAAAAAATATGTCTACCATAGATCATTCTTATTCTGTTCAAAATCCTCCCTCCCCCAAATCCAAGTAGTAGGCCTGTGGATCAGTAAACAAAATTGAATTCTTTCATCTGTTGGTTTTATTGGAAATACTGGTCTATTATCACGAATAGTATAGAACAACTAGAATTTAGAGGACTTGGAAGTTTCTGGAGGTGTTTCTTGGGCTGTGGGGACAAATATACATTTCAGAAGTAAAGATCACAGATAAACTTTGAAGAATTTGGCTCACAGCCTTTTTCCCTTTCAAGTGTGAAGTCAGCGATTTATACACTACTGTATGAACATTTTATGACTTACGAGTTCTCTATTTAACTGATACTGTAAATAATGAGAGCAAGTACTGAATGTTCTCTATATTCAGTCATGTATGATAACATAGGATATAAATTTACATATTTTCCAGAGGTAATTATCAAGGTGTATTTTTAAATGTCATTACTCCAACTATCATTTTCATGGAAGGCTGCATAAATAATGTAAAGTTGTGCTACAAACCCGCATATACAAGTAAAAGTATAATTGAAATCAAAATTTCATTTGTGGCCAACTTAGTCACAATAAACCCTAGAAAATATACATCAGAAACTTGCTACATTTCTACTATAACTGTGTATTCTCTTAAGTGGGTTTGTGGCACAGCCTAATGTTTAAATGTGAATTTCCTTTTTTCCTTCTTAATTCCTGTATCTTCTTTCCATTAGAATCAGATCGGGGCTATAGTATGGTCTGTACTTAAATAGAAGATGCATTGAGTTCCAAAATTCAAAACTGGCAGGGTTTGTTAAATGTGTTTTAAATTATCTAGGAAAGGGAACAAAGGGGAGCTTTTGATTAACACAAATAGTCTTGTATCTTAAATAATGGTAAAGTGTACCATCAATAGAAAGCAAAATGTATAGTTAAAGTAAAAAGGAAATGTAGGTGAAATTTTGAAGCAAAATATGAAGAATGAGAAAACTGTTGATATACTAAAGCAGGGGTAGGCAACCTATGGCACGTGTGCCAAAGGCGGCACTCAAGCTGATTTTCAGTGGCACTCACACTGCCCGGGTCCTGGCCACAGGTCCGGGGGACTCTGCATTTTAATTTAATTTTAAATGAAGCATCTTAAACATTTTAAAAACCTTATTTACATTACATACAACAATAGTTTAGTTATATTTTATAGAATTATAGAAAGAGACCTTCTGAAATGTTAAAATGTATTACTGGCACGTGAAACCTTAAATTAGAGTGAATAAATGAAGACTCGGCACTTCTGAAAGGTTTCCGACCTCTGGACTAAAGTGTCTCCATGAAAATGCAAGGAGTATGGAAAATCAAGAAAAAATAGCAATATTACTAAAGTATGATGTTTAGACTAAGTCTGGTATTGATTCTTGTGATAAATGAAGGGTGAGGGTAGCTCCCTTTTATGGACACCCAGCCAGCCAGCCAGCCAGCCAGTTACTTATAAAGTACCTCTTGGTGGCTGTTCTCTGCTTGCTTTACCTGTAAAGGGTTAAAAAAGTCCCCAGGTAAAGGAAAGGGAGTGGGCACCTGACCAAAAGAGCCAATGAGAAGGTTAGAACTTTTTAAAATGGGGAAAAAAACTTCCCTTTTGTGTTCTCCGGGAAAAAGGGGAACAGGGAGCAGTTATGCGATGAGAAGCTTTAAGCCAGTTATGATCATAAATCATCAGATCATACCTAGACCTACTTATTTGGAACTCCCAAATGTGTAAGTAGATCAGGAATGTTTAGAAAGATGCAATTAGGTTTATTTCTGTTTATTTCTTGGCTTGTGGACTCCTCTGTGCTAACCCCAAATGCTTTTTGTTTTGCTTGTAACCTTTAAGCTGGACCTCAAGAAGGTTATTCTTGATGTTTACATTTTGTAAGTGGTTTTTTTTTAAAATCTAGCAAAAGCCCAAGCTCCAGATGTATTTTCTTTCTATTTGTTTTTAATAAAATTTACCTTTTTAAAGAACAGGATTTTTTTGGTGTCCTAAGAGGTTTGTGCATATGCTGTTTAATTAGCTGGTGGCAACAGCTGATTTCCTTTGTTTTTCTTTCTCAGCAGTTCCCCAGAGGGGGTGTGTGTGTGAAAGGGCTTGAGGGTACCCCACAGGAAGGAATTCCCAAGTGTGCCTTTCTGGTTTCAAAGGGGTTGTTTGCATTTGGGTGGTGGCAGCATCTGCCCATCCATGGTCAGAGAGAAA
>NW_020664440.1:24623341-24764322 GCF_002925995.2 Terrapene triunguis
TGAGGTAAGCGCCGCCTGGAGTCTGCACCCCTCACCCCCTCCCATGCCCCAACATCCTGCCCCAGCTCTGATCCCCCCCTGCCCTCCGAACCCCTCAGCCCCAGCCCGGAGCCCCCTCCCACACCCTAAATCCCTCATCCCCGGCCCCACACCAGAGCCCGCACCCCTAGCCAGAGCTCTTACCCCCCACACACATACCCCACCCTCTGCCCCATCCCAGAACCCCCTCCCGCACTCTGAACCCCTCAGCCGCATCCTGGAGCCCCCTCCTACACCCCAAATCCCTCATCCCTGGTCCCACAATGGAGCCCGCATCCCCAGCTGGAGCCCTCACCCCCTCCCACACCCGAACCCCCAGAGCCAGCCCGGTGAAAATGAGCAAGTGAGAGAGGATGGGGGAGAGCGAGCGACAGAAGGAGGGGGGATGGAATGAGCAGGGGCAGGGCCTTGGAGAAGGGGTGGGGCAGGACGGAGCCTCAGAGGAGGGGCCGGGCAGAGATGGGGCAAGAGTGTTCAGTTTTGTGTGACTAGAATGTTGACAATCCTAGTTTCCAATAATGTGCTTCTTAGTTTCCTTCCTTGTGACACTTTAGGAACCAAAATATAGAACCTGTTTCCAGAGCAGATTGCTCTTTGGTTTTTCAAGTTGTTATGCTAATTTATATACAGATGAGACAGTTTATAAATACTGTCCACATGCACACGTATGTTGACTTCCTTGAATACTGCGTGCAGATGTGGTCGCCCCATCTCAAAATAGATATATTGGAATTGGAAAAGGTTCAGAAAATGGCAACAAAAATTATTAGAGGTATGGAACAGCTTCCATATGAGGAGCGATTAATAAGACTGGGACTTTTCAGCTTGGAAGAGAGACTGCTAAGGGGGGATATGTTAGACGTCTATAAAATCATGACTGCTGTGGAGAAAGTAAATAACGAAGTGTTATTTACTTATTCTCATAACACAAGAACGAGGGGTCACCAAATGGAATTAATAGGCAACAAATTTAAAACAAACAAAAGGAAGTATTTTTTCACACAATGTGCAGTCAACCTGTAGAACTCCTTGCCAGAGGATGCTGTGAGGGCTAAGACTGTAACAGGGTTTAAAAAAGAACAAGATCAGTTCTATCAACTGATATCTATATATACCTCTTCTCTGCTGCCTCTCTTTTCTGGAACAAAACTATCTACTGTGATTCTAATTGCCTCCTAAGAGCCTTTGCCATTTCTCACTTTGGACAGAGGCCCCCAAGTCTGTCCACCTAAAATTAACATCGAGTAAGGTGGACAAGATGATATTCACAGAAAGGGATTTGCTTCTCCACCTTAAGTGATGTGTAGTAATCTACACACATACTGTACAGTATCCAGTTTTCAATTTGTTTATATTACTGCATGTTTAAGGCCTGATGCTTTTCTGTGTCTTTCATGCCAAATAACATAGCAACTTACTGCAAAATCTGCTTGAATATTCTTTGCTTATGCCACTGCTTCCTACTTGGGTGCAGCCTTACCAACTATCAGTACAAAAATGGCCCTGTGCAGTAGAGCCCCAATTTCTGGAAGCATCTGAGAGTATCATCTGGAGAAACAAACCATACAAGGAGTTAGAACAAAGCCAAAGTTCTTTGTATTCTAGGCAATAAGGGGTCAGAGTTTCAACTGCTCAGCATACACAACCAGAGCCAGATTTTTAAAAGAGCTCAGCACCCAGCAGCTTCCATTGTGACACTTACGGACAAATTTTCAAGAGTTCACACCCATTATGCTGAAGTCTTTTGAATAGCTGGGCCTGTGCACCTACAGAAAAGTATTAGTAAGGAAGATTAACTAGTAAGGAGGATTGTCCACATCTTGGCGTAGCATAATATTAATTAGGGTTACCATACGTCCGGATTTTCCCGGACATGTCCGGCTTTTTGGGCCTCAAATCCCTGTCCGGGAGGAAATCCCCAAAAGCCGGACGTGTCTGGGAAAATAGGGAGGGAGGGGCTGGTGGTGCTCGGCCGGCAGCGCTCGGCCGGGGGCCGGCGCCCCAGGGACCAAGCTGAGCCGGGCGGGAGACGCCGGGGCCAGAGCCTCTTGGCCTGGGCCGGCCGGCCACTAAAAGGAGCCGCTCGGCCGGGGGGGCTGGACTGGGCCGCGCCTCCTCGCGCCCCCCTACCCCAGCCCCAGCTTACCTGCTGCCTGCCTGCTTCAGGCTTCCCGCGAATCAAATGTTCGCAGGAAGCAGCAGAGTTGGGGCGGGGGCGGGGCGGGGCTGGGGGTGGAGTTGGGGCAGGGCAGGGGCCCCGTGGAGTGTCCTCTTTTTGGACACTTAAAATATGGTAACCCTATATTAATTAAATTGTAAGATCCTTGAGCGAGTCTTCCGTTGTGTTTAGAAAGCACCTAATACATTTTGGATGTGTGGAGTGTGAGTCTTGTTTAAGAGTTCAAGAGCAAAGTTGTTTTGTTCAGTGTTTACTGATGCCCTAAGGAGAAGGGGACACAAAATGAATATTTCCTGATACACAAGTGGATATTATCAGCCCAGGTTTATTTTGGCCAGCTTCCTGTTAGAGGTTAATTTTAGCATTAGGGTCCAGTTTGCTGTCAACTGGAGTCTGGCAGTAGAAGCCAGGCCCTCAGTCTAGGAGCTCCTTTTCCTTTGACAGCCTTTCGTTCTCTTGGCTTAGTCTGCCCACTGACGAGCTTTTATAGTTCTGTAGAAGTGTCAGCACGCTCGAGGGCAGCTCCCTCCCTAAGGCTCATTTTGGCTTTCTCCTCCTCTTTTTCCTAGTTGCTCTGTGGTAACTCAGCAGCTAGTTCCTTCCCTCTGAAGGCCATGTGGCTGCCTCAGTATCCTGAACAGGTAAATTTGCATCCTATATACTATGGGGGAAAGATGGAATGCTCCCGTAGTATTTAGAGCTACTTAGAAAATTTCCAGAAGAGTTTATTCATGGAAAACAGACTGAATATATATATATAGAGAGAGAGAGAGAGAGAGAGAAAGAGAGAATATTTTTGTAGTGGGAAAAATAGTAAAAATGTCCCCCCCCATTTTTGATCAGTTCTACTAGTACAGATCATTTCTCATTACTCTTTCACTCATTCATTGATAGGGCATGATTATGGATATGGTTTTGTTATGGTAAAATTAGGCAAAATTCATGGAGCAGTTGTGGTAAAAATGTACAAAATCATGATACTGTCACGGCAGGGCTGAAGCTGAAATCTGAGCCCTGAGATGGGGTGGGGCTGAAGCTGAAGCCAAGGAAGTAATAGAGATGTGTTAAAGTCACGGAATCCAAGACCTCCGTGACCAAATGGTACCTTTAGACATGATACTATCACAGTGTCTAAGTATACAGGAGTTATTAACAAATCGGAGGTATTTTTATTACAAAGTAATCAGAAAAAACTTTCTGTACATTTTTATATGTTAGAGACCCCCTATTACAGATGCTATTGTATGTGTAAAAGTGCATGTTACCAGCATAGTTGTATACGTTTTTTTATCTTTTAGTGATTATTTGTAGAGCTGTTAATTCTTTTCTGTACATATTTTGTAACCAAGGAGAATATTACCCCAGTTAATTTCCAGCCAAACTGTATTTCTGTTTTTTATAATAGACTAATACTTTACATTTCTGAAGAGTTTTTTCTTTTGAGTAGTTTAAGCTTTTTACTAGTATTGATGGATATTATCCCTATTTTACAGATTGGTAAAATGAGGCACAAAGAGCGTCTGGTGCTTAATCACACATGAAGTCTGTTGCTAATGTCTGAATAGAACCCAGATCTCTTGATTCCTAGTCCTGTGTATTTAACCACTAGACTATTCTTCCTAAGTCTAGTTTACTAAAACTTATTTATTGAACAGATTAATATTAATAACCATTTTAATTTCTTCTATGAAATATTATTTACCCGGTCTCTGGCCTTTCCAGATTATTCAAGTCAAAATCGCTGGTTTTATTTGTTGTACCAAGTTCCTTCCATTGAGCATATCCTTTCTGTTCTTTGGTAGTAGCTTTAGAGCTATTCTGTGGCTGGTTAGTTAAAATTGAATGGACTGTGAAATAACAAAGTTAAAGATACAGTAAATCCATGTTACTACAGAATTTAATAGCTGTCTTTTTCTAGCCAAAATATAACATGGGCATCAGAATGTTTCTGAATTCCTAAGTTAGGTGTTTCCTACTACAGAGCAGACAAACTTAAACAAATTGTTAAGTTATCCATGGAAAAATCAAGTTTAATAGAGATAACTATTAGGTCTATTCAGCAGAAAGTTTGAGTTCTGCAGTTTCAGCCAATGAGCCTTGATAGGCTTTTGTGACAGCTGAGTGTGATTCAGGAGCTGAAAGTCTCTTTGTAATGTTCCCATAGAAAATGGACTCCAGGCATTGGAAATCCCAGACTAGTGACAAGAAAGAAGTCCTATTACTCTTTGTCTTGTTATACCAATGGAGTGAGTGTAAGAGAATTTCCCCCAAAGTTTATCTTTATATCTTCCCTCAAACCCCTCCCCCCCCAAATCTGAAGGTGGTATGCATTCCTGTATTATCTAGTTCTCTGAGACTATTTTTTTAAGTTAAATGTTATAGTGGTTTTATTGAGCTAAAATTATACTTATAAACTTGGTAAAAGCCAGCATCCTATTTTTCCTAAAATAAAAGTTTCTCTATGTTGATCTTTTTATATTTTTTCTCTAAAATATCAAAGCACTGTTTGGGACTAAGGGATGGCACATTTAAATTCAGAAAACAAAACTAATTTTGAGTTGCCAGATTACTAAAATGTGTTTGAAATCTCTGTCCAAACTTTATTTTTTGACACTCCAGTCACTTAGAAATAGCCAGTTTTTTTAATTGTAGAAAACAGTAGTATATGACAAGATTCAGCCTGGAACTGATTTTTACAGCCAAATTGTTCCATTTATTTTATTTCTTTATTTATTCAGGTTTTTTTTTTAGAAATATAAGTACAGGTGCCCACCCAGTGGTCCAGGCTCCTATCCCATAACTTAGAAATCACAGTATAAACATAAACAGAGGTCTGTCCATAAATATATCTACCTTAGCTCATACCCTCTTCAACAACCTTAACATTCAAATGGGTTTTGCAAATCTGGGCTCTGACAAACATAATGGGGAGCAAGTTCCAAAATCCAGGACCCCTCTCAGACACTACCCTGCCAGCGATTTCCTCTCATAGACCAATGAAAATAGATGTGTATAACAGAAGTGCTGACAATCTTAATCTGGTGGCAAGAAGTTCTGATTACAACATACTTCTAAATTAAATAGTCTTTCAGGAATATCGTGTTGCTGTTTCTAGAATTTAAAATGTGAGGTTTGTGTATATTCGGGAACAACCAATATCTGCTGCAGAAGGCTAGGATTTATTATGCCACCAGAGCAAATAGGTGTCCAGATCCTCTTAGCAACTTTGAAAAATCTCACCATAAATCTTTAAGTTCAGAAGAAAAAATATGCAAGTCACTTACCTAGAGGTTGCTGATGAGTTCAGACCCATCCCGTTGGCAATAACTCAAAATGGAACCATACTTCTACGAGCAAAGGAGAGCTCCTGTGTTAGCTCTCTCTCCCCGACCCCTCTTGCCAGATGTCCCATTGACTTCATTAAGCCTTGGATCAGGTTTTTGTGTATATACTTATAGTTGATTTGGTATCAGAATTGGTGGAGCTTTTAGGGAGACCTGAAGGTCATTTATGGGATGATCTGTTGCCCTAGTGCTATTTTTGCCACTACTGTTGTTTTCTTCTCGATGGATTGTCGATAGTTATTCATGCATTTGCCATGTACAGTTGTTTATTGGTAGAATATGAATTATTCTCTTTTTCGCTGCTGTAGAGTTGTTTCCTTATATAACATATAGTGACGTGGGGAAGGAGAATGTTTTGTAAACAACAAGCGTAGCATTCAAGCATACCTCTATGTCAGGGTGACTTTTAAAATTCTTTTTATGTTTTATTTTAGATTGTACTTGATCAGTTCACACTTCACTGTTGTGAATGTGTTCGTGGAGAGTTAAATAAATATATATTTAAGCCCAACCGAGAAGACTGAGTGTGGTGTTTCTTAATTGTGTCCTGGCTTGAAGAGTTCTTCTTAAAAATTTGGCTTAAAATAACTGATAAATAAGAATTTGACTTTTAAAAAGTATACTTTACTGTACACTCAGTGCAGTTATGAAAGTGTGCAACTTAACTCAAAATGTAAGTACATAGTACAAGGGTTAATGTACATACATGGGGGGGGTATAGTCTCTTGAGCTCTGTGTGCATTCTAACTCTTGTTAATGTTAATATGAGTTGCACACATTTATTAAGGGAAGGCTATGTCCTAAATAAGTAACTTGGTAGCATTACTGTATTGCATACATTTTATATAACAGGGTTCAAAAAAGAACTAGATAAATTCATGGTGGATAGGTCCATCCATGGCTATTAGCCAGGACTGGCAGGGATGGAGTCCCTAGCCTCTGTTTGCCCAAAGCTGGAATGGGCAACAGTGGATGGGGGAGGGATAGCTCAGTGGTTTGAGCATTGACCTACTAAACCCACAGTTGTGAGTTCAATCCTTGAGGGGACCATTTAGGGACCTGGGGCAAAAATCTGTCTGGGGATTGGTCTTGTTTTGAGCAAGGGGTTGGACTAGATGACCTCCTGATGTCCCTTCCAACCCTGATATTCTGTGATTCTATGATACCTGTTCTGTTCATTCCCTCTGAAGCACCTGGCATTGGCCACTGTCAGAAGACAGGACACTGGGATAGATTGACTTTTGGTCTGATACAGTATGGCCGTTCTTATGGTTAACACAGTTCACATTAAAAATTTGAATCCAGCTTTATTCTAAATTGTTTTAAAGTGCTGTTGTAGACGAGAGTAAGCAACACATCACATCACAGACAGAAAGCCAGATTGATATGTTTTCACTTAATTAAAAAGTATGTCATGTCACAAATGCTGCTATTCCAAATCTAAAATGTTGTAGTGCTTAAACACTGCACAAACAAATAGTTTGTTCCTCTGCTGCTCTTGTCATGAGGTTGGGGTGTGTTGCTTGAAGCAGCATTAACTAGTTCTGGGCTCCTGGCTAAATATTGCTGTAGGACTCAACCTGAAGAAACTGTAGTACTAAAGGAAGTTGGAGATAGTGAAACAGTGCAGAGTGGCCAGTCATTTATGTGGATACCTCTTGCCTCCATGGGTTTGATGGGATGATCAAGGCCAATGTATTTTAATAAGTTACAGTGAACACCAATAAACTGAACTGATTTGGTTTTAGTAATTCACATGTATGTTGGCATTTTAGAAATGATACTGTCATGTGATTTGGGAATGTCCTAATACCTTGATATTTTGGAGAGAGAGCCTGCAATGCAAAATATTAGAGGAAATACAAGGTGAAAATATCTTGTTGTCCCTTGTGCTATTTTTGCTAGGGGATGTCAGCCATAGAAAGCACTCCAGAAATATGTAGAAATGGGAAAAAACTTTCTCTTTTGATAGCAAAGTGGATAATTTGCAGGCATTTGAAAGATTAGAATCTTTCCTCTGTAGATGAATGATTCAGAACTATGATAAGTATTGAAACGACATACAAAAATGAAGAAAAATCTAACATACTTTGAAAAGATTTATAGACCATTACTCACTACCCTGATAAAGACGAGAATAGTAATAACAAATAAATTACCATAATATATGTAATTGGAAGCAGCAAAACATCCTCCTTTAACTCTACTTCATAAACAAAATCTTGCATTTTTCCAAGAAATGCTGTGTATTTTAACATATTTTTCTAATTCGTATTTATTGTAATTTTTATATCTAAATGTCTTAAAACCATATATTTTGATTTTTTAAAAATTTATATAAGTGTAAGTTGTATAATTTTTTTCCCCAAAGAAGAACAAAAATTTACTGTTCATGTGCTGAATCTGTAAGCACTTACAAGGACTATTCTATGACTTGATCATTACACTGTTCTGAAATGTCAAACTATCGAAGCAAAAGAAGTGCACAGTGAAAACATTTTGTTAATCAAAACCCTGATTAAATAAAATAAGAGTGCAGCTTCCATGTCATGGAAGCTGATGTAGGGCGGTGGAGGCAGATTGTATATTGTTCTTACTGGATCAGGACCTTAAGTAGTTACCGTAAAATCTGTTAAAGTAATATTAAAAATTACTTTCTGACTGCCTTGACACTTGATGACTGCACTTCACTCTGTGAAACGTTTCTGGCTACAAATCAATGCTTCTTTCCAAAAACCATTCCCTGTGCTATCTGTCTATCATGTAGCGGTATTTTTTCCCCAATATGTTATAGTAGGCAAAAAAGTTTAATCTGCATCTTAAAAATAATTGGTTTTGTTCTAACTGATTTTAACTAAGAATGTATTTTATCACAGCATTTAAAAAATGTAGTAAAGTGAACAGACATTGGTACAACTCTATATTTTTAATTCTTCTATTGTATTAGGTCACTACGAGAGTTATTTCTTTAGTGATACTAGATTCTGGAGTATGTTGAGATGTGTCTGAAATGGACCATTTGCAGTGTGAGTCAGAACATTCACCATGAGTCATACCAACCAATAAAAAATAAATTGTGTGTAAATAGCCATGTATGGTATTTGCATTTGAGCTACACTTAATATTGTCTTTTTCAGTTGAGTAGTTCATTTTTGCACCCTTCATTATGTTTGTGTGTCTCTGGGAGGGGGTTAACGTGAGAATGGATGCTAGGGTTCAAAATTCTTTGTCTTAAAATCCAACCCTGAAAACACTTTCTGAAGAAAAAAACATATCTGCTGAGGGAGAAAGGGAGCTTGAAATTCTGTCTGTTCATAGGGATATCTTTTCCATTGCATAAATGTTTTTTCTAATAAATCTTTCTCATTAGAATGTTATAATAATTTGCAAAATATTGTTTGGAATTTGGTTTCTTAAAATACATAAGTTTTTTTACTAAATAAAGAATGAAAAAATTTATAATCACAAGTTCTGTTTTTCCTGGGTTTTCCTTTTAGATGTAAATGAAACTAATCTTATCTTTTTTGATTCACTTTACTGGAATATGATGATTCCTTCTGTAATGTGATACACATTTCAGAAAACGAATTAGGTCTTGAGAAACTAAGAGGGGTCAAACAAAATTAGTTTTAGGATTCAAAGAGCCAGTATTACAAAATATTTGTAGTTTAAGTCATTTAAAACCCATATAAATCCAAAGCAGAGTAGAAAATATGTTGAGCTAAATTAATTGTATTAGCAAATATTTAAGGTTTCATAAAAAGGCCACAGAAAAATTTCTCTGAAAAATTCTGTTACACCTCATTATAGATCGTTAAAGGCACTATTTTGAAAATTGTCTTTGATTATATTATTTTCTTGCAAATTACAGAGTGCAGTATCTTAGCTTTAACTTGGATAATGAAAATAATTTTTTTGAGAATGTAGCTTTCTGTAGAATTACAAAGAATGTCAGCAGGTGAGATTTAATTTAATCCGTTGAGTACTCAAGAAGCATTCTGAGACAGTCGCCAAAAAGTGACAGGATTAGCACTTGCAGTTTATTGACAGGATGCCTAATAGATCAGACTATTATCAGAGTGTGTAATGCTTTAAAAAATATAAATAGTGTCAAATTTAAATGATGAGAATATACACATTTATTAAAATACTGAAAGATGAGATGAATTTATTTTTGTAAAGATAATAGCGCAGTGTCAGTGCAGCAAAGGTAGATGGGGATTACATGTTGACAACTTGATGGTAATGCATGTCCTACCTTGCCAGAGGCATGCATGTGAAAAATAAAATTAATATATATATACATGTATGTTAGAGAGAGAGCAATAATCTGTCATAACCTATATCATTCTCGGTTTAAAAAGTCCATGAAGAGCTAGTTAATTTGATGTCTTACAAGATTTTAGTGTCTAAGAATACAAACTCCCATTGTACTCCCTAACCCTATTGAGAGTTCTGTCCAAGTTTAGCTAACCATGAGATCTTGTCTATTCTACCAGATTATCATTAAACTCCTATCCAACTGCTCTTAACAAAACAAAACAAAACAAAAAAAGACGGTTTTTCCTTTCACTTTCCACCAGTATAATCTAAATAACTTCATGGCGCTACTCCAGATTTACACCAGTATCAGTGTAAGTAGGAGACTAAAGAGGCCATTTGTGTATTGCTTTATCTGTGGGCCATGAATTGAATGATCTACATTAAAACAGTTGTAATTCAGTGGGGATGTTTTTAATTTGCTGCCTGTTCTCTTTACCTCTGAGGGGAGAATTTTGTTAAATGCTGTAATATTTTAGAACATGTTTTCTTGGTTAAGGCTTGGATCATATTTTAAAATTAGTTAGAAGGGGAAGGAAATCGTATAAATACTTTGGAATTCAGATAAGCACTGCACATAGGAAATAAGTACTTTAATTTGGGGTGCCTACAATGGGTAGGTCAAGCTGATAAAAATAAAAGAGCAGATCCAACTTTAAATATTGATTACATGTTTTTGGAAACACTCTCCTGGTATTGCCCCCCTCCATTTGAAAATATATTTTGATGAAGCTGAAACATGCAATGGCTTAAATATTCCACAGGGGGTCATGAAGTAGTTGTTAGAATCATTAATACTTGGATAAAAGTAAAGAAACATGGTGTGCAAGTCTCTAAGTACCAGTTAATATGATTTTGGATGTGACTGTTACAATGCCATAAAATAGGTGTTAATGAGTTAGGAACTTTTATCTTCTATTTCTATGTCTGAACAAAAATATTACTATGTATGAAATAGAGATAATTTACAGTAATGAGCTAATCTACATAATATCTTCCCAGCACCTTGTCCACCCCCACCCTCTTTCTGTTTCCTCAAGGAATACTCAGAGAGATGGAGCATGTAGTGTCTCTTGAGCTTTAAGTCTTTATACAGAGCCAAATTCCAGACGTGGAATGTCATGCAGGACAGAATTTGTCCAATTGCTGTGATGCATATTTATATATTTAAATATCAAAATTAAAATATTGTCACCAATTCCACTGATAGCAATGATGAAAATGTATGGAGTATACTTGGTGTGCCTTTTCTAAAGCTAGTATTTTACTGTGTTACAGAGCAAGTAGGGATTTCTTACCCATAGTAATAATGTCATGTACTCACATATCGTACTGTAAAAAGTTTAAATTAGGATACAGTATTGGCATAGTACTATCTGACATATTGACCTAACCACTCTTCAGATTGCAACACATTTTAATAAAGAAATTACCACTAGCATGTGCACATATATTTGCACACTCTCTCTCTCTCTCTCTCTCTCTGTATGTATTACACGCAAACCCTAATTGCGAATTATAAGTTGTCAAAATATCTTCAATTGACTTCACACATTTTAAGGTAAACAGTTTATCTCAGATGTTTTTTCATGCTAATGTGCATCCCTGTTTTGTGGTGGTTATAAATTTTTGCTCATGAGGGGCGAAATTTCTGCTGGCATAACTCAGCTGAATTCAGTGGGGTTAAATGAGCAGAGAATTTGGCTTTAGGTTTTTAATAACTACTCTAGTATACTCTAAATAATCTAGTTCAGCTATAACAGTAGTAGTGGGTCTGATCCTGCTTCCACTGAAGTCTTTGAGCTCTTATGGATGAAAGTTGCTTTGCATGTGCAAAGTATATTGATTTCAGTACATGCAGGATCTGGTCTAATGTGTGCTCTGCTGGAGCCTATCAAAGTAAAGATTCAGGCCCCGATTCAAAACAGTGATTAAGCGCTTGCTTAATTTTAAGCATGTTCTTAACTGCTGTCCTGACTAGGGATGCCTTCCTGAATTGGAGCTTTAATCTGAAGACCTTAAGTAGGAAGACTTAGTGAAATGAATGGGAGTTTTTGCCTGTATGAGGTCACATGTCAAGCTTTGAAGAGGTAATATTTTTCATATAAAGACTGGAGCACTGATCCATTTAATGGCTTTCACTGGAATTAGATTTTGAACACAATATTTATACAATTTTTCCAGATTAATGTTAAACTAATGAGAGAGAACGTTGGAGCAGCTGGATTAATTTGTACACTAAACCTTTGTGATTAATGTGGAACATGTTGATCACCCATGAGCTTGATGTGCAATGATTTGAGAAGAGCATTTCCTCAATAAATGCCCCACTGAACCATTAGGATTGCAGTTTCAATCATATGCAGCGTTTTTTTTGCCAGGTTGCCAGGACCTACGTAAATGTCATATGAGAAGTTTAAAAAACTGCTTCCTATTAAAAATGACAGGATAAAGATAATTTAATCAATACATTAGTGCTTCAAAGCAATGTTTAATTAAGCATCTCAGAATTTGTTTTATAAAATGTCACGCCAGCTTTCTATGATTGATTTGTTCTATTATAAATTGACAACCTCCCAATGTAGTTTTCCCATTATTTTTCTTCCTTTACTATTACTATGCATTTTTATATAACCTACATCAGCCATAAACGGCAGGAACAAAACACAATTGAAAAGAGAGATCTATTTTTGTTCTGCATCAATATTCAAGAAGACTCTTATAAACCAACCACAATGCTAAAGTTGTCTATTTATTCAGCATTATGCCGTTGTCTTCTACCATATAAGGCTCTAGTTGTAAAGATTTTCACAGCCATGAAATAATCTAAAACTTCAGGTTTTATATATGTACAGTAGTAAGTCAGTGACAGGAAGTCTGTGGCAGTTGCTTGGCCAGTCACATCTATAATATATTAAGGAAGAATAAGTGTTTTATAAAACTGCCTAAAAATATATGTGATAAAATTCTTGGAGACACTTTTGTGTGAAAGTGAGCATAGTAGCTAAAATGTTTATTTTTAAGTAGAGGAAAATCAAAGTGATTCAACCAGTGGGTCTTACTTGATATATCTTGTAAGCCCAAGCTACAGTATCTGTGAGTATAAAAATGTAGTTGTTGAGCCTTTAACACTACTGTGTGTTTAACCCTCCACCAGCCAAATAGTTCTGTGCTTCATCTGGGAGACGAAGAGGATAACATCCTTGACAATTTCTTTATTAAGCTCTCTAGTGAATATAATATCTGATGCTATCCAAGGGCTGCTGCTTAGCTGAATCATGGCCAGGTGTAACATGTTCTTAATTTGTTAAGTGATTTTTGCCGTAAAATGTATTTTCACCTTTGGATATGTACTTGAGGGACTACTGTCAACAGAAATAAAAAGACAGTAGAGCAACCTGCCCAAAGGTTCTGTTATTGCAGGATCAGTTGCACAAATGGGAACATTGTGTATGGTAGCTCCATTAATCTATTTTTGACATATGTGGGTATATCATTCTCCTTATTCTAATCCACGTCTGAAGATATGAAGTGGACAACAGCCAGAAAAGTAAAACTGCTCTGATAGTTCTGCATTTGTGTGTGTATAGGTATTCATATGGAATAGGTTCTTACTGTACATTGTCTGTCCATTGGAATTGAGCACCTTAGGTAATAAATCAACATTTTTTAAAATGTAACCAAACTCCATGTAATAGAAGAAAGTCAGCTTCAAGAACGATTAATGAAAGTTGTCTTACTCTGTGATGACATTTTCTGACCATTTGGGGCGGCATTACTATCACACTTATCCAAAGGCATGCTTTTTTTGAAGGTTTCATATCACTTAGGAAACTTCAGAAAGATAAGGTTATACTCTTTTTATACCCATTTTACATAGTAGACCTCCTGAAGTAGACAGGTTAAGCAATTTGCTAAGATCTTAGAGATGGTCATTTGCAGAGCTGGGAATAGAACCCTGGATTCCCCATTCTAACACCCCTAAAGCATTCAGTAAGATAAATCAAAATGCAGTATCACACTGAGGGAGGAACAACATAAGGAGTGTAGGGGAAATTTCAAGTGATGGAAGTGGCACTGATTTTCTAGACTGCTGTTTTCTTTTGGTTTGAGAATATTAAAAAGTTGTAAGCTTACATAAATATGGCTTTATATATGTTATAGCTATAGCCATATTATCAGCTCCGATTTGGTCTGTCTTCCCTCTTGTATATTTTTAAATTTTGCTCATGTTTGCCTTCTTACTCTTAAGAAAATTGATGTTGTTTGCAGTGTTGTTGCAGCCAGGCTATGAGCCACTCTTGGTCACAGAATATGAGAGAGAAAGTGGGTGAGGTAATATCTTTTACTGGACTGTCTTCTGTTAGTGGAAGGGGACAAACTTTCAAGCTTCACGGAGCTTCTCTTCAGGTTTGGAGAAGGAAAGCTAGAGTGGCCAAGCTAATAAGATGGGACAAATCGTTAAGCATAATGGGTTCACGTGTGTTGTGGGAGATCACTTAATATGAAGTGGGCATCTCTACAGTCATAGGACAACGGAGGGTTAGTAGGCAGCAGGGCGTGTACAAGTTGTTGTAATGGGCCATAAAACCAGTGTCTCTGTTAAGTCCATGTTTTTTAGTGTCCAGTGGAGTTATGAATTTAAGTTCCCAGGCTTGTCTTTTGAAGGTGTTGTGCATGTTTCCTTTGAGGACGAAGACTGAGAGGTCAGATATCGAGTGATCACTTTGTGAAAAGTGTTCACCTGTGAATGATAGGGTGTTTTTTTGTCTTATCATTTTTCTATGTGAGTTAATCTGAGAGTGTAATGATTGTCTAGTTTCACCCACATGGCAGTTGTAGGGGCATTTGATGCACTGGATGAGGTACACCACATGTTGTGAAAGGCATGTGTTGGACCCATGCATCTTGAAAGTGGGGGTATTGATCATTGTAGCAGGGGAAGTATATCTGCATGTTTTGCACCTGTTGGTCTGGTAGGGTCTGGTGCCGCTTTGAGTTGCTGAGTCCTATCCCCCTATCCCTGTGGGGAGCTTGCCGAGATTGGGGGGGGGGGATGTTGTTTGAAGGCCAGAAGGGAGAGAGGGTTCAAGAAAGATATCTTCCATGATGTGGTCCTCATCGCATATGGGTTGTAATTGTTTAATGATATCCTGTGTGGATTCTAGCATGTTCTTTGTGGTTTTTGTTTTTTCTTGAGGCATAATTTATACAGGATTCCTTTAAAAAAAGTTCCTTACCAATATGTAATGCAAAAGAAAGAGTATTTATTTTTAAGTTGTATTATTTTTCCTCCTTGACATTTTAAGGTTGTAAAAAGGAATATTTTGCATATGCTGGTGTTTTTTAGATAAGAGTGCATGATATGAAGTAAGAGAAATAAAAACATATAGTCAATGGTAACTAATGTAGTCCTCAGGAGAAGATCCAGGCTACCAATCATGTACAAGAGTTATAATCTGCAGTTTAGCTTGTTTGTTCTCAGGCTATAGATAATGGATAAAAGTGCCTGGTTTGCTGCCAGTACATGGTTTATTTGCCAAATATGCTGTTTCATACTTGTTCAACTTGATCCATATCACAGGTTCTTCCTATTAAGAGCCTGCTTTACATGCAGTTACTTTAAATCAGTTACCCACAAAAATATTTTATGGTACAGACTTTGCTCAACAGATTTGGCACATTTTTTCAGCCGCAGTCCCGAAATCTTTGTGTGAGCATGATTCACATTGAAGTCAGTAGGAGCTTTCAGTGCACAAGGAGAATATGTTTGGTTCTAACTGTGTGAAAATAGGGATATTCTGAATATATTATAAACTGATACCTCAACAGGGTTTCCCTATTTTATATCATAGTTGACCATTCCTGCCTTGTTACTATGTATTTGCCTTTAAAAGTTAAGGACCAACTTTTACTTCTCAATGTTCATACATTCTTGCCAGCAAAACTGTGGCTAAGAGCAAAAGTGCTGGTGGAGACTGGCTGCCCAGATTGTGCATTCCACAAAAAAATTAAGATGAACCAAGCCCCACTAGTTGTCTGTGAATTATGCCTTTGTTATACAATGGAGCACTCAGAAGAATGAGAGAATCATGTAAAATATGTATCATTAAAAAAAATCTAGACATATAAATTAGAGCTACCCCTGGCCAGCTGCCGTTTACATGTTCAGTACTGGTGGTTGCACCTTCAAAAGGCTAACCAATGCTGGGTGCACCTCCAAGAGTTTGGTTCAAATAAACATTTAGAAGTTAAGATGCTTATCCATAGGTTTTGAGGCTTCCTTTCTTCTTCCACAACACCCTCCAAATCCACCCCTTCTGCCCCAAAACTTTCTAATATGTAGCCATGAATATTGAAAGAATTGAGCAAAAGATGAGGTTGCTCTGTTGCTCATCATGTGTGGTATAGAAGATCTGCAGTAACTTGAGGGATACAGCACAGTACGTGTACATGTAGCCGTTTTAGTAATGCAGATTATTATGGCTCAACTCCCTGCTTGAATAAGAAAATATTGATTAATATTGTGATCTATTTATATTTTCAGATTGAAAATCTACAGGAGCAACTTAGGGACAAAGATAAACAGCTAAGCAATTTAAAAGATAGAGTGAAATCATTGCAGACGGATTCCAGTAACACGGACACAGCTCTAGCAACATTAGAAGAAGCTCTGTCAGAGAAGGTAATGTTTAGCATGTAACAGTGTTATATGGTGCTCTTTCAATGAGGGGGTGAAGAGTGTCCAGAAAAAAGATGCTTTTTTAAAGTGGTCTAGCACCAAAGAAAGAAATGAAAGAAAGTTTATGTAAAATTACAGAATTAACCCAAAAAATAATTTCCTCTGTATTTTTATTTGGAGTTTTATGCCTTTAACCTGCAAATGACTTCATCCCACATTAAGTGGTGGGTTGTTGGAGAAGGTGTGTTCCACCTTCAAGGATTAGAGAGCCAAGAAAGTTACCTGGTACAGAGCTGAGGTGTATGCAGCACCATGCCAGGTCAGTGTGGGGCTGGTCAGGTGACCAGAAGAGGGGCAGGGACTATTGGTACCCAAGTCTATGCAGTAAATAACCTGGTTTTGTTTTCACCTGGACCAGTCTGAGCAGCCTCCCATCCATGTAAGTAGTTAAAATACCAGGTTTCGTCATGATCTGCTGTGGGCATTAAGCTAGTTGCTCCTTTCTGGTAGGGTGGGGGTGGGGTCGGGCTGGGGTTGGGGTTGGGGGCTGGGAAGGAATTTTTCATTCACCACCAGATTGACCAAGGCCAGGAGGGGTTTTCACCTTCCCCACAGGAGTTTGGGGGCTTAGTGGGGGCAAAAAACATAACAGAGGTTAGGCTATGATGTTGCAGCTCATTATGTAAGCTTGGGGCAGATATCTAGTCCAGGTACTCTGTAGGGAATAGATGCAGTGATTAGATAAAATGGATCTGGAAAGTATTTAAAGGAGGTATTTTCATAGGAGTGAAAATGGGGGGGTCAGGGCTCCTACAACTGGTATGGCAGGGAGTCAACACCCCCTTCTTTATAGCCTCCATTAGCCCTCAGTTGGGGGGGGGGGGGTGAGATCCCAGCAGCTGATGGGCTGGGGACGAGGGTAGGAAGGGGGAGGGCTGACAGCAGTGCTCCGGGTAATATAAATGGTTATGGAATTACCTGCACTGTACAATTTTATCTGCTGAGTACTCTCTGACATTTGGGAATAAAGTTGTGGCTTAATTAAACTATGTTCATTGTTTCTGTCCCTCTTCTCGCTTGGCTGGACAATACCTAAATACCATTGACTTAGGTGGGACCAGAATTTCACCCATTAACTTTAAATACATGAGTAGTGCTATTGAACTCACATACTTGAACTCAGTGGGACTATTCTTGTGCTTAAAGTTCAGCACATGCTTTATTTTAAGTGGAACAACTGGTAAATGTTTAAATAAACTTGAATGAGTATGGAGCCGTCCCAGTGGCAAGTGGGACCTGCTCTTAGACACTAGTCTGAATACTGTGAAATGCTGCCCTCTGTTATGAGGGTTTTCTGGAGTCTACAGATGCAATTAAAACCTTGTGACTGGAGGTGGAATTAGTGTTATCTATTGTAAGTAAATATGTTTGGGCCTGTGTGCAAAGTTAAATCATGTTCTAGTGTCTAATGAGAATTTTCATCATATAATGAGGTAGTATTATTTAATCATCTGAATAAGTTGGCGAGTGTTTAAGGGAGACCACTGCAGGTATAAATGCAGCATGGTGGGTTTAATGTTATTCTATAGCACTGCTTTTCCAGGGTACAGGCTACTCTCATCCTGTAAATATGGAATTAGTAAATATCACCCCTATTTTACAGAAGGGGAAATCGAGTCTGTCAGATGTTTTCTGACTTGCCAAAATCACACAATAAATTAGCGTCAGTACCAGGGGCTCCAGCTTCAATATTCACGTCTAATCCAGTAGTCCAGATCAGTTATTCATCCTTTCTCCCTTGTTTTGTCATCTGTAAAATGGTTAATAATATTTAGCTAATGATATATGGCTGCATATAAATTTTCCTCATGTCTATTTTTGGATTTTGCTTATCTTAAATATCATTAAACCATTTTAGAAATTTTAACACTAAGGGTATGTCTACACTACCGCGGTAGTTCGACGGCTGGCAATCGAACTTCCGGGTTCGATTTATCGCGTCTGGTCTGGACGCGATAATTCGAACCAGGAAGTGCTCGCCGTCGACTGCGGTACTCCACCTCAGCGAGAGGAGTATCGCGGAGTCGACGGGGGAGCCTGCCTGCCGCGTGTGGACCGCGTCTGAACCGCGGTAAATTCGAACTAAGGTATGTCGACTTCAGCTACGTTATTCACGTAGCTGAAGTTGCGTACCTTAGATCGAATTGGGGTGTTAGTGTAGACCAGGCCTAATGCTCAAAGAATTTAAAGTGACTTGCCTGGGAGGCAATGTGGTGAAGTGGGTTAAATAGGGAACTGGGAATCAGAAGACTTAAGTGATTTTTCAAAAACTTTTGTATTTCTATAGAAATTTCTTTCTCCCATGTAAAATGGACCAGATTCTCAGCTGATGTAAATCAGTATGCCGTTTTACACCAGCTGAAGAACTGGTCCAACATGAATAATACAAAGTTCCAAAATCTATATCAGAAGCTCTAAAAGGTTTTGAATTATGGGCTTTGTCCTTTGTCTTTCAGTTTTATCTGTTTATTTTTGTAGCCTGTCAAGTTGGAAGACTGCAACACTGCAGTTCAAATTAGAGAAGTTCATCAGAATCATCATACGTGTGGAATGCTACAGCACCAATAATGTTTATGTCTCATGTTTGGAACTAACTGTCTTTGATTGGAAATCTTTTTGTACTGGGTGGAAAGTGAATTACTGGTATACCAGACATGAGAACAAAAAATCACTACAAGACCAGATCAGGGAGATAAGGTTAATGTGGTGTGAACAGTGCAAATAACAGGACGCTTGGTTCTGGGGAGTTGTACACAAAAAAGAAGAAGAATTGCCTTGGGGTGAAAACAGTACTCTGGTCTGTTTGATTTGGATACTGCAAATCATTGGTGCTAGCCCCTTTTGCCACAGTATCACAGTGGGAGCTCATGTTCAATTCATTATCTGTTGTAACTTTTTCAGAGTCCTGGCTTTTCCAGGTACAGGCTGCCCTAATCCTGTAAACATGGCTTAAAGGTACAGATAGGTGTCTAGTGCGATTTTCGAAAGCACCTAGCCGCCTAACTCCAATTGTCCTTGGATGTATTGAAATAAATGTTTAATTGTGCCCATCTTTCCAAGTGATCCTGATGGCTCTTTATTTAGTGACTTTGCCTTATCCCTATTTATCTTACCACAAAGCTTGGTGACATCTACAGTCTTTATAATCAGTTAGCCAGTTTTTAATCTATCTGATGCCTGCCATATGGATTTTTGCATAGTGCTAACTTTTAATCAGAATGTCAGGAAGTACTAAGTCAAGTGCTTGACAGAATTCTAAAAGTATTACATCAA
Organism: Terrapene triunguis; assembly: GCF_002925995.2. Taxonomy (NCBI): domain Eukaryota; kingdom Metazoa; phylum Chordata; order Testudines; family Emydidae; genus Terrapene; species Terrapene triunguis. Next base: position 24,643,239 of record NW_020664440.1, read on the forward strand.
CAGTTACCTTTATCTACCAAACTTACAGTCTTGACAAAAAATGATTGTGAGTTAATCCAATAAAACCTGTTGTCCTGGGAGACACATTGATTGGCATTAATTAGATCATTAACCTTTTATTCTTTAAGTCTCATATCAGCCATTATGTTATTCTGTCTGGAACTGATGTCAAGCTAACTGGCCTATAATTATCTATGTTATTCTGCTTACCCTTTAAAATATTGCCACAATATTGGCTTTATTTCAGTTCTTTTGACCTTTCCCACTTTTCCAAGATTTATTAAAAATAAACATAAATGCTCCAAAAAGCTCCTTGCACAACTTTTAAACCTGTTGCCTGCAAATTATCCAGGCCAGTTGGGTTTTTGTTTTTTGTTTTTTTGTTTTTAATTTTAGTAGATTCTGGTTATCTTCCTTAGTTACTGTTGGAATAGAAAGTATTCGATCATCACTTAGTGATATGAATACATCATCCAGCTTCTTTTAAATACAGAACATAAGCGTTTGTTGAACATTTCTGCTTTTTCTGCATCATTATTGATAATTTTATGATCTCCAGCTATCACAGTTCCAGTTTAGTGTGCCACTTGCCAGACTGCTGTGAGAGGATCCAACTGCTGAATCCCTGGGTGTTTTAAGACCACAGCGTCTGAGTGGAGTCCAGGCATTGCTGCTGTCTTAGAGCCTCTGGGCAAACTCTTGGGGTTCAGATCTATCTCCCCTCCTGAGAGCTGCAACTATACAATCCCCTGCCCAGCCTCTAGAACTTGAACTAGTGTTGATCCCTCAAATTATCCCCATACCTTAAACTCCTCCTCTCCCAGAACTCCACCCAAAAGTGTGAGCCTTACAGTTTACCTCTTCAGTTCGCAAAGAGTGGCCCTACCAGGAGCACAAGTCTCCAGCCAGCATAGTTCTGAGGGTCATTGGGACAAACAAGACTCTCCATCACAACAAGGTAATGGTCCAAGGAGAGGACTGCAACCTGTATATGACTTTCATTGACCTGACAAAAGCATTTGATACAGTTGGGAAGGCTTTGGAAGATCATGGGAGAATTCAGTTGCCTGGAGAAATTCATCACAGTGGTTCGGCAATTCCATGATGGCATGCTCGCTCGTGTTGTGGATGACGATGAGTCATCTGAACCGTTCCCAGTCACCAATGGAGTCAAGCAGAGCTGTGTATTGGCACCAACCCTCTTCAGTATGATGTTCTCTGCCGTGCTTACAGATGCCTTTTGTGACTGTGACTCCAGGATTGGTATCAGATACTGGACTGCTGGCAAGCTCTTCAATTTGAAGAGACTGCCGGTGAAGATGAAGATACAGGAAGTGACTGTTTGCAATCTTCTGTTTGCTGATGACTGTTCCCTGAATTTCAAATCTGAGTCTGATATGCAGCGAAGTATGGACTATTTCTCTTCAGCTTGTGACAACTTTGGTCTCACAATTGACATCAAGAAGACAGAAGTGATATACCAGCCTGCACCAGGAAAGCCTCATGTAGGGCCTACTATCACAGTGAATGGCCAAACCCTGTATGCAGTGGACAAATTCACCTGCCTTGGCAGTACACTTTCATATGCAGTTCACATCATTGATTAAACCAATGCCAGACTGCCAAAGCAAATGTGGTCTTTGGCAGACTACATGCAAATGTGTGGGAGTGTAGAGGCATTAATCAACAAAGCTGAAGGTCTACAAAGCCATAGTGTTGCCAACTCTGATGTATGCCTATGAAACCTGGATGGTGTACAGACATCATGTGATGGAGCTGAATCACTTTCACATGGGCTGTCTAAGGAAACTAATGAGGATAAGATGGCAAGACAAGGTTCCAGATACTGAGGTTCTGATATAGGCAGGCATTCCAAGTATCCATACTCTGATGAAAATACAGATAAGATGGGCATGTCATGTCACCAGAATGTCAGATAAGTGACTGCCAAAGAAGATCTTTTATGGCAAGCTAAAGGAGGGAAATTGCTCTTAGGGAGGCCAGAAGAAATGTTTCAAGGTTGCCCTCAAGTTATCCTTGGGCATTTCAACATTGACTGAGAGTTTTTGGGAAGATCTTGCTCATGATAAATCTACCTGGTGAAGCCTCATCCATATTTGAGCTACAGTCTATGAACAGAGGAGAATTGCTGAGGCAGAGCAGAAGTGCCAGCAGTGTAAATCTCGCAACAGTAGCATGTGCATCATTAATGAAGTAAGCCATAGTGGCATCTCTTGTTCAGTGTGCCACAGACAATTCAAAGCTCAAATTGGCCTGATCAGCCTCACATGTTCACAGAAACCAGACCAATCAGTGATGTCATGGTCATCTTCAACTCAAAGGATGAACAACAGCCTCTTCAGTGGGTCATACGATAGGTGCAATGCGTAGCACACAGACACTTTGCATAAGACCCTAAATCACCATTGCTCTTCGCTAAGAGATTAAACACAGAGAGTAAAGATCATATAAAAACATCAAACCTGCTGAATGCAGTGCTCTTCCCTTTGACTCATGCTTTCCCTGGGGGACCATCTGAATTCAGGTAGGCAGGGTTCTCCCTTGCATCATCAGGCTCCTGCAGCAGTTTCTCTCTTCTTGAGTAGCTGAAGATGGTGAAGACCCTGAATAGATCAGCTTCTGCCCATTTTATAATGTTCCAGTGCCTCTGTTAGATGACTCCCAGATCAGCCTCATCAGGTGATCCCAAACTCCTATCATGTGGCTTCATTGTCAGGCAACCTCTCCCCTGACAAACCAGCTCTTTTGGATGGGAGCCAGCATATAGTCTCGGGTGTTTGTATTTGAATAGAGGACCACCTTGAGTTATCAATGCTTTCTTGTCAGCACTATGTCACTAAGCCTTGGAATTTCAGTCCAAAATGGAGACTAAGAGACAACAGAGAAGACAACTAGCTCCTACATTCCAAATGGACTTTGCAGTCTGGTAGACATACAGGGAATTCATAATTTCACACAGAATTAATACATTGTACAGACAACTCCCCCAAATCACCACACCATCTAATAAAGGACGTATATCATTTTTAGGTTTCCTGTTGTTTCTGCAACTATCTGTGAGACATCCCTCTCTGCACTATCCAATGCTACAGAAGGAAGTGCATGATCATGCTGCCTCTTGCTGTTCAGAACAGTTCTTACAGTTCTCAACATTTAGACAATCGCCATAAAAGTGAATTTGTCACTTCCCTAAAGTGACAAATTGTAGGTTCATTTTAAAAAAGTATTTGTAAACCTCCTCCGTCTTCCATGGCCCCCCCCAAAAGGCTCCCTCTTAAACACTTATGACTAACACAGGTAAGATCATCCCACACATTAAAAGAAAAATTATACACACAAGGAAAAGTTATGATTTTCCCAGCAGAAATTTAATCCCTGATCTACTGTTATGTAGTGCTAAAGGTTTCTATAAATTGTCACAGCTATGCAAACTATGGTCTTAATGAGCAGGAGTTAGCACTTGATCTCCACAAGATAAATTGCAGGTAGACTTTTTGAGCCCTGTCTATACTATGTAAAATATGGTTTATTCACTGAATGTGGTTTAACCTAGGTCTACTTAACACAGTTCAAAACTCCCATTGAAATAAATGGGAATTAGGTATCTAGGCACTTTTGAAAATCCCACTAGGAGTCTCTGCAAGTTTAGGCACCTAAATAGGCTATGTCACTTAGGGCCTGATTTTTAAAGGTAAGTCCTATTGAGACTTATGTTTCTAATTCACACACTTTTGAAAATTAGACCTGAAGTTTAGCTCACTAATTCACTACTATTATATGTGCTAAAACAGCTCTCAGAGCATTAATACTGAATGTGGAAACCATGTTTTGAAAATTCAGTCAGCAAAAGACTTAAGCATGTTGTTGAACTGAATTCAAAGTCAGTTTACTTTTGTTGGTGTGGACAAGGCTTTATTCAGAGATTCATAGATTTTAAGGCCAGAAGGGACCATTGTGGTCATCTAGTCTGACATCCTGCATAACACAGGTCATATGACTTAAGTCCAATAGGTGTAGTTGAACTAGATCATATCTTTTAGAAAAAGGTACACACTTGATTTGAAAACACCCCACAGAAGGCTTTTATCCAGCGAATATTAAAACATAAAAATTAGCAAATAACAACAAAAAATCCCACTTGATGCCCCACAATCAGATGGTTTAACTGTTTTTCTCCTCTAAAATGTTTTACCATAAAAAGGGGCCTAAAAACTGGCTTTTAGTTTTGTGTGTATGATTCTAGGCATGCTATCACTTGCATTAGATTTGCACATGCAAACTTTGTGTGCTTATTGTTTGAAAATTTTATAATTTATTTGCACCAATTGTAGTGCATTGAGAATTGCACATAAATAATTAGATTTTGAATTAGAAAACATCGCCACTAGTATTTTACCAAAAATCCTAGAAGTAGAATTTGCAAGAGTATGAGTGTTCCATTTTGGCTTTTCTTTTACGTTTAATGGCAAGGTGGCTTTGTCACTGTGTCCAACTAAATGAAAAACAGAGACTGATGGAATCCTAAAATCATTACGTACCTACCATAGAACAAACAATTTTACAGTATACCTGTAGCATGTATTCATTTAATCTAGAAAATATTTCCAGGATCCTAATATACATCTTTCAGTCTTTAGTACGTTTCCAAATGATTATCTTGATAAACCGAGGTAGATAGAAACTCTTTATAGATCCTTTTTGCTGGAGTATTCTGCCTTTTAAAGACTAGTAGAATTAAATTTGATGGGATGCATACACACAAAAGTAAAACTGTTGTGAACAATGCCAAGTTTTGCATATGGGAAACACAATCTTCATCATGAGCTATATAATCATTAGACTATGGTTTTCAAGTACTACTATATTGTACCAGTCTTTAAAATGTGCTTTTTAGGACAACACTCCTTTATCCAAAATACCAAATGTTTATAGCTTTTCTGGTGTTGAATATAATTAGGATTGATTCGGTTTCTGGTGTCAAATAACTTGCAATAATGTGCAAGATTCTAAGAAAGTAATTAGTTAGGATTGTGCAGGAATAATTAATTGATATATTTACAGTTTGTGGGCATTTTTTAATCATTCTCTAAACTGGAAGTTTCTTCTAGGCAATGAAAGCTCTTTAAAAAAGACTAAAGGTGCACTTCGTATTAAGCCAAAAATAATTTTATTCCTGCCCAGATAATTTTTTAAAAAAAAGAATAGGTAAAAACACTATCGACTTCCTTGATAACATTAAACTTTTAAAATATCTTAGTTTTAGGACTGGCCCAGCAGCTCAAGAGGTTGCTTTCATGAAGCAGATATTTATGAAGTTGGTCTTGCCATACAACTGCTGTAGCCCCACACAGTAGATAAGCAATTGAGTATGTCTGATAATAAAGCAGCATGCTGCTACAATTCAGTTCCTGCTTCTGTGATAAAGTGCAAGTAGATTAGACCTGTGAGGTACTAGATTAGTGCACAAGGAAAGCTTGCCAGTGCAAATAAGACTAAAACAAGAACACATTGTTGGGATTTCTTCAAGTTAGCTGTTAATCAAGTAAAACATGGTATATTAGGCCCTTTTAACACGTTTTTGACATCTAGCCCCCTGCAGCTGACAGTTAAATTAGCCTTCTTTTGTGATTGACTGAGAATAATTTTATACTATTTAACCATTAATAAAATGCCAGAGTGACTATTATGTATACATTTAATATAGTTTATTATATAGGGAATATTACTTTAAGTAACTAAATCTTCAAGGTGGCATTGGTATGAAAAACAAAACAAAAACACCCTAACGTAATTATGCATACAGCAATGTACATATTTTAACATTTCTTAATCTACATTCAATGCAGGAGGATAATCTTTGAATTTACAGTTTAAATATCATAGAATCTATGATTCCCCATAGCGGTCTGGGAATTTATTTATTATTAGGAGTGAGTCTGGGCTCTTAATAACGTACATTATCCATGTCTTGTGTAGCTCACAATATGTGACACATTAAAAAGTAAACTTAGAACAGTTCTGTCATACTGCTCAAAAGTGATGTTTCTATTTAAGGCCGTGCTCCTGCAGCTTCATCCACATGGGCGAACCTCTCTGCCTACGCAAAGTCCTATTGAAATGGCTAAAGGAAATTGTGAGACTCTGGATGAAATCCTGACCCCACTGAAATTAGTGGGAGTTTTGTTATTGACTGTATGAAGCCAGGATTTCACTCTCTTTTGAATATGGTGTACAGAGCTGGGCAGCCTACCACTGTAAAAATTATAATGTCTTGGAAAGGGTTTTGCTAGTTGGCCTTTGACAATTTCTTTTTGCTGTATGCAAGATGGAACACATCTAAGTACATACAGGAATGTCATCACTATGTAGCCTGTTTATGTTAGAAAGAGAACTATGTAATTGTTCAACATTGTCTTCAGCCAAAGATTCTCATAGTAGTGTTAACTCTATAATATAGATGTATGTTTATCCAAGGGAATAAAGGTGATTTTCTCTGACAAGCAAATGCAGGACGTAAAATGAGAGTAGGACTCTGAATTTCAGGCTCTTTTAAAAAAATGCTCTTCAGAAGTGCAGTAGCAAATATCTGTTCTATATCAATATTCTTATTACAAGAACATCAAACTTAGTGCTGATTATTTACCTATGTCAAAATCTTGGGTTCCAGCTGCTAACCTCCTGCAGCCAGGTCTGGATCTCCAGCCTTGCTCAGCCTGCTTTCCGGCCTGGAGTCCCAGCAGGCCACACTGGGCTCTGCTCCTGGCCTTGGATCAGTCCTCTGCAGCCTCCCCGCTGTGGCCCACTGTCCCAAGCCTGGGACAGTGAGGGTTGCACACCAGGCAAGAGGGGGTGCAGCTCAGCACCCCCATCTTAAAATTGCTTATCTCAGACAACACTGCGTTTGACCTTGTGCCTGCCTTCTATCGCCATTTTTTTCCCACTGAGAGTTGAAGGGAACATTTGACAAAATGGCAGCTCCTAAGAAAGCGAAGCTAGATGTCCGATCATTTCAGCCTGCTTGGACAGACGCATTTGGATTTATTGAAAAGAAGGACCATGCTATTTGTGCTGTCTGTTATGAAAGTGTTGTTTGTCGCACATCAAGTATTCGACAACATTTTGAAATGAAGCACGAGAAAACCTTTCTTGATGAAGCAGACAAGACTGAATCAATCAAAAAGGCAATAGCAGCCTATGAGAAGCAAAGCAGTGTTTTTAAAAGCTTAAGTGTAAGTAAAAATCAAGCTACAGAAGGAAGTTACAAGATTGCACAGTGCATTGCAAAAAACGGAAAGCCGTTTACAGGTGGGGAATATATAAAAGAAGTTTTTCTCAGCAGTTCGGAGATTTTGTTCAATGATTTGCCAAATAAAGATACAATCATATCTAGAATAAAAGAACTGCCTATCTCTGCCAGAACAGTTGAGAGATGCATAAGTGAAATGGCAGAAAACATTAAGGAAAAGCAGACGACTGCATTGAAAGACACAGCAGTGTTTAGTGTTGCAGTTGATGAGAGTGTGGATATAAATGACGTTCCACGTTTGGCAATTGTTACAAGATATTGTGCTTCCTATGAAATGCAAGAGGAACTTTGTTGCCTAAAACCCCTGCATGGCACAACAAAGGGGGAAGATATACTGGAAAGTTTTGTAAACCATTTTGAAGAATGAGGAGTTGACATCAGAAAAATATTTTGTGTGACAACAGATGGTGCTCCTGCCATGGTCGGAAAACAGAAGGGATTTGTAAAGTTACTTGAAGATCAAATTGGCCATTCGACAGTTAAATTTCACTGTATCATCTATCAAGAAAACCTGTGTGCAAAAATTTCCAATTCAGAGCTTAATAATGTGATGAATACAGTGGTGCGAATTGTGAATTTCCTTGTTGCTCGATCTGCTTTGACTCACAGACAATTTGAAGCACTGCTAGAAGAGATGGACAGTGCTTATAATGACATCCCACTTCACAGGAGCATTTGGTGGCTAAGTTGTGGCAAGGTTTTGGTGCGCTTTGTAAACTGTTTTGAGGCAATCAAGGCCTTTTTGTCGGAAAAAGAACAAAACTATCCTGAACTGGATGATGACACATGGCTGTGTAAGCTCATGTTTCTAACTGATGTCGCTGCTCACCTAAACGAACTCAACCTCTGTGTCCAGGGTGCAGGGCAAACAGTTCTGGATCTTTATGAAGCCTGGAAAGCATTTGTTGTGAAACTAGCAGTTTTTTCCAGGGATATTCAAATTTCTACTTTCCGCTATTTCCAACACATAAAAGAGCTATCGACACATTGCACTGTCAGTGTTGATGAGATTGGAAAGTACATGCAAGGACTGGAATCAGAATTTTCTGACAGATTTCAAGATTTCCAGCGATTTGGCCCAATGCTTTCTTTTCTAATTAAACGTGAAAAGTTCAACGAAAGCGACTTGGATTTGTCTGTATTTCAGTGGATGGGTGTCGAAGTTTTTTCAAAATGCAACTCATTCAGTTAAAAATCTCAGAATTGTGGACATCAAAGTTTGTGGATTGCAGAGCGCACTTGAAGCTACCGAGAGAGATCCTGGGGCCTCTATTCTGACCTGCTGGACGTCCCTGCCAGTGAAATTTAACTGTTTGAAGAAAATTGCGTTTGCAATGCTTTCAGCATTTGGATCTACATACCTGTGTGAACAGGTATATTCACACATGATATCTGTCCTCTGTCCCTCTCGGAGCCAGTTAACAACTGATCACTCAGAAGCCTGTGTGCAGCTTAAAGTATCCAAATACGTGCCAGACATTGGAAAACTCAGCAAGGAAAAGCAAGGGCGAGGACCACACTAAACTGATGAGATCTGCATTTTAATTTAATTTTAAATAAAGCTTCTGAAACATTTTGAAAATCTTGTTTACTTTATATATAACAGTAGTTTGGTTATATATTATAGATGTAGCGCCCCTCTCCACCTGGTTACCTCCTTTAATGGCAATCCGCTTACAGGTTTTGATGGACAGGTCTGGGTTCTTTTGGATCCCGCCACCCACTCAGCAGGGTAAATCTTTTTTTTTTCTATGAAATTATTTGGTGGTGCCTCCACCCCCCTCGCTCCTTCCTGGCAGGGTCACCAGGGCAGCTTGGGCGGAAAATTCTAACTACAGAGTAATCCCCACTTACTTGCCAGATAGTGGGAGACTTCCAAGAAATAACATAACATATAAAAATATATTCAACACAATAATTATATTAAACAGGCAACAAATACAGCATAACAGGGTGAAACACTATTTTTAGGGTCACCTGTGCCCACACTGAAAATACCCATGACTTGATGTAACAAGTGTAAAATTAGTGTCCTGTTGGTACGCGCACTTTGCTGGGGCCCTTGATGACCTATAAAATTCTCTGCAGTGGTTTAGCAGTGTGGCTGACTGGGTTCAGTACAGTCCAAAGGACCCACAAGTGGGAGGAGGTGGTGAATCCCTCCACAGGTATAATAAGCAGGAGGTTATAAAATTCTCAAACCCTCACTCCCTGGCTTGAGGACACGGTTCAGGGAGTAGGGGGTCCCCAAAACAAATCCCCTGACTAACTAACTAAAAGACGGTGCACTCATGAACTCCATGAATGGATCTTCTGGTTTGAAGATGACGCTGGACTCTTCAGTCACTGCAGAGGGGCGGCTGTCTGCTGTCAGGGATCCTCCTCAAGCAGGAATCAGGCTGCGTTGGTCCCAAGATTTCCCCTCACCACAAAGGGGTGCAGGGCTCAAGGTGTAGGTTATACAACTACCCTAACAGCCAAACTGTAGCCTCCTAGCCCAGCCTCCAGTCACACACTCAGCAGGCAGCTTCCCTGGACTAGCAGAGCTGACCATGTGGTGACTAGTCTCACCTAGGGAGCTGGAGGTGAAATTTCTCAGCAAATGCTACCAATTGGGACTCATCCGTGGGGAAAGAAAACCCAGGTGAGGGATCGGCTGTCAGGTCCCTAGAGGCCAGTTCTCAGTGGGAACCCTGCGTGTAGGCCTGGGACTCACCAGCTCCCCACACAACCAGTCCTGCCCTCGCCCTGGCTGGCTCCAGCCTCTCCAAAATGGCTTCTCCCCTCTCCTGAACTCCCTGGGAGGGGCATCTCACTCCCTATCGGTTGCCGGGCAGACTCTGAGTTTGCCTTGGCTCCTCCTCCCCGAGCTGCCAGCAGACAGAGCTCCAGGAATCTATGTAATCTCCTTGGGGGTTACATAGATTTATAGAGAGACCTTCTAAAAAGTGTTACAATGTATTACCGGCATGCGAAGCCTTAAATTAGAGTGTATAAATGAAGACTCAGCACACCACTTCTGAAATGTTGCCAACCCCTGCTATACACAGTGACTCCACAATCTCTCTCTTGAGTGGTAACAGCTAATTCAGACCCCCATTATTTTGGGTATATATAGTTGGGACTGTGTTTTCCAATATGCATTACTTTGCATTTATCAACTTTGAATTTCATCTGCTGTTTTGTTGCCCAGTCACCCAGTTTAGTGAGATCCCTTTCTAACTCTTCATGGTCTGCTTTGGACTTAACTATCTTGAGTAATTTTGTATCATCTGAAAATGTTGCCACCTCACTGTTTACCCATTTTTCCAGATCATTTATGAATATGTTCAACAGCACTTGTTCCAATACAGATCTCTGAGGGATGTTGCTCTTTACCTCTCTCCATTCTGAAAAGTGCCCATTTTTCCTACCTTTGTTTTCCTGTCTTTTAACCAGTTACTGATCCATAAGAGAACCTTCCCTCTCATCCCATGACTGCTTACTTTGCTTAAGTGCCTTTGGTGAAGGACCTTATCAAAGGCTTTCTGAAAGTCCAAGTACACTATATTCATCGGATTACCCTTGTCCGTAGGTTTGTTGACCCCCTCAAAGAATTCTAATAGATTGGTGAGGCATGATTTCCTTTACAAAAGCCGTGTTGTCTCTTCCCCCAACAAATTGTATTCATCTATGTATCTGATAATTCTGTTCTTTACTATAGTTTCAACCAGTTTGCCTGGCACTGAAGTTAGGCTTACTGTCCTGTTATTGCCAACATCATGTCTGGAGCTCCTTTTTAAAAAAAATTGGCATCACATTAGCTCTCCTCCATTTGTCTGGTTAGTAGTTCCGCCATTTCACATTTGAGTTCCTTCAGATCTCTTGGGTGAATACCATCTGGTCCTGGTGACTTGTTGCTGTTTAATTTATCAGTTTGTTCCCAAACATCCTCTATTGACACCTAAATCTTTTGTTAACACCAAGGGGTTTTGTGCTTACGTAAGGTTGGAGCCATGGAAACTGAAAAGACAGGCAAGAGTTGGAAAAGCCCTCCCTGTCTGCTGGAAACACTACTCATGCTCCACTTGTCCCATCATTGAGTTCCAACACCTTCTCTCATGCTGGGAAGCAAACAGGCAGACAGTACACAATGGCCACTGAAGACAGTCGTGGGGAAGGAACACATGGCAGATATGTGGGTAAAGTGAGGAAAAGCAACTAATGGCTGAGGTACAGAATGCAAGGCTGTGGGGAATGCAAGGCTCTGCCTCTTTGGAGAAAGGGGGCTTTTTTGATGTTTCATTGAGTGGGCTAAGGAAGGGGAATGTCTTCATTGGAGGAAGGAGAGTAAAGAGGAAGAGGGAGAGGAGGAAGGAAGGGCTGCTGCAAGGGTGGGAGCTGGACTTGTTAGGCTCACACTCTGCACTTTATTTTCATCCTTTGTGTCTTAAAGGTTGAGGTTATTCCTTTTACAGATTTCTGTTGTACCTGCGGGGGATGGGAAGGGAACAGTTTTGAAGGGCCTCTAAGCCTCTGAGAAGGATTATACTGAATGTCTAGAGAGGACAGTTAAATAACTAGATATTCTTAATAATACATTTCAGTATAAGTTCTGTGAATGAATGAATGCTTTCCCCCCCTTACACGGTAGCTAAGCTTTTTACAAATAAAATAAGCTGATGAGAAGCCACTAAGGTGGTGCTGTCTTTGTTTCAATATTTCATTGACATTTTGAGATGTAATAAAAAATTCAACTGAGAATAAATCATATTAAAGCTAGCAAAAATAAAACATTACATGTATTGCAGTACAACAAGCTATGCATAGAGCAAATTAACATGAGAGAAAGAGAATGTATGTTATTCTGACAATATTAGACTTCCACTAACCATGGTCATATGCTGGTATGCAGCAGTATTTTAAGAGTGCTGCTTTTATAATATAGATTTCATGCATAAGTATAAAAAGAACTTAAAAAGAAACAATCAACAGCACTAAAATGGCACACCAAAGGAATCAGAGGGGGAAAAGATGGATTATGCCATGTCATCCATTTTCCTGCCAGTGTAGTAGTATTTCATACTACGACACTGTTTTGTCTAGTCCAGGTTTAACTTTCCTGAGTGATATGGCTTCCATCACATTCCTTGGGAGACTTATTCCATAGTTTCCATAAATTTCTCTGTCAGGTTTTTCCTGACATTCTGCTTAAATTATCCTATTTTTAATTTAATTTCATCTCACACTAAATATTTTCTCCTATTGATTTGTTTACACATTTCAAATATTTGTAGATGGCGATGTTCCCCAATTTAGTCATTGTTTAGCTAAACTATACACTATATACTTGTGTTTTTACATATTTTTAAATCAATTCTTTAGCCCATGAATCATGTTAATCTGCAGTGACTACCTTCTAATTTGTCAGTGTTTCTGTTGATGAGCCCAGAACTGAATAAACGTTCTAGAGGTAATCCCTTCAAAGCCATGAAGAAAAACTATCATTTTCCTTCTCCTGCTTAGATCCAAATTCAATACACCATTAAAGAATATGATCAACTTTAAGCATATGTGTAATCGTTGCTATTAGGATAGAAAATGTTCTTCTTTTGGGTTTTGCAATCAAAATGAAGGTACCTTTTTCTCTGTCTCATTCAATGTTTTCCAAAATGTCATACCTGTGAATATAGCATTATCGATAACTGACAGATTGTTGCTTGCATTCTAAATTATCACACAATTGTTAACTAAACTTTAGAACTTTCATGAAACTCTATTGCAACCTGCATAGAACTTGCTGGGAAGCTAGACTGTAATAAGAAAATTCAAACTGAGTATAGTAGAAAACGTGGCTTTGTCATTTTGAACATTCATTCATAATTTATGGATTAACAACAAAGCAGGTGCATTGTCCAAATATGTAGTGTTCTCTAAATATTTTTAAACGTCTATGTATTTTACATTAATATCAAATTTTGTTGAACTTTGTCTAGGATGGTACCATAATTCAGCATTTAGGGCTGATCCAATGCCCACTGAAGCCAGTGGAAATATTTCTATTGTCTTCAGTAAGTGTTGGATGGAGCGTCCTCTTATTTCCCTTATCTCGAGAATTAAGGTGATATATGTGCTTCCAAAGATCAATTTCCACAGTGCAACTTAATGCAAAGAGAGCTTTTTTTTTTCTGAATTGCTGTACCAAGCTTTACATTTTTATTACTCTTTCTTATTGTTAGGAGAGAATAATAGAGCGCTTGAAGGAGCAGAGGGAACGGGATGACCGAGAAAGACTGGAAGAAATAGAATCCTTTAAAAAGGAAAACAAAGACTTGAAGGAGAAAGTTAATGCTTTACAAGCTGAACTAACAGAGAAGGAGGTCAGCCGTTGCAGTAAAATTTAAAATCTTTATTGTTCTGATCTTCCTAACAAGTTTCACTGATATAAACAAGTTAATTACAGACACTGTCAAATTGCTTAAGCCAGCAGTTCTCAAACTGTAGGTCGGGACCCCAAAGTGGGTCATGACCCTGTTTTAATGGGGTCGCCAGGGCTGGTATTAGTCTTGCTGGGGGTTGGGGCTGAAGCCGAAGTCAGAGTCCCACTGCTCAGGGCTGAAGCTGAAGCCCAAGCGCTTCAGGCCTGGGTGGCGGGGCTCAGGTGTCAGCCGTCCCACCCAGAGCTGAAGCCCTCAAGCTTCGGTTTCGGGCCTGCTCCAGGGCAGTGGGGCTTGGGCTTTGGCCCACCCTCCTGGGGCAGTGGGGCTCAGGCTTCGGTCCCCCTTCCTGGGATCGTGTAGTAATTTTTGTTGTCAGATAAGGGTTGCGGTGGTTGAGAAACCTGGTTTAAGCTATTGGTTTTCAACTGTTTTTAGAAACTAACTCCTAAAGCAGTATATTTTTGAACATTCCCCACTGTCAAACTCTTGATTACTTTCCATGAAATATTTCTTTCCCTTTATTTCTTCTTTGTGTATATTCCTTTCCTTTCCTTTACACATGTTTGACAAGGCTTTAGTATTCCACTGCTGGTCCTATTTTCAGTTTTTATTTGAACTAATGGGCTTAGCAGGAGCAAGACCTTCTGAGAGTAAGGTCCACAAGTATTTGATTCAGCCAGACTGATTATTGATAAGGGGTTTTACTTGGTGACTCCCTGATCTGGTTGATTCTTTACTAAAGTTTTGTTGTGCCATTGCATACCACTGCTCTGTGCTCACATCATTAGATTCTTATGAACTATGTGATAAGATTAAATCCTATTCATGTCATGCTGCAAGATACTTCTTTTTGGTTTTTCTTCTCTTGCATACTTCTCCTGTAGGGTCTGAGTACCCTTTAAAGTAAAGCTATTGGGTGAGAATTTATAAATAATTAAAGTTGTGATGAATTAATGGGAAATATTTTTTTCTATTCAAGTCTGTCTTTGGTGGGGTTTTTTTTAAATCTACCACCAGCATGATGATGAGGAGGATATTTTTAATAAAAGCCTGCTGCCATTTTTGCAGGGGCTAAAAGAAATGATGGTGAGAATTCCATGGGTTGTGGCTCATTTGCAGGATGATCTGTATTTATCTTACTTAATCAATTCCCTGCTACTGGGGGAGGGCGGGGGTCTCAGGTCTTGGTGAATCCCAGTTCCTCCGATTCTGTGCCTGTCTCCTGAGAGCTGTAATACTTCGGTCTAATTTCAGTGTTTGAGTTTACTGTGTGGGTGCTGGGCAGGGGTTAGTGGCCTGTGATATACAGGAGGTCAGAATAGATGATCCAGTGGTCCCTTCTGGGGCTTAACCTCTATGATTCTAATTTATTTTAAAGCTTCTATAGGCTATTAAAAGTAAAATAGACAAAATTAACAATAGAAGTTGATAATAGTATTTTAAGTACAAATGAATATGTAGAATACTGATGTGTACAGCTACCTCCACCCTTCTATCATAGGATAACTGGCAAAAGTAAAATCTGATAGTAAACTAAATATAAAGGAGAACACTGATCAGTGTAAAATATAGAATCGACTATTTTCTAATTCTCAAGGATTACATTTAAAATACAAATGAATCATCCATTTCCCCAAGGAAATTACCCTCTATCTTTTCAGCAGAGGGAACATGGTATATTCAAGAACAAGTAATCTTTTCATAGACATTCAACTTTTTGTTAACCTTCTAAAAATTACCTAATAATATTTTAGTATGCTGTAAATACCCATCCCCATGTCTGCACACATGTACAAAGTTTTTGACTGAAAATATAGCCGGTACGATAATTTACAATCTTAGTGGCTAGGATCAATGCAATTTCTAACACCATCTCTTTCTTCTTTTTTTGGATAATTTTTCAGTCTAATTTAATTGACCTCAAAGAACATGCATCATCATTGGCATCAACAGGGCTGAAAAGAGACTCCAAATTAAAGTCTTTAGAAATAGCCATAGAACAAAAGAAAGAAGAATGTAGTAAGTTGGAAGCACAGCTGAAAAAGGTAAGTGCCTTCTAAGAAAATTCTTATTGTGAAATGGACTAAACTCTTCACTTTTTTAGTATATAACTGGCAATGAAGCAAGAGGTCCATTTTAAAATCTGGCAGTCTTCTGCTGTCTGCTGATCCTAGCATCAAACAATGTTGACTTTTTCTTAAGAAGCATGTATAAAAGCTGTCTGTGAGCCTGAAAAATTGTCTTAAGTTTCCTGTCTAAGGGGTATTTGGAAAAACTGGTGAAAATACTGGGGGAAGGGGGGAAGTTATAGAAACCAGCCATTACTATATCTACAAATCTAAATTACTCTTTCTAGTCAAAAATGTCTAGGTTTTATACTGAAATTCTCCTTAATTTTATGTATTTATTTAATTAATTAAAATTTTAGGTAGTTAAAAAAAATAGTGTTGAATATATCACAGTTGGCATTATTTATATCCACCAAGAAGCAGAAGCAAACATTTAAAGAAAAATGTTTTAGAAGTACAATACTTATCCAATAATTTTATGTAGATTACTTCATTACAATACTAACTGATCTCCAAATTTTGTTGACACATTTTTTTTCATGTGTTTCTTTGACTTTTTGCTTTGTCATTTGGTAGTGTCTGCACTCATTGTTTGAACACCAAACTCATGATATACTCAGTGGGTTTAAGCATCATATTTTCCTTCCGCAACTGTTAAATAAGCCAGTGAGAAGTGTAGATAAAACTTTAAACCCCCAGAATACTTTGGACATAGATTTATATGCTTATGTGCTCTAGAAGAGGTTAATTATTTTAGCTTGAATATTGACATTTTTAGGTCCAGATTATGATACCCTTCCTCATGTTGAATAGTTAGCCTCATTGATTTCAGTTGGACGACCTGTGGAGTAAGGTATTACTCAAGGGTGAGCAAGGGTTTCAAAATTTGAATCTTATATTTTTACCTATCTTTTTGATTTTATTACGTACTTCTAGAGTAGGTATATGTGCTGTAATGTATACTTTAGAAGAGCACACTCAAAATATTATGATCTAATATAAATTTTACATGTATAAAACACACTATATATACAGTTGTTGGGGTGACCGTATAACGGTCACCAAATGAAATTAATTGACAGGAAGTTTAAAACAAACAAAAGGAAGTATTTCTTCACAGAATGCACAGTCTACCTGTGGAATTCTTTGCCAGAGGATGTTGTGAAGGCCAAGACCATAACAGGGTTCAAAAAAGAACTAGATAAATTCCTGGAGGATAGGTCCATCAATAGCTATTAGCTAGAATGGGCAGGAATGGTGTCTCTAGTCTATGTCTGCCAGAAGCTGGGAATGGGTAATGGGATGGATCACTTGATGATTACCTGTTTTGTTCATTCCTCTGAAACACCTGGCATTGGCCACTGTTGGAGGACAGGATACTGAGCTCGATGGACATTTGGTCTGACCCATTACGGCCTTTCTTATTTGGATGAGAGGAGGGCATCGTTTCAAATAAACTTGCATGCAAAGAGCTTTTAACAAAATCTTAACCTATCAAATATTTACAAGAAATTATCAATGCCATTTGCACCAGAATTAAAATACCTAAATAATGCATGTAGGCATAGGTCACTTTTATTTTATTAAAAGAAATATAAATATTATTTACTGAAGGTGTGAAGAATCTTTATTTGTATTATAGTTCAGATCAGGTGATGAGCATGGTAAGACACTTATAATTTAAATATTATTACCTCTATGGTTAACTTTTACATTTAATTTTGTTGCTTTTAGCGGTATTCGTTCAAATGAATTCACATGTTCAAAATATTTTTCCAGTGGCCTTATTTTTGGGAAATTTTTTGTAATAAATAGTTCTTTAGAATGCTAAAGCACCTGTCATCTTAAAAAAAATGGAAATCTGCTTGAAATAGTTGAAATTCTAAGTGAACATCTATGAATGTATATATCAACACATCATTTAGTAATGGAAAAATAAGCAGTTATAAAAGTCTGTAAGTGTCTGGGCCTCCTTTTAAATAAAAAGGAAGTATGTTCCTTATGAATAAAATACAAAGGGTTACCAAATGAAAGTTGAAAACATAATAGTTTGATTATACCATAAATACAACATGAATTCCCAATGGGAACTGGCCCAAGATTTGTAGGAGGCTTGGTATTTCCACAATAATATGCAGATTCAACATTGTTGGATGTGTTTAGGAGAATAGAAACACTGGCTGTTAATGACAATGGACTGCAAACAGTAATTTTTAATTTACATTTACTTTAGTAAAAGCTTTAATTTCAGCTAAACCTAAAAATATCCTGTGATAAAAGTAACTTGCTCTCCAGAAATTGAAATCTACCTTCAGTCACTGATTTTATCCCTTAACAAACTAACTGAAACAGAAATCAGTTTTGGGAGGATTTTAGAATTTTGTTGAATGGAGATGGGAGGGAGCATATACATTTCTTCATTCTTATACACAGTATACAAATCTGCATGTCCCATATGGATGCTCACTGTATCAATGAACACTCAACACTGCAGAGGTGAGAGATGTGTCACTTCACTGGACATAATTTGAAAAGTAACTCCAAATATGTATCCATTCTTTTTAAAAAATATTAACTTGCATATCATTTATCTTTCTTAAAAAATAAATAAATCAGAGTGGCGGTACTGTTAGTTAACTTGCCCAGCATTAACTATGATTCTTTAGTTGTATCTATTTTTATTCCTAAATATCGATTTAATCCAGCACATATTTGCAACAGTGAATAGTTCTGAGAAGTCATAGTCCTAAGCACTATGCCCAGAAGAAGTGTTTATGGGATACAAGGCCTAACCAAACTTGTGATGAGGAACAGTTTTGCCTTGGAATTTTCTTCCTCTTCTTTTTCAATTATTTTTTAAATTCCTCCTTTTTTGATATATATATATATATATATATATATATATATATATATATATATTTGTTTCTCCAAGACATTTTCCCCAGGCTTGACTATAACTATTTCTCAGTATTACATACTTGACACTGTGCAATACCTGCATTTCTGGGGGAGAAAATATGCAGACTCTCAAAGAATATATTCAAAAGTAGAACAAAAATCCTTAGGCAGACTCTTGAAATATTTGATTACAACAAACTGAACTGTAGCCCCATTATTAATTGAAATAGCATATGCATTTAAAAACCAATAAATAGGAGAGCATTCAAAAAGAATAATTGCTCCTGTGTTCATACTGTATTTTACTGTACACCAAAATTGTTTAAAACCATGAGCATGCTTGTTAAGCCTTTTGTTACGAGGATTATGATTTGGAATTGATGGGAACAAAATTAGTGGGGAGCTCCCAACACTTTTGTGCCAAAACTCTACAGGCATTTTTTTACATATTTTCCTTTGCTAATTATGATGGAACAGCAGGAATTACCTCATAGGTAGTTAATTATTTTTTATGTTGCTTTCCTGAATCTTATTATCCATTTTAGAATTTCCTCCTTTTGTTGTTTATCATGGATTTTATATTTCCATGCTTACTGACATACTTGCTGTTGCTAAACTACTGTTTGCCAAGCTGTACTGTTCAAAAGTCATATTGGATCGAAAATTCAGGCTTGTGTTAATACAAAAGAAAAACCATAAATTTAATGATAAAGTTTAATTAATCTTTTATTATTACTGTCTTTGAAACTTTTGTGATAAATTGCAGCCTTGGCTAAAAGCGCTTCTAGTGATTCATTGCTTGAGACTAGCACTTAATGTATCATCAAAAGTGGACACCTTTCTTTATTTCATGGGTTATTTAACTTGAGAGAGGGAAAGTAACACAAACCTTAAATTTTTTACTCCAGCTATTCTTTTTTAGAAGCCAAAGTCAACATTTATGTTTCCCCAGTGCCTCTCGCTTTCACCGAGGAATGTTTAGAAACTTAAATTTCTACTTTTTTATGACAAGTTCTTCTGTGCAAATGCACTGGATTTGTTGAGCTAATGCTGTTTTCCTGGATCTTTCCTTCTTTTCCTGTCTATGCTTCACTCCTTCCCAACTTTGCAATGTAGCAAGCTGAACAGTTGTTCAATCAGATGTACAATCCAGTAAGTCCTTTCTGAAAGTGCCCGCTGTAACATATGAAAGCATGAGGATCCATTGACCTGACACTGTGTTGTGTTCTTCCTCTATGGAGCTTTGCAAAACATTTTTTTGATGATCACCTGTTTTAGTTATGTCAAAATAAATGAGCTTTGTGGACTTTAAGGCCATTTTTTTGAATATGATATGTATTAACTGGGAATTGGATTAATATAACATCCTCCGAAGTTCAAATGTCATTGCCTTCAGGTCTTCAACTTCTCTATTATATTTTTTTTAAAAGCATGCAAAAGATAGTTTTTTGTTTTGTTTTATTTTATTTTATTTTAACGCTATGCTCATGGAATACTTTACTGGATCCTTCAAATTCAGAATAATATATGGTGATGTATTTATGATATCTCACCTGATAATATCAGTAATAATACCTAGTAAATGTCTGTTCAGCATATTTTTGTAAAGTTGCAGTATGATCACATTAGTTCAGAAGGCAAAAGATCAGTTTTTCAGTAGAAGAATGTGCATGTTCAGTATTTATACATTTAAAAAACATATTTTGACCAAGAAAAGGCTGAAAATATAGAATGATAAAAACAATGGCAATGTTGTCCTATTAGTTTAAACAAGAAAATGTAATAATGCTTTTGTTTGTTTGGGATTATTCTTTGATGCCTTCTTTAATATAGTTTCTTAAGCAATTTCCTTTTGTCTATATTGTATTCATTTTTCAATTTGAGGAAGAACAAAAACACATTCTTATCTGTAGAAGATTTTCCGGCTGGTACAAACTAACACTAAAAATATGCTGTGAGCATCACAGGGCAGAAATAATGATGTAACTGGATTGTGATAACATAGCAATTTATGACCTACAGATTACATAGTAATTCCAATCAGAAGGTGTGAAAGAACTTGATTTTATAGGGTTCTATAAAAATATGGTATTAAACACTTGGGTGACACTGGTCCCACTGAAGTCAATGGGGGTTATATCATTAACTTCAGTGGGCCAGGATTTCATCCAGTGGGTCTGTTGTTCTGTTGTTGATGCTGAGTATTTCCACTGATGTAGTGGAAATTTCATGTGTATTAATGGGAGCAGGGTCGGCTCCAGGCACCAGCTTACCAAGCAGGTGCTTGGGGCGGCCACTTCGGAGCGGGGCGGCACGTCCAGCTGTTCGGCGGCAATTCGGCGGACTGTCCCTCACTCCTGCTCAGAGCGAAGGACCTCCCACCGAATTGCTGCCACAGATCGCGATCGCAGCTTTTTTTGTTTTGGTTTCTTTTTTGTTTGGCTGCTTGGGGCGGCCAAAACCCTGGAGCTGGCCATGAATGGGAGAATAGATCCCATAGAATCTACCATATTTACTTCTTGAAAATCATGTAATTACATTTGGAAATCAGTCATGATTTGTTCATAGAGAACATAAAACCTAATTATATACCCACTTTCTCATGCAACATACTGTGGTGATCAAATAGTTTGCACTCTTGTACACTTTGCACTCCTTATATTAGTTTGGGTCATCGACATGATGGTTTCATAGGTAGACGACATACTTTCATGCATATCATCTGCACTCTTATAGTGCACACCTTTTGTATATTGCTGACTCCTTGGTTACCTTTTCTCTTGCTCGATGTAGACCATTCCCTTAATTATTTCAATTTTAATCCCACTGCTACAGTGATTGCTATTTGTTGACCATTAACCTTTTTGCATATAGTATCCAAAATCTTATCAATTTTTACTTTTTGCATGCTTCTTTTTTACAAGTACCATCTCTCAGTGGTTCAAAACCACTGAATGGAAAATCTTTTATATTAAATTCATGTAGCAGGTAGTTACATCTTATCCTCAATGCATATTTTCTTTAGTTATTTTTCCCTTTGTGTTTATTTTTGACAATGTGAGAATAATATGTTTTTCAGACTGATCTAAAGACTTGTTCTTTAGACTACATGATTGCCATGAACAGAAATTGAGCCAAATTTGTGTTTCCAAATATGAAATAAATGACTTTATATAAGGTGGATGGAAAATACAGTCCTGTTGATCTCCAATCTTCATTTTAAAACTTTCTGGCATTTAACAATCAATTTTTAAGTAAGCCTTAGTTCCTTCATACTGCCTGTTCTTTTTCCAGTAGAATGATAAATCTTTGTTAGTCCATAGAGTACTATCAACTCTGGGGCACTCACTCTTATCACTGAAGCTACATTTTAAAAATGCACAAAACAAACAGATGAATCTGTTTCACACTTGTAGGCTTTTTGGTAGCAAAGTGGAAAAATATAAAAGGGGCCCAAATCCTGCTCATCTTGTTCATGAGAATATTCAAAATGAATTTAGAGAGACTACTTGTCTGAATAATATTAACAGAATTTGGGCCTTGTTTACTTTTGTGTGTAGATGTAAACACCGTTTAGATTATGCAATCATGCCCTGTGCTAATAAATAACGGTTAGAAAACAGTTACATTATTGTTATTTTTCTGTAATAAGGTATTACAATTTATTTGATTGTTTCTAGTCCTTCAAGCTGCTTCTGAATATTGAGGACCTGATTCTGCAAATACTGAGCAGAAGCAATGGAAGATCAAAACCAAAGCAAAGATCAGCTCTAAATTGCTTAGCTCAGTCCCAGGAATTAGTTTGAAAAATAACTTAAATTTAAAGCGATTTTAAAATTTAAGAGGAGAACAGATTATTTAATTTATTATTGAACCAGAAAAAATGTGAAGGATCTTAGAAAGTATTTTCTTGCATGTACATTTCTGCTGTTTCATTTAATTATTATTTTTGGTCAAGCACTAATTTGATCTTTTTGGCTAATTTAAATTAAGGTATACTATTCCAATGCATACATCTGATACAGAAAAATTAATGCAGGATTGTGGGCATAATTTATAATATATTCATTAATTTTATATGTCTTTATCACACTTTAATATTTCTGTAGACAATTTGGTATTTATATAGAAAACATTATTTTGCCTCTACTTGTGGAATGCAAAATAAAAAACAGGGTCGATAATATGAAATGCTTTTTAGAATCAGAGAAGTTCAAACATTAGGGTGACAGTCTCTTTATTTGGATGTTTTGGGGATTGCAAAAAATAATAATGGCTTTTCCAATACTGAAATACAGCATAGTATCAATTCAATAATTGTATGCAAGTAGTATATTTTCTTTAAAATGCAACATCCCAATTAATAATTGGAATAAAAAGTGTGTATTTATATTTAACTTTTATTACTGAGAAACTGTTGTTAGATGGTTACAGTACTATGCAAATTAAAAATAGTATCAAGCCCCTAAAATAATTTACAAACAAGCTATTGGCATTTATATTGAATATGTAAGTGGTATATATTAATAAGAAAATTTTGTCTTGTAAAGAACTGGTCAGATGGAACAGATTGTTTAGCATAAGTAGTTAGCACAGGGGTGGCCAAACTTTCTGGCCCTCTGAGCCACATACGACAATCTTCAGAAGTTCGAGAGCCAGAGGTTGGGGCTTCAGCGCTGCTCCTGCTGAAGCCCTGAGCCCTGGCAGGTGCGCCCCGCAGGGCTGAAGCCCCAAGACCCCTCCCCGCTGGGCAGAAGCCCCTACCGCTCCACCCTGCTGCAAGGCAAAGGTCCTGAGCATCTCCCCACCCAGTCTGGTAGGTGAAGAATGGGGGTGTGCGGGGGCTCCATGAGCTGCACTTTAATGGTAAAAGAGCCACATGTGGCTCATGAGCCACAGTTTGGCCACCCCTGAGTTAGCACATTTAACTGTGAAACTGAGAGTGTCTTTCCCAGACCTGAAGAAGACCTCTGCATGGCTCGAAAGCTTGTCTCTCTCACCCACAGAAGTTGGTCCAATAAAAGATAGTACCTCACCCACCTTGTCTCTCTATTTGTCCCTAATGTGAGAGAATTGAATAACTTAGTTGTGAACTTAGTCCATGTCTATATGTACTACACTGCAGCAGTGCAGCTGTACTGGTAAAGCTGTGCTGCTGAAGCACGTCTGGTGAAGATGCTCTATGCCGACAGGAGAGAGTTCTCTCATTGGAATAAAAAAACCTCACCTCCGCAAGTGCATTAAGCTATGTTGGTGGGAGAAGGTCTCCCATCGACATAGCGCTGTGCACACGAGTGCTTCTGTCGGTGTAATTTAGTCACTCAGGAGGGTGGAATATTCACACTCCTGAGCGACATAAATTTTGCCAACATAGGCTGTAGTGTAGACATAGCCTCACTCTCTATTTACAGCCAATCTGTCCGTCCTTGGCAAATTTTGAATAACACCAGAAAACTTTTCTGTTTCAAAGATGTTTTATGATATTGCTCCATCAGCTCTCCATATATGTAGAACCTTTCCTTTTTTCCTTCCATTTAGTAGTGTGCATGGGTTTGATCCTGCATCCCTTCTGCAAAACAATCCTTATTCTCCCAATTAGTCCCAATCTACTGAATGGGTAATCCCATACATGTAGGGACAACCTAATAATGGTTTCAAATACTGGACTCCATATTTAGTTTCCTAATGTTTTTAGATTATAATGTTTTTATCCTAGTATTTGCATTGTGCTTTTATATTATTTTAATTGTTATGCATCTCTGTGAAGCATCTCCAGAGCCTTGGTAGGGTGGGGTAGATAATTTATCAGTTCTGGGCATACTCGAGTTTTATAGGCACTGTCTCATGCTTGGAATGGTGTTGAGATGCATTGCTCCAGGGGGAATCTATCCAGGAGGAATTGTGCCTCTGGAAGGCGGAATTTCTCATGGAATTTGCCAGTATGTAGCGGAATATACCTTCAACTACACCGTTTTGTGAGTGCAGCGTATTCCTGCATGCATGCCCAGCTAGCTCTGGTGCCTCTGCTGTGTGGAACCCTGGCTCTGCTTTCACCCTTCCCTTTTTGAAGTGTCTTGAATACCGGGCATGTTAGGAATAGTTCTTTTGTTGGAGTAATAGGGCTTTTATTGTGCCTGGCTACTGAACAAAAGTGCAAAGGGGAATAGGTAGTCTCCTGGTTCCATTTACTTCCCTTGTGCTTCCTGGAGCCGCCGGGAATTATTATTGTTAACATGAAAAGTCCTCCAAGTGATTTCATTTTACACAACTAATTTTAACACTACAAATTTGAAAACATTACTGTTTTGTCTTCAATGTCTAGTACATGCGTATAACGCACTTCACAGTTACAATTATAAAAAGCAGCATCAAACATGTACAATTCTAATGTAAAGTTGACATTCAAACTACTGTTAATTAAAGCATCCATAATGATTAAAAAGACTATTTCTGTAAAGCAGTGTGGTCAAGTGGATATAGTGTGTGACTGGGCTTCAGGGAATTTGGATTCTCTTCCCAGCTCTCCCATTGAATCGTTGAGTGTGTCTACACTGCAGTGGGCGTGTGGCTAGACAGATATGCGGTAGCTCTGTTTGAGTTAGCGTGCTAAACATAACAGTGTAGCAGCAGTGGCTTGAGTAGCTATCTGAGTACAATCCTTCCTGACTTCCTGGTATATACTCAGTTGACTAGCCTGAGCCATTGCCCAGGCTGCCACAGCCACACCGCTATTTCTTCACAACACTAGCTCAAGAAGACCTAGTGTGTTGATCTGAGCCAGGAAGCATCCTCCCAGTTGCTGTGTAGACATACCCACTCTAGGCAAGTCACTTTATCTCTCTGACCACGCCTGCACTACGGAATGTTACAAAAATCATCCCATCAGTGCTTCACTAATTCAGCTGAATGATGTGTGTATTAGGAGGAGCCCTACTGTGAACAATTTGTTTGTCCTTAAATTTCTCCTAACTACCTTACTATGCAACTGAACAAAGGGAAGCATATCACATGGTATAAGACAGTAACTTTACTTGGTAATTTTGGAGCTGTTGTGTTTCAGGGATATGACGTGACACTCTCACATTTCATAGCCTTGTCCTGCTTCCCCACAGCTGTGTTGGGATGCTGTGCATCCAGCAGGACTATAGGGATTTCCCCCCATTTACTGCTTTTGGCCACTGGGGAACAATGTGGCAGAGGAAATGCAGCTGGCCAAGCAGCTGTAAGTCCTTACTCTAGCTTCTTCATCTTCTGGGGCTAAGCCAGCAGGAGCTGGAAGGAGAAGATGGTGGTTGAAGCCTCCTGTCCCAATATGCTGATGGCAAGGGAGGTGAGTGAAGAAAAGACTGAGAGGGCAGAAGGAGAGGGGATAGAATGGAAACAGGTTGAGTGGCAGGGATAGAATGGTGGGAGCAGGGTTAAAAGGAGAGACACAGAAGCAGGATGATAAGGGAAAGCTAATGGTGATGGAATAGAATATAAGAGGCAAATGAGAAATAGGGACAGAGTGGGTGAGTCTGTTTCAGGACTTCTTAAGTGAACCATGATCCCAGGTGGGAGAAGGAAATCTGAGGAGTGATGTGGAGGGCTGGCTCTCCCCATAGATTACCTGGGATCTTAAAAGAGGGAACCTGATTTTTCCTGTGGATTTTTGGCCTCTGCAGAATTATAGGAATACTTGCCAGCTCCTGCTCTGTTTTCCATGGGAGAGGAATGTGTATGGCCCAATTGTCAAAGTGCTCTACACTCTCATTTCCTGTTGAAGTCAGTGGGAACTGAGAGTACTTAGCACCTTTAAAGAAGGACCTCAATCTCTTGCACAACTGGGTTTTGAGCCCTTATTGCACTTACTTAAAAAATATAATGGCAAAAAAAAAAAAGTTTGACTATAGCTAATCCCTCTCCCTCTCCCCCGGTGTGATATTTATCAACTTTGTGGATTTCTAAAAGATAAAAAAATATTTTGTTAGTAAATGTGCCACCAGAACAATATAGTTGAAATACTCTAAGTACCAGACCCTGCAATGAGCTCAGTGTAGGGAGATCCCAGCATCTGTGTGAAGCCTGTAGCCTAAGAATGTAATATTGTCTAGAGGGGAGGGTTGGAGTAACAAGAAGAACAAATATAGTGAGCTTCTTATGTCACTTCCTTGTTCTTTTCACAATTAGATCTCCCGTGTGAATAGAAATCCCAAAGTAGAAAAATAGAATTTGAAAGTAACATTATTTTCCTTATTATCCTCATGCTTAAATTATGTTACATGCATACACAAAATATTTTTGTTCTTCAGTAATTTAATTATTTTTTCCTCCTTTAAACACAAGACTTTTAATATTTATACATATATATATATAGAGAGAGAGAGAGAAATTTCTACTAAATCATTGCAAAGAATGTCAACCTTCTAACCGTAGTAGTTCGTGGTACTGATTTTTTTTTCAAGACATGCATGTTTCATTTTGACCAGCAGTTGTTTCATTGCTTGCTTGCCTTGTTTATTCCCTGAAATTAAAAATAAAACAAATCAACATCTGCTTTGTTTAGTAAGATAGCAAGAAGACCTACCGTTCTAATTAATTTTTGTAAAATATTTGTACATTTTAAAAAAATGTTCTCTGAATTTTCCATGTTTAATGTGCACTGCGGTTAAACTACTTGTTTTTTCCCTGCCTGCTCTTTGAAGATGCCAATTAGGAATAATGGGAAACAAGGGGTAGGCTAAGCATTGCAGTGCATTGTTGTTTCCATCTGTCTGTGATTATTTCAGCCAAGAGTTTAAAACACTTTATGCCCAATCCTGCTCCCATTGAAGTTAATGGGACTTTCCCATTAGTTTTGGTGGGAGTAGGACAGGACTCTGCACTGTTGTTGTTGTTTTCATTGTGTTCTTTCTTGTCTGTGAAATTGCCACCCACCCATGCATGTGTTTGCCAGGTATATTTATTTGTGCCGTGTTCACCAATGGGCTTGTTTCTCTGATGTTTCAGGTTAAGTATTAACAGTAGAAAAAAAGGCTTTGGGTTAAAACTGTCAGCTGAAAGCATTCTTCTAGTTTTACCTTTAAAAACAGCTCTGATTCCTTCCTTTAAATTGTTAGTATCCAATGAGATTTTTATAGATATCCAGTGATTTAATCTGTGGACTAGGGTACTGAATGTTGCATTTTTTTAAATGCCTGCCTGTTTGACAGTAGTAAGAAACTTTATAGTGAAACAAAAGTTAAGATTTTCATGTATGAAAAACGCTAAATTGGGGGAAATATTTTTTCTTCATGATGCAGTTTTGGGAATATAACCCCCTGATGATTATAGGAAGAATGCAGACAGATTTTTATTTTTCTTTTATGTGCCTTTATGGGAATATGCTTCCAATTGACAAAAATACCCATAATCCTTTTTTTCATGCAGACTTGAACACTGAGGCTGCAGAAATAGCGCCAGCAAATTATCTAAATGATTGTTGTTGTTTTTTAACTTAACACTGAAGGCTCATGAAGCTGAAGAAGAAGCTCGGCTGAACCCAGAATTTGCAGACAGAATGAAACAGCTTGACAAAGAGGCATCTTACTACAGAGAAGAATGTGGCAAAGCTCAAGCTGAGGTTGACAGACTTCTAGAAATCCTCAAGGAAGTGGAGAATGAGAAGAATGACAAAGATAAGAAAATTGCTGAGCTAGAAAGGTAATTTTTGTATTATTTGCTTTATATTGAATGGCCTTTTTATTAAGAGATCTCCATTGTGGAAGGACCTAAAATAACAAAAAAATCAATTCACATTACTTCACAAGTTGTACCTAAGAAACAAGTGTATGTGCTGGCTTTGAAAAGATTTGGAATCTCCTCCTTCTGGCTAGAAAAGGCTTGGTATTCTACATATCAAAGAGTATATATAGGGAAACTCCTACACAGTTTACATAGTAATATCCCTGTCTGCAAAACCTGGGTGAGATATTGCATTATGGGAGCAATTATGCTTTTTTACTGATACTGTATTAGTATTAGGTGAACCCAAATAAGAACCATTCCAGACATTTGTCCTTGCCTGGAACAGCATGTACAGTAGACATCTGAGAAATTCTGGAAAGATGTGGTAAATCTTCTTAGTCTGTTCCTTAACTCTAGCTTTAGGTATTTTTCTGGGGTACCTCACACTCTTCTGTTGGCAAGTATCCTTTGAAGGTGGCCCTTCCCCTTTCTTCTTACATGTGGGGAAGTTGTTCAGCCTTTCCCTGGTGGAGGGAGAGAGGGGGTTGGAATCACTAATCGTGTTCCTTTCAAATTGAAAAGTACTGTAAAGCTTCTCCTGCAGATTGTGCCCCAGGTTGTACTATATATGTGAAGTTCTTGAGTCTGTGAGATTTCTCCATTCCTATCCCAGAGTAGCCATTCTTATAGGAAGGAAGGAAGCAATCTTGTGTGTTCGGGTGTTTCAAAAGTGTGTATTTCAGGGGTTGTGTTGTGAGAGGAGAGTCTCAAGGGGCCACATAAATCAAAAGCAAGATCAGTGGGTCCCACTGTAACTGTTGCTAGATCCTGCCCATCTGTCAGCTACTACTGGACAAAGTGGCGCACTGTCACAGAAGAAAGATCCTGCTACAAAATAGACCTACTAGTAATTTCAATTGTTATTGGAGGGAGAAAGCCAAGATCTGTCTTTTACGGAAGGAGGCTTGTGTGGATTAGAGGTAAAACATCCTTCTTACATGGTTTGAAACTTCAGATGAACTTCCAAAAGTTAATGTGGTTATTTATCAGCTTCTTACAATTTAACTGTTGCTAAATATTTACTTTATTCACTTTTTGCAGACACTTGACAAAGATCTGGTTAGCAATAATTACTTGTGGATGGTGTAGAATAAAATGCTTAAGAATAAAATCACGAAAATGATATGCTGTTCAACATATTATTTTACTCTACAATATATTTACTATTATTACAATATTATAATTGTATGAGTAATATGCATGTGCCCAGGAGATGTGGGATGGATGATAGGTGAATTTTGTAGATAAATGCATAATAAATACATCTACCTGATGTGCACAATGTACACAATGCCCACAAGTTACTGTGAAATTTTTGATATACATATAGAAAATTCTCCTTGCCCAGAACAGGAATTATAGTAACTGTGGGCCTTAATGTGCTAAGAAGCACTGACATCTGCTGAAGTTAGTGGAAGTTACTGGTGCTGAGCACCTCGTAGGATTGGGCCCCAATTTTTCTTTTAAACCTTCTTGTTTTGGGAAATTTGGCAAAATAAAGATTTAAATTCCCACACTGTAAATAATATGTTTAATAGTTTACTTCCAGCATAGTTAATACAAAGGATATAATCAAATACAGAGGCATAAATATAAGAATAGATTGTATGGTTTTCTTCATGCATATGAATGTGATTTCCTGCATGATATTTTTATTTGATTTATGTGAACCTTAGTCTGAACATAAAGCAGTTTCAGTCATTTACTGACAATTGATTATAGAGCAAATGGCCAGGATTCTAATGAGTAGTGGATATTTTACATGTTTTCCTTCAATTTCACACAAAGAAATGAATCACATGTATATTGAGTGTGACAAAATTGGTGACGTATTTCTGAGAAACGTGTACGGTATATTTGAATAGCTGAGTATGACCAGATGGTAGCTATAAAATGTTATAAATTTTAGCCCCCAACTTGCATTGAGATCTGCTAGAATGGCCCCTGGCCTCTGTGTGGAATCCAGTTAATTTCAACGAGACTACTCACATGATTAAAGTTAAGCACACATGTATCATGCATCTGAGTTAGGGTACTCAGCACTCCTCAGGATTGAGCCCTAGATATACAATGTACATAAGAAAGTATTCCATGAAGAAGCAGATTAACTATTCCAAAATAAAACACAAATCTTGATTTAGAAATTGCGTGTCGGTTCATCTATTTAGAATGTAAGGGCTAGATTATCCCATGTTTTAGACTGCAGCGTGGGAGAATAAGGAGACACACGTATATTCACCCTCCTGCATGTGTATGGGTATTAAGGGGTGTGGAATGGGTGGCCAGCACAACAGGGAAAGTAATCTGCTCTAGGTATAGAGACACAATGAAGAGGCCTGATTTTCAGAGTGTTGGTTCTTAAGCCTTTTTTAGCAAATCAGGCTCCTTTAATATGACCCAAAGTTTGAGACCCTTATAATTCCAGCGAGAAATAAACTACTGCAGTTCTTTACAAGGTGCTGCATACTTTCCCCCTTGTGATGGCTCAGCTCTGTTGGCTGGTTATCTGAGGGAAAGCAGAGCCAAGGCTTTACCTACTCTCCACCCATTCCTTGTTGGCAGGGGCGGCTCCAGGCACCAGCACTCCAAGTGCGTGCCTGGGGCGTCAAGCCGTGGGGGGGCGGCCTGCCGGTCACTGTGAGGGTGGCAGTCAGGCAGCCTTCGGTGGCATGCCTGCGGGAGGTCTGCCGGTCCCGCGGCTTTGGTGGTGGGGACGCCGAAAGCGCGTTATCAGCAGACCTCCCGCAGGCGTGCCGCCGAAGGCTGCCTGACTGCCATGCTTGGGGCGGCAAAATACATAGAGCCGCCCCTGCTTGTTGGGGTAAAAAGATGAGTTGCAGCTCTGCAAACTTGCTTCCTCCGCCTTGTTCCCTACTCTCCTATGCAGCTTCCAAAGGGCAAGTTGTCTTCTGTCCAGTGATAGTGACAGCACGTGCTCCAGATACAGAGGCTTGTGTGGGATTTCTTAGGAAAGTGAGTGCTCTGTCCAGGCATGCATTTTGAACATAATCTGCTGAGCTCCATGTGTATTCCTATTCTAAAATCTTCCTTGCATTGCAAAGTAGTCTTTTTAAATTGCCCAGTATCTAATTTTGTTGGCTTGAATTATAAAAGACATACACCTCTACCCTGATATAACGTTGTCCTCGAGAGCCAAAAAATCTTACCGTGTTATAGATGAAACCGCGTTATATCAAACTTGCTTTGATCCGCTGGAGTGCGCAGCCCCGCCCCCCCCGCTTTACCGCGTTATATCAGAATTCGTGTTATATCGGGTCACATTATATCGGGGTAGAGGTGTACTTCATAATATTATTAGTTATAGTGTTTTTACCAATATAAAACATCTATATTTCAGAGTTGTGGAGGAGTGTTTATAATTAAATCCTTTAATCTGAAATTTAAAAACCGTTGAAATAAGTTTGTATTTTATAGATTGAAATAAAACTTAACACAGAAAATCACTTTTTAAACTGGGCAGTTGACTAGTATACTAGAGAACGTCAAATGTTTGAAAGAAGAGATATCTGATTTAGGACAGTCTCAAAGAAATGTACGTGCTGAATAGCAGACAGGCAGGAATTATTAGCAAAACTGAAGGAGCTTTTATGCATATGGTAATTCTCTTTGGCTTGAACTTTATATTTCTACTTCAGAAATCACTGCGTTTCTGACAGTTTAATCATTTACTTCTAACAAATGCCTATACTGTATACAATACATCATGTATACTGTAGGTTGGTCTGTATGTTAATTACTTTTTATATACAATAAAATACTTTTATTTTTCAAATTGGTTATTGTTACAGTCTGATAAACCTAAAAGCTTTCTATCACTCTTTGGTAACTTATTGCATTGGTCATGTTTTTTCTGCTGTATCAGTATAATACTCATTTTCAATAAAGTCAAGTGTAAAAGATCTTATACAAATATCAATATAACTAACAATAACAATATATACTCTTAATAGCCTGTAATATGTTTTTCCCAGAACAATCTTATGTTATTTAACTTTCTATGAGTTCACATCTTGAGTGATTTGTTAAAGGAATGAGAACTGAGATCTTGTGCTTCCAGAACCTGAGAAATGCAGATATCCTGTTACCCACATGTGCACCAGGAGCTAAATTATGGGTGGGTGAAGTTGTTATAGAGTTCCTGGCCCTCCACAGTAACCAAATAGGATCAGGATGTGTTGCAGTGGGGAGCTTACTAAACATGGGAACTTCCTGGTCAGGAAGTTCTTTAGTTACTGCTCCTTAGAGAATGGCTTTTTGTGTGTGTCCTCACACTATAGTGTGTGTGGGTGAAAAGCAGCATAGGGAGGCTGTCCCTGCTCATGGATGACTCGGTATTTGGGAATTGTAAACAGAGTTCTCTGCAAATGTCTGGATTCCATTTGTTTCAACCTTAATAGAAAAGATGGTTGGAAAAGTTGTGGAAGATCTGGCAAGACACCAAGCTACAGCTGGCAACAATGTGCAGCTAAAGAGGCAGAATATAAGAGATGCCACAAAATGGGATATTTTGCAATAGCGTGCAGGTCATCAAGAATAGTGGAAACTATCCAACAGGGATTGTTATCAGATGACAGTGAGTCTATATTTCTAAGGACTATATCCTCACTAGAACAGGCAATATCTTTGTACATAAGCATGAATCTAAACAATCAAAAACTTAAATTTAAAATTGTTACTGGAGCAGCAGTCACCGCAATTCCAAAAAGTTTATAATCAATCCCAGATGAAAATCAGCACAGATCAAATAAGATTCTACATGGGGCTAGTAACAATAGTTGGATGTTTCTAGGGAGTTCCTTGGGAAATGACTGAAAGTTCTTTTACAAGTAATATGTGTCATATCAGGACTAACAACTCCCCTACTAGAGTTTCCAGCATACAAGGACTACACCTATTACTGAAACTGGAATGCATTAATGGCAGAAAGCAAACTGTACAGGACATGTATCCACACATCTTCTCAGGGCTAGGAATGTTGTCAAGAGAGTACAAAATAAAATCAGTGCCATCACCAACTCCCTTGGCTCTCTCAGCCTCATAGTGCATCCTTATACCTTTTCTAGGAAAAGTCAAAGAAGAATTAAAGAGAGTGGGGTTATTTCCCGGATAGAAGAACTCACTGACTGGTGCACAAGAATGGGTGTAGTACTGAAGCTCAATGGCAAATTCTGCATTTGTGTGGACTTTACACAACTTTATAAAATGGTGCGCAGAGAAAGACACATACTTCCTGCAGCTGATCAGGCATTAGCTGTGTTATCCGAGGCCAAAGTCTTCTCAAAGTTCGATACTATGACAGGCTTCTGGCAGATCCCCCTGGTTAAAAAATCTGTACCATTAACTAAAATTCATCACCTGGTTTGAAAGGTACTTTTTCATTCGTCTTCCATTTGGCACATTTCAAAAAGAGAATCTCTCAGATTGTCAGGTTTTCCTGGCATCCTCTTCCATGCAGATGAGGTGTTGGTATATCGCAGAGATAAAAATGAACATGATGAGTGACTACACACAGTTTTGAGATGCTTTCAAGAAGCCAGACTCACTCTGAATAAGAAATGTGAATCTGGAAAGGAGCAGATTATGTTTATAGGACACATAATTAGCAAACAGGGAATTCAACCAGATTCAGACAAACTGAAAGCATTAATTGCCTTACCCAAACCACAAAACATTTCTGGTGTAAAAAGGTTTCTGGGCATGACAAACCATTTTGGGAAATTCTTACCAAATTTATTCATGTAACAAAACTCTTAAGGGATTTCCCTAATGGTCACAATTTGCGGATCTGGGTGAACACACAACAAAATGCATTTAATAAAATAAAAGAACTACTGATCTGTCCACCTGTTTTGGCACACTACTCTAAACTACCCATCAACAGTAGCAGTTGATGCATCGTCATATGGTTTAGGAGCAGAACTCAAACAAAAGCAGCCAGAAGGAGACCAGAGACTTGTTGCATTTATATCAAGGAGCCTCTCAGAAACTGAACAGCGGTATGCCCAAGTGAAAAAGGAAGCTCTACCAGACACTTGGGTCTGTGAACAGCTCAGTGCATATCTGTTCAGCTTGGATTTGAACCTAGAAACACACCATAAGCCCTTAGTGGATTCAAAACCACTGGATGATCTTCCACCTAAGATTCAAAGATTTCAACTACAGCTGATGCAATTTTCTTTAAACGTTGATCATGTACTAGGGAAAGTTCTCATAACAGTAGACACTCTATCTAGAACCCCAATTAAGCAGCCACCAAATGAAAAGGAAAAGACTTTAGAGAAAGTCGTCAAAGTCTACATTGACTTTGTTCTGGCAACAAATCCAGCATTTGTCAGCTGACTTCAGCTAATTAGAGATGAACAACTTAATGATAAGACTTGCCAGAAATTTACTTAACTCTGCCAAAGAGGGTGGGCTCAGAGTCAACTTCCAACAGACCTACTGTTGTATTGGCAGGAATGTAATGACCTGGTTGGGGCTGATGGCCTGCTTCTGAAAGGATGGAACAATTTTATCCCTACAGTACTACAGAAAGAGATTCTCTCCAAAATCCATACAGGACACCAAGAATAAACAAGTGCAGAGCATGAACACAACAGTCCGGGTGGTGACCCAGTCTGAATGGGCAAATTCAGACTTTAGTAGAGTGCTGTGGGGTATGAAACAAGGGGCGGAGGGCAATCTCCAGAGCTATTACTCTCTACAAAACTACCTGACAGAGCTTGACAGTGGGTAGCAACATATTTGCTTCTCTGAAAAGGACACACATTATTGTAGTTGATTACTTTTCTGAGTATATTGACTTGGCTATACTTACTTAGACTTCCTCAGTACAAGACAGCCAGAGACTGAAGTGAATATTTGAAAAACATGGAGTTCCTGAAGTCTCCATATCAAAGAATAGGTGTCAATTTATCCCTGAAATATGCCTACCATTCGCACAGGACTTTGATTTTTAATATTTTACTAGTAGTCCACATTTCCTCCAGAGCAATGGTGAGGTGGAGAGAGCAGTGCAGATTTTAAAAAGACCTGTATAAAAATAGTGGACCTGTATAAAGCATTTATGGCCTAGCAGTCAACATCACTTGTGTCTGGTCTATTCCCAGCAAAACCTTTGCTGCGAAGACCACTAAGGATGGCTGTACCTATGGTACTAATATGCTTAAATCTAAATAGCCCAACCTGAAGGAATTTTGAAAATGGGATTCTGAAATAAAAATTAAGCAGGAACAAAACTTCAGTGATTGGCACAGAACAAAAGCATTACCTGAACTGAGACCAGGGAGCAACGGTTGGCTTAAAAGTTTCCAGAAATTTGGAACTGTTCAGAACCAGGCAGACCACTCCCAGATCCTACCTAGTGGAGACTCCAAAAGGACTTCTCTGAAAGAATCTGGTTCATCTTAAATATTTCCTAACACAACAAGGAGCGGATCTGGGACCTGCAGGTACTCTGTCACGAAGTGAGCCCTCCTTCCCCCAGAGAACTGCACACACAAACTCAGCGAAAGTGAGACCATGGTCTGGAAGATTGATCAGACCCCCTCAAAGGCTTGATCTTTTGAATATTGCTCTGGACTATGTAAATGGGGTTGGCAAAGGGACATAGTAGTGTAAATAGTTTTGAGGAATTGGAAGTTTCTTTTGAATTGTATGTATAGACACTGATTTATGATTTAAGTTTCAATTTATTATAAAGAAAGGAAGATGTGCAGTAGTTGTAGAATTCCTGGTCTTCTACACATACCAATCAGTAACAGTATATGTTGCATTATGGAGCTTAATAAATGAGGGAACTTCCAGTTCAGGGAATTCTATAGTTGCTACTTAAAGCATGCCTCTTCGTGTTTGTCTTCACACTACAGTGTGTGTAGCTAAAAAGCAGCATAGGGAGGCTGTCCCTGCTCATTTGTAGCTCAGGATTTGGGAATTATAAACAGTTTCCTGCAAATGTCTGGACTCTATTTGTTTAAAGAGCCCTGCACGCTTCATAGGATGATAAATTCCATCCCATGGAGGAGGGTATTTGAAGAAAAGTCCACAAAGGAAATGGACTAGATTAATAACAAATTTCTTTTTGGAGAGGGCTTCTGCTTGGACAGCCCTTTCCATGAATCACTTTAAGCAGCCTATGCAATGTATGCCCAAAATCAGCTCAATTACTACGCAGAAGAAACCAGTTTAGGAAATGGTAGGTCTTTAAGCTCCAACAGAGGTTTGGAGGACCACCCCTGAGGGAAGCAGAAACAGATCAGGCACATGTTGATTTTTAACAGATAAAACAGGTCTAAGCTACAGTTTTGTCCAGTTATGTGTGTTGCTTCTATGAGCTATAGCCCCAGACTAACCCATCTGGCAATCTGCAGGTATATACTTGAGTCATTCCCGCTTGATGTTGGATAAAGAGTGAAGTGCCATCAGGCTGATGGAGGGGGGATGAGAGAGTAAATCGTGATGCAGATCCCTAAAGCCTGGAGTTATGCCAGAGAGGAAAATGTAGACTGGTTAATCAGTTTGTTAAATTGAATCCAGCCACTTAGCAGAGCCCTTAGGAATTACAAAGATTTCTGACATATTATTTTGAGGCAAAGACACTGCTGAAGCATTTTTCTTAGCTGCAATTTGATTATATTCTCTTTGTGGGACTTTAACTGTATAGTAAATATGTGCAGTACTATTGCAAGTGTCTGACAGCATTTGCATCAGAAATCCTTTGTGGTGAGCTAGACTGGGGCTGGTCCTTAGGTGGCTATGCAGTAGGGAAGATAGGGTTCTCTTAATACAAGTACAGAATTATGGCCTCTGTGCTGCACTGCCGGTCTTCCTGGGAGCAAATCACCCAAAAGCCATCGATCCACCCTCTTTAAGGGCCTGCGGCCAGTCAGGTCTGTTCCTATATCAGCCCCAACTGAGAAGGGGTCAGTTGAGGAGTGTTGCAGGAAAGTTAGCTCCTGTGGCTTGTCCCTAGAGTAGGGAGTAGAGGTTCAAGGGGAAAGGCCTGTGGGCCCCTCCAGCTTGCTTTATTCAGGGGAATAGCTTTGTATGTGTGTGTTTGTGAGTTTTGTATTTGAAGAATAAAATTGTGCCCTGAAGGAAAGTCCTGAATACACTTTTGGGAGTGGTATTAGTTCTTCCTGCACTGGGAAGATAGACAAGCAGTCTACCCACTCCACATCACCCAGCAGAGCTAGGATCATATTGTACTCTCCATAGCACAATTGGGTTCTTCCAGGGAGCAATTCTGCCTCTTTGGAGCAGAATGCCCCTGTGATCACCTGGAATGGTATAGTGCAGCATGCCTCTCACTCCAGGCTTTGATTAAATGGCACAATCTATTCTAGCCCACAATTTGCAGTTCTTTTGTGCATGTAATTATCCACTTCACACCTGCACCTGTGTGTTTGCACATACCACCTTCGAGAGGCACAGTTATGAATATTCAATTTCAAATATCCTGACTTTTGTGGGATTTAGTCTAAAACTTTATTTCACTGGGTATTTTTGTAGTGAATTGAGATGGAAACAAAAGTGATGGCTACTCTATAAAAATTGCCAGCATTCAAACCGTGCAGCACTGACATAATTCAGTATGTGAAATACAAGGAACCAGCATGCCGAATAGCTGTCAAAAGCTATTTTTCTGTTTTGTTTTGTTTTTTAAATTATCTTTCATAAATAAATGCAACAATGTGCAGCTGTGACAACTCTAGGAATTATTCTAGTTTGGCATAAAATGGGGATTTTTTTTTGTCTTGGCTAATTGAAAGGGCACGTTAGATATTTTTGTACAAATAAGTTATCAAGCATCTGGATATTTTCAATGATGAAGTATTAACCTCATTCTCAGGAGTGAAAAAAAATTGCTGTCAGCTTTGAAAGGGACTGTATTTCCTGGGGGGACACACGGAAGCAATATCTTTGATCATTGTTAGATGCAATACTTTGAACCTATAAAATGAAAATCTTTGAACCTGTAGCCAAATTGTTTAGGTTTTTTGTTGTCACGGATGAAGATGAAATACTGAATGTGGGTCATCCCCAATGGTTCAAATAATGGTTTCATGACGATTACTGCAGGCTGCCAAACAAATGCCTTAAGAATTGCCATCTATTTTATTAACTACAATTTGTATATGTACACTGTGAGTTCGTAAACATATATAGTTTTCTATAGTCCATAAATGACTAGGTGACTTTTTTGCTTTTAAGTTTTTGTTTGGTCCTTGCTCATCAAAGAAATACTATACAGAAGTTTTATTTTACTGCTTTTTTAAAATAAAGACTGTTGATATAACATCTCACTATTCGTTGGAAAAAACTAATATTTATCCTCCCTTTATTCTCTTTTGCTATCTCCCTTCCTTTCTGTTTGTTCTCCAAACTGCTGCTTTCACCCCTGCTCCAACAAGCTTGACTTCCAGGTCAGTACCTTCTGCTCTCTTCTGTTACATCACTTGCTGTTCAGCTAAGCTTGATCTTCCCATTGATATAATACATTTCTTAAATGGTTTTTCTCTTACAATTTATTTTTCATCGTTTTCATTATACATTCAGAATTTGTTTTTTCATATGATAATTTTGTTGTCAGAAAGTATTGGAAGGTTACCAGTTGTGTTTCAAGCTCAATCATCATTTTCTAAAGCACTATGTAAAATGATGGGGCTAAAACAATGTTATACATTTCCCATACAACAAACATTCTGGCAGTAGTAGAGCAGCTATGTTAACATTGTAGCTTAAGCCATTTTATTTTAATAAATCACAATGTTTTGAAAAAGTTTTCTAAGAAAAAGTGGTTTAGCCACATATTGAATCCACATGTTGTTTTGTGTGAAGATCTTTTTCTTTTTTAAATTTGTTTTTATTGTTATTAAGGAATTCATCATTTACATACAGTGTCATATACTGGTTCAAACGATGTGAGTAACTGGTACAACTATGAGACCCTTTCCTGAGAAAAGTTTATTTCAACAAATGGGCATTTTTCCAATGAAAAAGCTCTTATCAAAAAATTCCCAACCAGCTCTAGTCAACAATAATAAGAAAATAAGTAATAGACATTTTTTACCACCCATTCCTATACTCCAAGAAAATAATACTTATTTATATCAGCCAATGAATCAAAATAACAGGGACTCTAGAAATAAGCATTATGTGCTTGGTCCTTATTATTAACAGCATGCAATAGAAAATTTGATTTTTTTTTTAATTTATTTTCCATTACTTATCATAGCTGAAGTTGAAGAAAATACTTAGCTGGGAACTGGCTTTATGTGTCACGGTGCTTAGATGCAGAAAGAATTTTTACTGTACTTTTCCAGATGATTTAGCCCTCCTTCAGATGCCTATTTAAGACAGATGAGTTCATGGTGATTGTACTGCAGATGTTTTTTATAACCCTCTCAAAGGAATTCTATAGCTTCTTTCTCAAAAGTTCAGTTAGAGGTGCTTTGAAATCAAATCCTTTGTAAATTCAGGTAGCTCTGCAATTACCTTACTGTACAGTATCCCTATCACATTTACATACAACTAAATTGCCTCTCATATTTTATTCTATAATTTTGTGTTTGCTATTGAAAGTAGACCTGGTTGAAACTCAGAATTTCTGTTCCAGGGGAAATGCTGACATTTTGAAATTTTCCTTTGTCTAGAATTGGAACAAAAATCATAATTTCAAAATTTCCTGTGAAATGAAATTCCAAAAAAAAAAAAAATTAATGTGGGAAATATCAAAATTACCTTTTAAAAATGTTTCATTCTGATAAGGTCAAAGTGTTTTCTTTCAGTTTTTTAACTTAATATAAAGTTGAAATGATAAACAAAACACTTATCGAAATGAAGCACTTTGACCTTTCCAGAGTGAAACGGTTTGATAATTTTTCATTGTCAATTTTGACAAAATTGATTCATTCCTTCTAAACATTTTATTTAGTCAAATCATCATTTTCTGAAAATTTTCAACCACTTCTAGTTGAAAGGG
Organism: Terrapene triunguis; assembly: GCF_002925995.2. Taxonomy (NCBI): domain Eukaryota; kingdom Metazoa; phylum Chordata; order Testudines; family Emydidae; genus Terrapene; species Terrapene triunguis. The sequence continues at coordinate 24,683,721 of NW_020664440.1, forward strand.
AGTGAGAGTGGTACCACACCCAGGTCTTGCTTTTCTGTACTTAGCAGTGTAGATTCTGGGCTCTTAGCTGTAGAAACTTTGCTGCTTCCCATGAAGTGTTAGATGCTCTAGGAAATCCATAAATCTTCCAAGCATAACACTTACGTTTTAATGTGGAAAAAGTTTTCTATTTGGGCTTCCAGTAAACCATTGTTGCCTTGAGTTATTTCAATATCCTCCAGTTTGCAATAGACGGTTTGGCTAATGAAATTTAGCTCACACTTATTGTCTCTGAAATACACCTGGCAGCTATATTTTCCTTTTCATTCCTGTGGAATGGCTCTTGCCCTTGGAAATGAATGAAGAAGGGCTTCTTAAAAGCCTACTTCAAGTTGAAGGATCCAATGGCTGTGTGGGCTTTTGGTCCCTAGGTGATTGATTATCCCTTCCTTTAAACCTTTCTCCAAGCCTTCATTGTACTAATTGTTGTCCTGGGATGTGGTTTTTTTTATTTTTTGGGGGTCTCCTGACAGTTGTATAAACTACATTCTTGCTCTTAAACTCATCTCTTATTCATAATTTTTCTTAAGGAAAAAGTGGTGCTTCAAGCTCACACAAGGTTTTTGCTAAAAGTGGTCTCTTGACTTCCACATAAACTAGTCCATTTGTCTACTAGTTTTCTTCCCCATACCACATGGCTTATTTGGGCAGCTTTGTTCCATTCACTAAGGCAGGCTTTCAGAAAATATCTAGATAGAACTTCCCTTCCACCCCCCACAAATCATCCAGACTGATGAGCCCATCTCAATGCAGAGGTTTCCCAGGTAGATACTTTTGGGATATACAGGTTTTTCATTCTCAGGCAAGGTTCCAGGTATCGGAAGGCCTGATGTCACATTCAGATAGAGTTATGGCAGAATCTTCAGTCTGCCTTTGTAACATGTCCGTATCTGAAAATTTCAGAAAGCCTACATTTATACTAATTCACACTTTTTACCCCCAAATTATTCTTTGTATATTGAGGCTGGGCCAGATGATCATTTTGGGAGAGATGCTGTATCTTAGCTCCACAACTGAGCACTCAGCCCACTTCCAAGGGGGGTTGCTGCTGCAGATTAGCATCCAAGAGGAGGGAACTATGGATGCAATTTTATGGAGGACAAATATTAACTAGGTTGCAGGCCTCTTAGACCCCAAGTTGTAACCTCAGACAGAAAAGTGTTCAGCACATTCCTAGCCCTACAAGGATGAGCCTGTCACAAATCACTATCTTTCTCACATCAGCCTCTAACTTAGTCTTCTACCTTGGTAGTCTGGATAAATATTGGCAATTTTGAAATCTTTGGAGAAGATACTCATTACTTAAAACTTCACATATAGCATTTTTTCAGTGTTTAAGCTTCGCTTTTATAAATCACTTTCCAACTAACGCTGATTGCATTTCTTTACATATGTAGTTCACTTTTCGTGAAATTTGAATCTCATCATTATCCTGTTCTGTTTGCAGTCAATAGCATTAGTAAACTGGATGAACACTGATTTAGTTTCTTCTTTATTGTATGCATAATATAGACAGCTTCTAGAGAAGATAGGCTGAATAGTAATTAAATCCAAGGATTCAAACAATCATTAAGAAACAATTTATTTGGAAATCATTGGTTGCTTATTATTGGTACACTTGAAAAACGGTAGTTTTCTTTTTTATTCCATCCAGAAATGAATTTGAGATGCTTACTTTGGGATAACCTTTGATGAATTTAATATTTTAATGTTGGTGTTATAGCATTTGTGTCAGCAAATATTCAACATATATTGAAAAGGTCATCTGCAATATAAAAGTTAAAGAAAGAATATCGTGCAATATTATTGCCATGTATTTAATTTTTGTGGTATTTAATGATTTGTGTGTGGAAATATCTGTCCTGTCGTTGTGGGCGTGATTCCTGTTTTGTTATATTGACCTAAAAGAGTAGTTGACCTCATTAAAGAAAACTGTTGTCCTAACTCTGCCAAATTTTGTCCCTCGAGTCTTGGTTAAGGCTACTAGAGTACAATGTGGGTTTATTGACGGATTCCAGTGATTGCATTTAAGTTTCCAGGCTTGTATAATCATTAGTGTCAGAGCTTCACTTAGGAAATGGCTGTATTTAATTATTCAGTTATATTAATCAATGTATTGCTAAGTGTGTTTTTTAATTATTTGTTTTGCTTTATGGTTGTTAGAGAATGTGGTGTCTAAATGATAACATAATGTTCTTCTATGCTGATGGCAGACTAGAGAATACAATCTATTATAGAAATAATTACATGTTTTCAATCTGTTAAATAAAATAAGCCCTAAATACAAGAAACAGCATTTTTGAACTTTTAATGAACCAACTTAATATTTCTCATTTAGGTTACTGTACATTGCAACCCCCTCCTCCATTTCTGTATACAGACAAACTGTAGGATGGTATGTGTTCGCACAGATTTTAATATACTGAGAAATGCAAGAAATTTTCCCACCAGCCTTAGCTGTTGGTCTGCCTAATTGTTTCCATGGGAGGTTAAAGCTCAATGAGATGAGCAAGGCAAGGTCTAAGGGGATTTTAAATTTAACTTAGTAGCCTTCTGCAGTTTTGTCAAATGTCAGTTTGATGGTTCCAAGGGCAGTGTGTTATGTTGTTCAAAGATAATTTCCTTGGAGAAAATGAGATAGTTATACTAATGAGCACTGAGAGAATCCTTGATACATTGTCCTTTTCAGAAAGACTGCTTAGTCTTGGGGAGAATCATAGTTGTAATATTTATTGGGTAATTGACAGAGTGTTGTCATCTTTTTCTGTTATGGTGTGTTACTAAATAAGACTGCCTTTTAAAAATATTTAAAGATTTGATAAAAGAAGATGCTTCACTCTTATCTGTTATATATATATATATTCACAATCAAAACGTTTTGGTAAAAAAAGAATTAAAGTCAAAAGTATGTTTCAGTGGAGTCCAATTAACATATAAAAGTCACTATTACACTTTCTTTACAAAAATTCTGAATCTTTAACAAAAATCAACAAACAGAATAAATGGAGATGAACAATTAAAAGATCCAGTCTGTTCCTCTCTGCAATATAATCCTTCATTGCTCACTATTATCCCACCCATTTGACCCTACCCACATTTTACTTTGCCTCCTATAATGTGCTAAACTTATATGCAAAGGTCAAAATAACAATTTACTAGGAGATAATTAGAAATTGATCCCTGATCAAGAAAGGAGAATTTATAATCTCCTAATAATTTATTATTTTGACATGTAAATTTTAGGGGGCAAAGTTGAGTGTGGGAGGGCAGCATAAATTGGGTGGGGTGAGAGAGAGTTCTCTAATCCTCTGAGTACAAAAATATATGCTTTGGTTTTGAATGCACTTGGCTCTCCACTGATATGCTATGGAAGCAGGGCCACAAGAAACTGTTCTCCCTTTCCATTCCATGCTTCCCAGCGCAGGGACAGCCTTTTTGCTTCCCTTGTGTCACTATTGGCACTAATCTCCCCAAAGTGGGCAGGGCCATGGATTCTGCAAAGCATATCCTGCACCCTGTGAAAGGACGGTGAAGCAGCCATTCTACTCTTTCTTTCCAGGGTATACTGCACCTGGCTGAGGCACAATGACTTCCCCATGCATCAGAGATTTACATTTGGGGAGCAGTCAGATGGTCTCTCATTTGGGAGATGTACATTTATTTCATTTGTTCACTAAGTCACAAAATCATTCTTTTTGTGTAAAGGAAAGAAGCAGCATAGAAAATAGTGTGGAGACCAAAGAGGGATAATGATACAAAGGACGCACTAACTAGAAGAAAATACTCTAATTATAGATTGTCGATTGAAGTAGTGGAGAAAGTTACTCTCAATGGCCCACTGTGATACACAAGGTTTGGCCCTTGTGTAGGTTTTCTTCTGAGGGTATATTTTCACTGCAAAAAAAGGTGTGATGTTAATTTAAATTACCTAACTCAGGTTAAAATAGCAGTGAAGTTAAGGCAACTCAGATTTTAACTCAGTTTAGGTGCTTGAGTTAAAACCTCGAGCTGCTAACCCAAATTAAAACATGAGTTACCTTCTATTTTAACCTCACTTAGCTAACCTAAGTTAAGAGCAGAGGAAGGTCTATTTAACTGGGGTCCACAATTGTAACTGTAGCTCATTTTCCAGGTATTGGGCCTCCAGAAAACAAACTTTATTTTTAATTTCTGTTGTGATTGTGGCTAAAGGTGCTGCTGAAAATAACGACTGAACAAGCAAACTACTTCTTTACAGCCCTCTTCCCTAGCACACACACCTGATGGTCTAATGGATCTGTGACAGACAAACCCTCTGATTTAGATTGGAGTCGTTTTCATTGTAAATGAAACCATCTAAAGTGTTATTCAGTAAGAGTAGGATGAAATAATAAACTGTATTGTACTGAGCTTTCAGTGGTCACAATCCACGACGTATGTAAAGATGAAACTGGGCTGAGCCACAAATGACATTATGGAAAAGGTAGCAATGGGAATCTAGTGAGTCTCAGTTCTTTGCTTTCCTCCATGCACCTCTCTCTCCAGCATGCAAACGCAGCATGCCTCCAGTGCTTTAGGTGGAAGCGCTGCAGATTAAAGGACTCCACTTAGTGCAGCTAGTACTGTATCAAGTACCATTTTTGTTTAAACAATGACTCTGGAAAAATTCCCAGATTATACATCTGCTAAATAAATACCTAAGCACAGATGTTTATTTTCAAGGTGGGAGATACAGATTCTGTGACAACATTCTGCTGTACCGACTCATAATGCCAAGACATTGGTTTGCATAATGCAGTAATATTTTCTTGTAGATGTTTGTTGTGACAAAGTGATAGTGCCTTACTGAAGCACTCAGTAACCCCACACATTCATAAGTCAGGCTTCAAATATTCATGAGATTTTAAAATGGTGAAATTTTAAAAATAATAAATTTAGGGTTCTTTTTCTTTGCGACTATAGGATACACTTGGGTTACATTTTCAAGCTCTTGTTTGCAATCATGACAAACTTATGTTTTAACTGAAACTGAATTTCTCATGTAATCACTAGACAGGAGGAGCTGGACATTTAAGTAGAACACCAAATAATGAGATGCCAACTCTCAAGATTAAGGTAACATTGAGTACTGTAACATACTTGCGTTCTACTGTGTCTTTGAGAGCTAGTGATGGGTGAATCAGGTCATGTGCAGATAACTAAAATTTTAGCCATATTTGTTGAACCAGGTATTTTCAGCCACTTTTTATGCTGTTCAGTTACTTCACCTCATCGTGTAGTCACCTTCTCAAAGCAGCAGAGAGTAACTAGGAGTAGTGCTCATTTAGCTTAGCCAGTAGATAGAATTTGAGTCTCTAGGAGAAGAGGGGGAAAAGAATTACCTCCCACCAAAATTTCTTCGTCCTCCCTCCGGGATCTAAAAAAGGAGGCAGAAATGGGTCCCTGTGATACCCTCCTCTAAGGCTCTTAGAGATTAATAGAGAAAGATCCTATAGAAAGATAGTGGATTGGGCTTTGGTTAACTAGAGGGCATCCTTCCCACATGACCCCTCTCCAGAGTAGGCCCTGAACTACTCCTTGCTTACCTTTAGCTGACTTCTGAAGGGAGCATCAAACTTCTACATTTTTTCTGGTCAGCAACCCCAATCAAAGTAAATGAAAACCCTTGAACACCATCAAGAATTGGATTAGGAGGCACGGAGTTTACAGTGTGAAAGAGTAAGCACTGTTTTGCTAAACTTTTTTTCTCCTTTGTGCACCACTGTATCTAAAGTGTTGAGCTTAGGCTAAGCGTGGTCTTTGGGATCACAGAAATTAAAACACGTTAAACTCAAAGTCGCAATGGACCAAATTCTATGGTGTTTACTCAGTTTTTACTCATTTTTCATCAGACAGAACTCCCACTGATTTCACTGGGAATTTGCCTAACAAAAACTAAGAAAGGACCCTTAGGATTTAGCCTATTCAATCAAGAGAGCCCTTTGCAAGGAAGGATGCTTTGTGCAAGAAGGCTCCATTCAACAACAGATGGTCAATTTGATATACTTGTACTGTGGGGCTTCCATTACCCTCATATTTCTTATGTTATTGTATCTATCTATCTGTGCTGCTTATTTACATTCGCTATCTACATTACATTAATAATTTACATTAAATTAAAGATTCCTCAATTCAAAAGGAATGGAAAAAGCTCATTTTTTAAAATTGTGAGATACCTTTGAATTATAAACTGACAGTTAATAAAAATCTGTTTACATATTTTAGTTACTGGTGCATCTACATGAGTCACTTCCTCTTAAAAGCAATAATTTGGCTATTTAAATGCTCAGGGCATGGACACATTTTATAGTGCTATAAAATGGAATAAAAGAGGCTATGCAGAGAGCTAATTATAGGGTTTGGTCTTGTTGCTAAAAGAGTAACAAATATTCATAGCATATGTCATATAAAACTAGATCTGATAAACTAAAGACAGAAACCCCAATTCAAAAAAATCCTCTGTGGGGTTTAAGGATGTAGAAATGATAAACCTCCTAAATTTAGCTTTTGGGCTTTGTTAGGCTCAATCCTATGCTTTGCTTGTTTTTAGGATGGATTAGATTGAGACCATGGTGAACTGACACATGGATTGTGTGAATTGTTGATCAGTACTGATAGGTGCCCACCAAAGATGCCCAGTACTGATAGGTGCCCACAAAAGGCAGGGGTGAATTTGTTCACCTTTCCTGAAAAGACCTCTAGAGTGTGTAGAATGCTGTGAGTTTCGGGGACAATTTCTGTTTGGCTTTGGGGATTGAATCATAGCTGTTCCAGGACTGATGCTATCTCCATCATTGACTTTTTGCTTTTCAACCTCCTGATTTTGCTCCAGTGAAAAGCACTCTTGTTTCCTTTCGTTTGGGGGCTTAGCTACTGCCTCTTTGATTATTAACTCATAGCAAATATAAGAGCAATCAGAAGCTGGTAATTGCACTCTGCATTGCTTCCTTCTAACATATTTGCCATGTGAGGACCTCCCATGAAAATTACTGCTAGGATGCCAGTTTTGAGCTGGATTTGCAGTTGGTTACAGCCCAGGTGCAGTTTGTACTACAAAACATTCCTAAGATAAAATAGTAAGAGCTCTGTTATCTAAAATTGTACACTATGTGCTTATGATCATCACTTTGTGCCAGATTATGCGTGGGTATAGTATGGGTGTACAAGTGGGGGAGGAGAACACAAGAAGCCCTTGTTCTCTCCTTCCCCTATCATGCACAAGGGCCAGGCACAATAACACTTCTTACACTAAGGGGAGGAAGTGACAGGACTACTCCACAAACCACTCCAAAGCCTGCTGGAGGAGGTATGTCTGTGTCTCTACCCCACACTAATCTGCCTATGGAACCCCCCACCTTTTGTTTCTCTAGAAAAGTTAGAGAACACCTTGTGACAGAAATTCAAGACAGGAGTAACAGGGTGTGACAAAAAGGTCATGGTGTATAATCTGCGTGTTTTGTGTGTGTGGCTGATTTAATCAAGCCATGGCCCATAGGCACAGCTCCATGTACAATTTAATCTACATTTCATGGTATATGTTGCATGGGGTGGAAATGGGGAGGTGTTTTCTTTAGGGTAGACTATCGGTGAATATTAACATTGGCTTAGTACCACATGCTGTGTGTGCATCCTTTTGCTAGAGGTGTGGTTAACACCATTATTGTTATCTTAGCATGAGTTAAAAATGTGACCCATTATAACCAACATACATAGTGGGTAAGGCAGGTACCATATTTAGGAAAGTCTTCCTGGACAGTCTGATTTTTCTCATTGTTTTTACAGCATTATCTTGCTCTTGCCCATCTTATTTTGGGACTTGTGTTAGGGCCTGATCCAGATGAATTAAAGTCAGTGGGAGTCTTTACTTAATGAGGGTTGGATATGGCCCTTACAGCTGTTTGAGCTGGTATTTTTATTTTTCATGTTACTAATAGAAACATTTGCCAAATAGAAGTACAAAGTTGATTGAAATGTTTGAACTGTCATTCCCATAAGTAATCTTATTTGTCTGTTTAAAATTAGAGATATATCTAACATTTTAAACAGAGGTCTTATCCAGACCAGAACTTCCCTGAGGATACCAAGTTTTTTTTCAAGTCCAACTGTATTGGAAATGTTGGCTGTGTCAAAGTAATTAATTCTCCATGGTTCTAATGATTCATCTTGGTTTTGCATTTAAAATATTCTTTCTTATTTTTGGTCATCATGTCAAATGGGTTAGACAACGAAAGTAAAGCAAGAAGAGTTAGGCATAAGGAACAGATTAAAGTACTCAAGGATGTTTTGGACATTAGGCATTCTTCAGGTTGAAGAACATAATCCTTTTTCTGGATTGCAAATGTGTAGTTTTTTTTTTTAAATCCTGAAAGTATATAAAATTCAAATGACAGCACAGCTAGATATTTTACCTATTAAAATATCTGTCTTTAATAACCTATTTTATTGTAAATCCTAATAATTTATAATCTAGGTATTCTTGATTAATAGCAATTTGAGCACTAGAGTTTTCTTAAAGAAAATAAGGCTGCTTATTTCAACTGTGTTTTCTTTATTATTTCAAAGCTTTCAGGCTGAAATGGGTGTGGGTTTTCTTATTATGATGATACCTATTTCCCTAGACCAATCCATCTATGGATTTTAAGTGAATAAATAATTTCCCTGCATGTTTGAGCCATGAATGCATTCAATAACCCTCTCAACACTTCACCAAGGCATAAAGTTTATGAAAAGAGGAAAGGCTCCAGGCCTGGATTATATCCATATGGAGTTCCTACTTCACTAGGCTGCCACCGTTACTCAAACAATGTTTCTGTGAGGGGACTAGAATCTGGGTCTGCAGAGTCTGGCATGGATGATGTCCCCATAGTGCTACCAGGAGCCCATGCAGAGCCCCAGCCAGGGAGCACTGTAGAGAATAGCGCCATAGGAAGTGCCGTCCAAGGGACCCAGAGTGACAGTACTCTGTGGCCCTCTGATTGGCCAACCATCCTATTTAACTCTGGAGGGTGCCCCACAAAGTTATCTGGGCAACAACACAGACTTCTGGCCTGCTGTGACCCCCAGACCTCACCTTGTCTCCTGTTCTCTAATCCTAGCCTGACCCTGACCCTAACTCTTGCCTCCTGACTTTAGCCTGGTACTACCTCTGATCTCCAGTCTCCAACCTTGGCCTGAATTTGGCCCTGACTCTTGCTTATTGAACCTGACTCTAGCGATTCCTCTGATCCCTGCTCACCAACTACTGTTCCTGATGTGGGGACCCTAGTCCAGCTGTGACCATTAGGCCAAACTGGCTGCTCCCTGGTCCCTTACCAGGACAGTTGCATCCCAAAAATCTGGTGCAGGGCAAAGGTTGTAGCCATTCCAAAATCAGGAAAACTCCTGGGAGATCCCGTGAGCTACTGACCCATCTCTCATTTGTGTCACATGGATGCTTATGAAGAGACTGATTCTCATGTGCATCAGTGAGGTTATTGAACTACAACTGCCCTTAGTTCAGGCTGGCTTCAGACAAGGACAGTGTACTGAAGATCAAGTAATTCACCTAGCACCCAAGACATTGACGATCCCTTCAAAAAGGGCTAGAAAGTTGGTTCAATGTAGAAATTCAGCTGGCTTAGGCATCTCTGTAACAGACTCCCACAAGGATCCATTCTAGCTCCTCTCCTTTTCAACATATATACTTACAAAGTACCAACAACTAATGCTGATGAGTATGTATGTATGTATGTGTGGATGACATCTGTCTCACTGATGTAAGTAACAATCTACAAGACACTGAATGTCACACTTACCTTCATCAGTGGACACTTAAATTGAGTCTAAAATGGTGACCACAACATTCCATGTGAACAATCGTCTGGCCAATCAAGCCCTTACAGTCTATGTTGAGGATCCTCCACTCTTTTTCCAGCCAATTGTCACTTATTGGGAATCAAATCACTGCAGTCTAACATACCAGTCCCATCTAGAGCACTGAAATTAAAAGGTCACCTCCCATGCTGTGTTGATCCAGAAGCTAGTGGGAACCTTTTGGGGAGCAGAGGCAACTGTTTAATGAACCTCAGTGCTGGTGCTGGTATTCATTCCAGCACAATATGAGGCAGCAGCTGGCATACGCATCTAATTGATTCAGCGCTGAACACAGTCACCTATGTCATTAGTGGTTGCTATAGCCACATATTAAAACCATAGCTCCCTCAAAACTTCAACAAGATGCCATTACCCTTAAAACTGCAAGGAGGGCTATGACAGAAGAAAACAACCAGCTACATATGCAAAGTTGACAGTGACTCCAACATTTACAAATAAGCAATGCACATTTCCTGTAAGATCGGCCTGCATCCAGAAGAAAACACATACACCTCCAGTCCCTGGTGACTTGCCATGACTGATTTGGTCACATTCTTTTATGGCACTGTTCATGAACTCATGTCCAGAGCTGCCAGCCCAGTGCCAATCTCAGATGAACAGTGGCATATCAGGTTTGACAGCTCTGTCCTTGCAGAGTGGCAGCAACTCTGGGGTAGAGAGGCAGGCGTGCTGACAAATTTCAGAAGCCCTAACCTTCATCCACCTGTTTGCAACCTGGGATGCACATTCTAGATTACGCTTAACAGGCTGCTAACTGGAACGGCAAGAGTGGCCACCACAATGCAAAAATTTGCCTTAGCTCATTCTTGGCAGTGTAACCATGGGGCAGCAATGCAGACAGTCAAACATGGTGGAGGAGTGCATGACGAGAAGGTTGGCGGCCTGACTGCAATCCTTTGCTACCCTGGACGAAACAGCAGTTAGATGGCTTAACAATCTAGATATAGATTTGTGATGACAGGAGTGTAAAAATATTGCTAGAGCATGCATAGGTGTAATCAGGAAGACCAAGGCACAATTGGAGTTGCAGCTAGCAAGGGATGTGAAGGGTAACAAGAAGGGTTACTACAGGTATGTTAGCAACAAGAAGAAGGTCAGGGAAAGTGTGGGACCCTTACTGAATGGGGAGGCAACCTAGTGACAGATGATGTAGAAAAAGCTGAAGTACTCAATGCTTTCTTTGCCTTGGTCTTCACAGACAAGGTCAGCTCCCAGACTGCTGCACTGGGCAACACAGTATGGGGAGGAGGTGAGCAGCCCTCAGTGGTGAAAGAACAGGTTAAGGACTATTTAGAAAAGCTGGACTTGTACAAGTTCATGGGTCCATTTCTAATGCATCCAAGGGTGCCGAGGGAGTTGGCTGATGTGATAATGGTCATTGGCCATTATCTTTGAAAATTCGTGGTGATCGAGGGAAGTCCCGGATGATTGGAAAAAGGCAAATATAGTGCCCATATTTAAAAAAGGGATGAAAGAGAATCCGGGGAACTACAGACAGCCTCACTTCAGTCCCGGGTAAAATCATGGATCAGGTCCTCAAGGAATCCATTTTGAAGCACTTGGAGAAGAGGAAGGTGATCAGGAACAGTCAACATGGATTCACCAAGGGCAAGTCATGCCTGACCAACCTGATTGCCTTCTATAATGAGATAACTGGCTCTGTGGATATGGGGAAAGCAGTGGATGTGATATATCTTGACTTTAGCAAAGCTTTTGATACAGTCTCCCACAGTATTCTTGCCAGCAAGTTAAAGAAGTATGGATTGGATGAATGAACTATAAGGTGGATAGAAAGCTGGCTAGATCATTGGGCTCAACAGGTAGTGATCAACGGCTCAATGTCTAGTTGGCAGCCGGTATCAATCAGAATGCCCCAGGAGTTAGTCCTGGGGCCGGTTTTATTCAATATCTTTATTAATGATCTGGATGATGGGATGAATTGCACCCTCAGCAAGTTCGCAGATGACACTAAGATGGGGGGAGAGGTAGATATGCTGGAGGGTAGGGATAGGGTCCAGAGTGACGTAGACAAATTGGAGGATTGGGCCAAAAGAAATCTGATGGGGTTCAACAAGGACAAGTGCAGAGTCCTGCACTTAGGATGGAAGAATCCCATGCACCACTACAGGCTGGGGACTGACTGGCTAAGCAGTAGTTCTGCAGAAAAGGACCTGGGGATTACAGTGGACGAGAAGCTGGATATTAGTCAGCAGTGTGCCCTTGTTGCCAAGAAAGCCAACGGCATATTGGGCTGTATTGGTAGGAGCATTGCCAGCAGATCTAGGGAAGTGATTATTCCCCTCTATTCGGCACTGGAGTATTGTGTCCAGTTTTGGTCCACCCACTACAGAAGGGATGTGGACAAATTGTAGAGAGTCCAGCGGAGGGCAACGAAAATGATTAGGGGGTTGGGGCACATGACTTATGAGGAGAGACTGAGGGAACTGGGCTTATTTAGTCTGCAGAAGAGAAGAGTGAGGGGGGATTTGATAGCAGCCTTCAACTACCTGAAGGGGGGTTCCAAAGAGGATGGAGCTAGGCTGTTCTCAGTTATGGGAGATGACAGAACAAGGAGCAATGGTCTCAAGTTGCAGTGGGGGAGGTCTAGGTTGGATATTAGGAAACACTATTTCACTAGGAGGGTGGTGAAGCACTGGAATGGGTTACCTAGGGAGGTGGTGGAATCTCCATCCTTGGAGGTTTTTAAGGCCTGGCTTGACAAAGCCCTGGCTGGGATGATTTAGTTGGTGGTGGTTCTGCTTTGAGAAGGGGATTGGACTAGATGACCTCCTGAGGTCTCTTCCAACCCTAATATTCTATGTTTCTATGACTACAAAACCACATCTTTGTTCTTCAGGTCTGTATATTCATAATAACAGATTTTTATGTTTCAATAAGATTCCAAAATATGGACCTGATTTTGTTCTTGAAGTCAATGGGAGTTTTCTCATTTGCCCATTGACTTCAGTGGGAGCAGGACTGGACCCTAAATCCTAAGAATTTTATGGAGCAAATGTATTTTTGTTTAACTAGTTAAAATATTTTTAAAAATAAGATACATTATTGTTAAGGTTTGATTCAATTCGAAAATCAAAGTGTTTTTTTTTTTAAATCCATCTACATTAAAGGAAGAAATTTCCTGTTTTCGGTATATATTTTTTATTTTTAAGGTATAAGGTCAGATCTGGATAGGCAGATATGTCCATGTGGAATCCCACAGACGTATTTGACCTCCATGGGATTACTCATGCATAAAGTTATTGACATATATAGCTTTGCAGGATCAGTCTTAAATCTTTACAGCATCTTCTATGAGGCTGATTAGTTGAACCCAGTAGATATAATAAATTGTCAGGGTACAATGCAATATCCATACATCTGAGTCATTTGTTAAGGTGTAGAGTTGATAAAGGAAGAAGATACTCATTTTTGACAGATTTTAAAAAAATCATCATACTCTATTTTTCAAGAAATATTTCCTCAGAAAAATATTTTTAAGTAGCTACCTCAGCAAGAGTCTTTCTAAAGTACATCTTCCACAGCATTTTATCCTAGCTGTTTGATTTCTTTCTAAATTAACGTGTAGAGTTATAAGATTTTTCATCACATCTAGTTTGGGGGCATGAATACTTTAAAAATGCTTAGTTGTTTAGACTAAATTGTTACACTTATACAATTAAAATTCAATTTCTTTTGTACTAAAAACATGGTCTATCATGTGTTTGGTAAGACTGTTTCATTTTGTATTTTTATATTTTGTTCCTGTGCTAGGGACATAAAACAGAGCTTTGTTAATCCTATTTCCTATTGTATATTATTCCAGACATGGAGTATTGCATGTTTTTGCTATGAAATTGGCAGTGAAGTGTAAGAGTTTCTGGTGCAATGGTGAAGTTTTTTAATTGGCTCTGACTGGTAGTCCCACTGTAATAATATTTAATGTGATGAAAGTTGTTGAAATAAAGTATTCCTTAGGGGAATATTACAAATCCTGCTCTTCCTCTTGTAGCAATATTTTGCATGTTTGCATTTTTGGAAGTTTTTTAAAAAAAACAAAAAAACAATTTTTACTTTGTGGTATCAGATAAAGGCTATTATGAGCATGAAACATTTTTTATTTTTGGCTGACATTGCCTAGTTTTGGCTGACATTGCTTAGTTTTTAGCCAACGTACCCAGGCGTCTAATTAAAATTAGGAACTTAGCAGTGGGTTGATTTTCTGTAAATATCAGAAGGCAAGTCATTTGAGAGTGAACTATAGCTATGCACTATTGTAAGATGAAGTCTGAAAGAGACCTAGCTATATCTATCTGCTGAATGGAATTTTAAAATGCTGGACTAAAGGAGTGAAATGTCCTGCTGCATGGATAAGAGATCAGCTTTTGTAATGTTCTTTCAGAAGAATAAGAAAAAAGTTTAACATAGTTAAAAATAATACCCATTTTAACATAAAGTGATATGGTGTTTCTGTATTCTTTCTATTGGTCTAGGTGCTAATGTGGTCTCCATCATGGTAGTGTATGAGTGCCATTCCCTACTAAAGTTTTCTGTTTAAGGTCCAGATTGTGACTAGCCCTAATGCGGTTGCACAGGGAAGTAATCAGGAGTAAGACCCTCTCCTACACTCCTCATTAGGGCTCCCCCAGATCTTGGGCCCAAGCATGGGGCGGGGGAGAGTAGGAGCTGTGTGCCTGGTACGTACCCTTCTTGAGCAGGTGAATGGAAGGAGTGAAGAGGAAAGTAGGCAGAGCCAAGGCTCCATTCCCTGCCCCTGTGCACTGGCCAGCAGAGAGGAGCTGGAGTGTGGGTGGGGAAAATGATATGCCTTGTAAAAAGTTGCAGAAAATTATTCTCCTTCTCCCTTTCCTTCCATGAGCAAGAGGCAACAGGGAGGAAATTTTGAGACTCTGGGGCTCCTGGGAGTTCCTCTTGGAGCAGCATAGCTATATTTTGCCCTATTTTAAGGGCTCAGAGCAAAGGTTCAGTCTAGCCCTAAAATACCAATGAGGGGATATAATTGAAAAAAGTTTAGTATTAAAAAGCCCCACAGTCTTAGAAATTAATAACTAATGCTTGGACAAATGTGTCAATTTATTCATCTTTCCTCCTTTATGCTTGTTTGAAGTCCTCCTACACTGAAATGATGCTCAACAGTTTGTTTTATACCTTCATCTCATATTTGTTGTAGTATGGTTGTTATTTGGATGTAACACATTTCTTTACTGGATGGCAGAATTGGTTGCATGAAATCTGTGAGGTCGCATTGTTTTCACCTGTAAAGTCCCACATGCCTTTGTCCTTTCTTCTCTGCAGTTTAACATGTAAGATGAAAGATCAGGTGACAATAAGATCCTCTCAACTTCCCATATCCATAAAAAATACATTTCAGGCTTTTAAAACATTTATTTTAAACAATATTATTTTATTTGAACTCTTTCCAGAGAATTTTTCAATTTCTTATTCTTCATTCTTTCTCCTGCCACCCACAGAACAGATCATCTGTTTTATTCATTTCATAGCAGAGTACAATTTCAAAATGTGAAAAATGGAAAGGAACAAATATTCCTATTTTGTTATGTATGTATTCATGGGGACAAATACTTAGTTAAGGTTGTTCTTTTTCTTTTTCTTTTTTTTGGGGGGGAGGGGGGGAATTCTGCATCCTCCAAGACAGCTACAAATTATGTCTCCACAATTTACATAAATTTCAATCGTGAAATGGTTTGAAAGAATTATAGGAAGTATAATATAATGAAACATTAAACTACAGATAGGGGGTTCTTGAGTATGCTGCTCCAGGAAAATTGGAAAGTTTGATCTGGAAAATACAGGAATCTATTGCATTTAAGAAATCATGTCCTGAAAACTTAACTGTGGTATGCATTAGCTGAAATAGAAAGTTTCTGTAATGTCTAAACTTTTTAGTAGTTTATTCTAATTGACCAGGACCCTGATGTAATGAACCCTTCCCTCTTCTGCTTCTGACAGGTGTACCAGTGTAGTGTGCAAGAGCTATAATTCTAAGGGATGTTTTGGTGCCAATTCTAAATGTAAAAGGAAGGCAAAGGGGTTTTTTTGGGGTGGGGGGAGCTTGCTGTGTTTTTTTTTTTTAAGTGAAACCCTATGGAAGTTAAGTTGGTTTTGTTGTAATGTCTTTACCTAAAATTTAGCGATCAGTGAGAAACTCAGAATTATTACACACTGCAGCAGATTATAAGCAAACTATTCTTGATTACAATGAATTGAAATAGGTTTGAATAAGAAACTTATGACCACTTTGTCTCAATCTTCCTGATTTATATAGAGTGGGCCGTATATAAGTAATATCCTAAACTTCAAGTGACTTTGACACTAGGATCATTTGGAGTTTAAGGAATATGCATATAGTGTATTATCTGGGTACCACTTACCTGCTACTGATGGTTGAAGTAGTTCTTACTATTAATCTCTACTAACTTTCTCCCAAAAAGTTAGTTCCTTAGTTTCTTAAGCTCTCTATGATACTACTGCATTGTTAGAAGCTACAGTGACTGCCTGGATTCACTGACTATTGCCAAGCCTGGGAAGCCAACCAGTAATCCTTTATCCTACTGGCCTGTAGCACTCCTCTGCATATCATACAAGTTCACAGAGAGAATATTACCGGCAAGGATTATGCTGCTTGTAGAATTAATGTTATTGAATGAACAAGCAGGTGTTTGATGAGGCTGCTGCTGTAATGATCAAGTATTAGCTTTAACATCACATACTGAAGCAGGATTCCAGCAAAAACTCAAGACGGGGCAACTTTCGTAGACTTATCTGCTGTCTACAGAACTGTATGGAGGAATGGCCAGCAAAAGCCAGCAAAATTATCCTATGAAACGCATCGATAAAATTCTTCCATGAAGTTTTGACCAACTGTAGGTTTTGCATTCTCCTTGGTGACTAGGTCAGCAGGCCGTGCACTCTTAGTGATGGCCTACCACAGGGATAGTCCTAGCCCCTATCCTGTTTACTATGTACACCAGTGACCTTCCCCAAACATCATCGTGGAAATTTGTCTATGCTAATAATGTTGCTCTGACTACACAGGCAATGGATTTACCTACAACAGAACAAATTCTAACCAAGGCCCTTAAAATCATGGAAGAATATTTCATTTATTGGCAGTTAAAACCACACCCTATGAAGACTAATGTGTCAGCATTTCATCTAAAAAAATTGAAAGCCTAGAGGGGAACTGCACAGGGACTTTTGTGATGAGTCTTGGTGTGTGACATTAGACTGAAGCTTCACATGCCACCAGCATCTGAAAATGATTCATGACAGAATAAGGATGCACATAAATCTCATCCAGAAACTGGCAGGAATACTGGCATGCAAAACTTCCAGAGACCTCTTCACTGGCCCCTGACTGCTCTACTATGGAATACTGCTCCCCAATCTGAACACATACATCACTTGTTAATTCTCAACATAACATAGTCATTCAGATCATTATGTGCACAGTAAAATCAACACCACATCTGTGGCATACATCTGTCCACCCCAAATTTGTTGTGACGTGAGAATCCTTCGGGAGTGCCATTGTGTTCGAGGGAATGAGGATCTTCCAGTACATGAAATAATATACTAAATAATATACTGAGATTTCCAATCCAAAGACCCTTTTGGCTTGCAATGCAAGAGCACAAAGAATTGGTCTCATGCCAAAGGTAAGCGGTGAGCAAGGTGGAAGGACGCTAACGTCCACAACAAACACCACAACAAGCACCCAACCGAAGAACCAAATGGCTTTTCACTTCCACTTTGAATCACATCCACACTCCTCAGATATGGCACCACATCCACACAGGCCAGATGTGCTGACCTCCTCCATAAATGGGGACTGAGGGTTTGTCTATGCAAACATTTAGTTCATGGCAAGCTGAAGTGTGAATCTACCCTGCACGAGCCTGCCATGCTACATCTGCTGCCTCCTGACATTTATTAATAGTTTGTTAATGTGCTTAAATCTAGTCCTCTTTGAAACAGGATTAGAGCTTGTTATCATTTGCCGTTCTGTGTTGCACACTACAGGAAAGAAGCTGGCATAGGAAGTACTGGAGGGGAAGGGTGATGACAAGAAGCAGGTAGTTCAGTCAGAAAATATAAACCCCTTTATAGGGGCCAAATGTAAATTAGTTTATCATTTACTCTGCACTATGTTTGAAAACCATTTTTCATTGGAAGGATGCACCATAACATCCAATCATACTAATTGAATAATACACTGCTTAAATTCAGTTGAACACCACATCAAACTGCTAGGACAGAAAGAGACATTTCACAGTGTATTTTTCCACGCAGAAATGGTTATATACTTAAGATCTACCCCAGGGGTGAGCAAACTTTTTGGCCCGAGGGCCACATTGGGGTTGCAAAACTGTATAGAGGGCCAGGTAGGGAAGGCTGTGCCTCCCCAAACAGCCTAGGCCCCATCCCCTATCCACCCCCTCCCATTTCCTGCCTCCTGACTGTCCCCCTCAGAATCCCCAGCTCATCCAATCCCCCTGCTCCTTGTCCCCTAACTGCCCCCTCCCGGACCCTCCACCCCTAACCGCCCCCCGGGACCTCACCCCCTATATAACTCCCCTGCTCCCAGTTCCCTGACTGCCCCGACCCCTATCCATACCCCTGCCCCCTGACAGGCCCCCCGGGACCTCACACTTATCCAACCCCCACTGTTCCCCGTCACCTGACCCCTATCCACACCTCCGCCCCCTGACAGGCCCCCCCCCGGGACTACCAGGCTTATCCAACCCCCCCCCGTTCCCTGTCCCCTGACCGCCCCCCTCAAACCTCCGCCCCATCCAACCGCACCCTGCTCCCTGCCCCATATCCAATCCCCCCTGTCCCCTGACTGCCCCCCGAAACCTCCTGGTCCTGGGTACCTTACCGTGCCGCTCAGAGCAGCATGTCTGGCAACCGCGCCACCCGGCAGGGGTGTGCCACTCTGCTGGCCAGAGCGCTGCCCGCGCAGCGGCGTGGCTGTGGGGGAGGGAGAACAGCAGGGGAGGGGCCGGGGGCTAGCCTCCCTGGCCAGGAGCTCAAGGGCCGGGCAGAATGGTCCCGCGGGCTGGATGTGGTCCGCAGGCTGTAGTTTGCCCACCTCTGATCTATCCTGTATGAACTCTTGTAAATGGGCTGATTTTCATTTGGATTTGCACAATACTTCTAACATATGGATTGGCATATGATTATAAAAATAGAAAGGATTTCACCCAGATGCTGAAGGTATTTTAGTATATAAAATATATATATTTTAGTAAATAATAGAGAACTGTGTGTTTAAACCCATTTTGTCGTTTATTTCTAAGAATTAGCTTCAAACTGATACACAAGGTTTTTATCCCCCAGTATAACGCGGATGGAAATATCTCTGCAATTTCTTAGCACTAACTGTTACTGATTATTTGTTGACACATACTGTTGTGTATTTCCTAGCATTAATGTTTCCTTACATGTTACAGTGTGATAAAAGACAGTGTTTCAACGAAATTCCTAAATCTATTGTAGTGGACCTGATGACCCAGTGGTGGTGGTTCTCACCATCGTCTGGTGTATTTCTTGCTCCTCAATCCCAAATCAAATTGAATTGACTTAAAGATGCTGCTGCAACTGTCAACTTTCAAGGACATGTCTAAAGGAGAGAGTGTCTATAATAATGCATCTGGGAACTGGTCGGGGTGCTCGAATAATTTGTATACGGGAGTGCTGACAGCCATTGAACCAAACTTTAAACACGTCAAGCCAGCACCCCTAGTTCCAGCACCTATGGAGCTGGGTTTATACCAGTGGTTCTCAAACTTTTGCACTGGTGACTCCTTTCAAATAGCAAGCCTCTGAATGCGACCCCCCCTTATAAATTAAAAACACTTTTTAATATATTTAACACCATTATAAATGCTGGAGGCAAAGCGGAGTTTAGGGTGGAGGCTGACAGCTCGCGACCCCCCATATAATAACCTCGTGACCCCCTGAAGGGGCCCGACCCCCAGTTTGAGAACCCCTGGTTTATACCATGTCAGAGAGGAGTGTTCCTCATCTGGGTAGGAGATAAGATTCCCCCGCTCTCAAATATCCTCTAAGTCTTTAATGAAGATACAAACAAAAGCCTCCAACTCTCCAGTGCCCCAAAATCTCAGCTCCTGATTATTTGTCTCAGCCTGGGGGAGTTCAGTTTATCATACTCCAGTTACTGTTTTGTGTAACTCAAAACATGATTGAATTAACAAAAGGGTGATTTAAGCAGGAAAATTTTTGATTGTGTTGCTTAACTGAGCTGAGAAAATAAATTGCTGTGAAGAGGGTTGTGCTTTTTAATATATACAACAGCATGGAATGTTGGCAAGCATATGCTTTTCTTGCAAATTCTATTTTCTGGTCTTAGAAGTTGAGTATAAAAGACACAGGTAGTAAATGGGCCTCGAGTCAGGTTACCTTATCTGTGTGTCTCTGTTAATCATCTAACTCCAACAATATAGCACAAGTTTAGTACTACTGTACAGTGCATCTGTCTTTCCAAATGTATTAGTTTTTTGGCTTTATCTTTGTCTTTTTTTTAATTTGTCTGCTTTTTTATCCTTATAGTTCTGTTTTATCTTTATTTATTTTTCATTAATGGATACCATCCTGTCTTAGTTTTGAACTGTTTTCTGTATGCATATATCTTTGATTTCTTAAATATGTTTTGAAAATTACAGGAAGATGAGCTAAATTCATAGTTAATTCTTAACACATTTCAGATAAGAAATAAAACAAATAGAGAAAACATACATGTCATAGTACTGAAGCAAGCTACATCGAATTTACCAGTTTGCTAAAAAAGTGGTCACATTGGAGCTGAGGGTTTCGGAAAAGGAAATGAATAGGGAAATTGCACAGCACACTTGTTGCTTTTAGTTCACTGAGTGCCTTGTTTTATTTCAGAGTTCTGTTCCCCATTTTGTAAATATCACTGTTGTTAAGTTTGAAGCTGTTAAGCTCTCACCTTCCATTCTGAAGCTCCCTTGGTGAAAACCTAACATTCCTGTACCATTACTTCATCTGTATCAAGTTCTCTGATACCCTGGATAGCAATTTTGTTGGCTATCCTATAAAAGTGAAGGGTATTGAGCTTCCCAATAGCCGGCCTAAATTGAGCAGCATTTAGGTCATGATAGCTTCCGTTTCCATTTAATGCAATAAGTTACTCTTCCAACTGAGAAAGAGAGAGACATTAAGGAGGGCTGGAAACATTGCAAAGCTGACTGAATGGTCATAAAATATATTAATGCATCTCCACAGACAGTTTCATCAACAGCAGCAATAGTTTGCGCAAAAAAAAAAAAAAACTATGTTCTCCTGCAAGCATTGATGAAAGCAAGGTCTTTGTCACTGATCATTGCTCCATACAGTAAAAAGATAAAGAAAACTAACAGCACAAACACAGAGTTCTTTCTTTCTGGGTCAATCTCTAAAAATAAAAGTTCTCTTGTTCTTATTATTTTGCTTCCTAGATATTGTCACGAAAACCCTTTGATAAAAGCGATTGTGTTGGAAATAATTATATAGAAGGACTTAAATCACTGAAAGTTCAAATACCAACCCATGTGTTTAGCTTTAGGGGAATTTCAGTTTGTCAAAAATGGTCACGAAACATATGAAAATACTGTATTCTAAGAGGCCGATTATCCACTTGTTAGTAAGCAAATTTACATGTGTATATCTGTGTGTGATATTTTGGTACATGCACATCTGCATTTTAAATTGAAAGATTCTAAGGCCTGTGCACCAGATCTTTCTGTAGGATTGCACTTATTTGAAATGCACTTACTGGGGCAGGAAATGAGTCTTTGTCTCATTAAATTTGGTGCATGCTCAGCCAAATTGTGAGCTAGATTGTAACCTTACGATCTGACCTCACTGAAGGGTGATGCATAGTCCAGTGCCCCAGAAGGAGACTAGAGAATTAATTGGGAATCAGAGTCACAATCCTCCCCTGCTCTCTCCTTGTTCTGGAGAGAAGTTATTTTTGCTCTTTTTGTAGAGCAGCTTCTTCCCCTGTTGTGTCCCAGCTAACTACTCTGGCTGGCTAGTGGCGGGTGGGGAGAGAGCAGAGGAGAGGGAAGGGTTCTACTCCTCCACCCCTTCCTCACCCATTTGCTCACAGCAAGGAGTGTCAGGCAAATAGCTCTTGTTCTCTCTCTCTCTCTCCACTGCAGCTGGAATCACAGTCTCAGAAGTTATGAGTGGGAGGTAGGAGGGGGCCTTATTCCCTATTCCTTATCTGCACAGCAGAGTAAGGGTTGTGTCAATCTTGCCCACTGAGGGTGACCTCATTCTGTGAGTAGTCCCGCTAACATGAGTAGCACCACTGAGTGAAAGTAGAGTGGCAGAATCTGGTCCTCCGTGAGAAAGGATTATACAGAAGTTAGTCCTCCCTGGGTAAGTCTACACTGCAATTAAAAACACGTAGCTGGCCATGTCAACTGTCTCAGGCTGCGGGGCTCAGGCTAAGGGGCTGTTTAATTGTGGTATAGACATTCAGGCTCAGGCTGCATCCCGAGCTGTGGGAACCTCCTACTTTCTGGGATCCTAGGGCCCAAGCTCCAGCCCAAGCCTGAATGTCTACATCACAGTTAAATGTAGCCTGAGCCCTATGAGCCTGAGTCAGTTGGCACGGGCCAGCCATGGATTTTAACTGCAGTGTAGACACGCCCAATGAGGTCTCAATCCAGCAAAGAGTGTGATTAGTCCGTTTAATGTCATTGGGATTACTAATGTGCTTAAAGTTGCACACCTGCTTGAGCACTTTCTTGAATAGGGACGGGAGTGCACAAGAGAGAGCATTCCAGAGACTTCTAGCAATATAATTTGATTATATTTCTTTTTTCTTTAAAAAATAATTAAACAAATATACAAAATACCCACAATCTACCAGAGTCTCTCAAAACCTTTCTCAAGAAATGGTTACTTGTGCATTTTAAGTACCCGGTAGTCAAGGAATGTCAGTGGGGTTTCCACTTGCAACCTTAATTCTATTTTGTATATGCATATTAGAATGCAATCTTTACTGTGAGCTCTGAGATTACTGTACTAATGCTATGCAAATGTACTGACCTTTACTGCTAAACATCCACTATCCATTTGTCTGATTATATATTGCCTCTTATCATAACCCTATACAGTGATCTGTCCGGAGCATGGATTGTCTTTGATTTGTTTGTATGGTGCCTAGCTCAGTTGGGCCCTAATCCCTGATTGGGGGATGTAGGCACTACTGCAATACAAATAATAATACTCACATGATCAAAAACTCTTTTTTAAATAATACATGATAACTTTCATACATATTTTTCTACAGCCTTTGTAAAGTGCCTCTTTCACACAGTGAATGAGGCAGAGCTCTGCATATCAGCTTTGCATACTTACATTTGTATCAGAGTAGTAGCCGTGTTAGTCTGTATCCGCAAAAAGAACAGGAGTACTTGTGGCACC
Source organism: Terrapene triunguis (assembly GCF_002925995.2). NCBI lineage: Eukaryota > Metazoa > Chordata > Testudines > Emydidae > Terrapene > Terrapene triunguis. The sequence goes on from NW_020664440.1 coordinate 24,707,154, forward strand.
TTAGAGACTACCACAAGTACTCCTGTTCTTTTTACATTTGTATGAAGTTCAGCAGTTCTCTTACTGTCATATACTATGTAGTAGTCAATAACAGAAGGTGCTACATTGTCTAAAATTCTAGAAACATTTGTATGTTCTATTGTATAATCTGAGAAATAGCATGGGATGATGTAATACTGCCACCTAACTTCCCATCTTCCCTCCATCTCTCACAGGATCAGGACATGCAGGTGAATGATGGCAGACACAGGGATGGATTTAAGTGGCAGGCTGTAACTTTATCAACTTAACACGGGGAGGTGTGCTGTATGTCCCACATCTCTCATGTACCAGGCATTGAAGTGATTTCAGTGCCGGGGTTACAGGACTCCCAACATACGACCCATAACTTAGTATAGACCATTCTCAGCCTACCTCTAGAATTCAGCTCACTTCTGAATCCTCTCACCCTCCCTCCTGCAAAGGGGTAGAAGGAGGGTACAAAAGGAGTCTATGAAGACTTCAGGTTCTCTCTTTCCACAGACACAAGGTCTACCAGTGAAACTCAGGTCTTTATTATCTTCAGAAGCTGGCCCTTTCGGCTTTTATCGGCACTGGATACCAGTTATTCCACTCTGCGCTCTAACCAAAACCAATCACAAAGAAACAAACTATTATATGTTGGCATCCATCATTATATAGAGAGGGAGAAACTCTGAGTAATGATCTGTAAAGGATAATGTTCCAGTTTCTTACTCTGCCATCTTAACTTCTAATTGATGTAATATAAACCATTTATACAGTCTCACTCTAGTAATATATAAAAATTAAATTGTGTGAAAGAACATTGCATTGCTAAGGATTTATCCGGAGGTCTTCCCCAGTTCTGGAAGGAAAAAAGGGAACATGTCAAAAAAGGAAGGAAATTAATATGCTCTGAGTCCTGTTTCAGTCATTGTTAGTTTCTTGTACATCAGTGCCCTTGCCCTCAACAGTATTTAAGAGATAGTCATGTAATCTGGTTGCTGCTGCTTGATCTCAGAATATATGCGATTGCCCAACAAAAGTGATCTTGGGCCTGATTTTCCATTGCCCTGCACCTTGTGTAGTCCTTTACACCAGTGCAAAGTAAAAGTAAAATGCTATCAAATCATGATGTTAGCCTTTTACACTCATTTTTCACTGTTGCAAATGACTAAGTAAGGTGCTGAAAACAACAAAGAATCAGGTCCTTTTTAGTTTTGCTCGTGGAAAAATAGAGGTTTCAGCTCCGTTGTCTACCAAATTTCTTTTCAAAATAGCAAAGCCCTTCTTCAACCTCTGTGGCTGGACTGAGATCTGGGGAAAATTCATTTAATTTTATAGTACTTGTATATAGTATAGCAGAGTTCTATATCTCTGATCAGACAGCATTGTTCCCTGAAACTTTTTAAGGCTTTTCCTAGTAGAAATACCGTAGGCTATTTTCAAGTACTGTTAGTTTTTAATTTAACTGCTTTTATAAATTCTTACCCTTACATAGTTACTGGTGATTTTTCCACTAATAATAATAGACTATCTGCTGTATAATGGTGCTGTACTTACAAATTTGTTCTATGCCATTCTTTTCTAATGTGTTTTCCTTGAGATTCACATGAAAGTTGTAGTGTAAATAATAAATGACAGGCGCCTTCGTGGGAAGTAGGTGGCGCTGTCAGTAGAAAACACAATTAAAATTATAAAACATGGCCCAATTGTTGCAGCAGCCTAATATCTGTGTAGCAAATGTACATTGTAACTAGATCTTTTCTTAAAGTGTCCACTTCAGAAGCAACTGGGGAATTTCCTTATAGGCACTGGAAAATATCCCCTTCATTTGGCAAAAAAGGATTAGCCTGTAGATCTGATTAGGAATTTGCACATGACTTTATTATTATATAGATAAAAAGAAGCAAATTCCTCAGAATCAAAAGGAAGTCAAAGAAAATAATATCTAGTAACCCAAGCAGGTAGAAAATGCTGCTCTAAGAATTTTTTTAGAGTTTGACATGACAGTTGCTGACGATGTAGGATAAATAGCAAAAAAAAAAGGTGTTTTACTCCATTCATCCAGGGAAATATTCTAAGTACAAGAAGCAGGAGAATTCCGAATATTTTAATAAATAGGATTCATAGTGAAATATGAGTCAACTCTGAAACAATTTAATAATATAATTTTTAGCTTAAGTTGAGCTCAGTCTTAACAAAATAAAATGTTTAATTCTGAGAAAATATTTCTAATTTCATGAAATGCTAGCCAGAAATTGATTTATTTACTTAATTCTTTTGTAGAAATCAGAATTATGTCATTTAAAAACATAAGGCTCCTCTGGTTTACATCTTTTCCCCCCAAAAGCCACCCCTAAATGAACTGTAAAAATATGAATGTGCAGCATACTTCAGCAAACAGCACAGCTGGAACATTCAGTATTCTTTACTTATTATTTCCCTGTATATTAATAATTAAATATTACTGCAAGGCCCAATCCTGTAATCCTTATTCAGGCAAAACTGTCCGTGAAGCCAATGCCTGTATGAACACTGCAGGATCTGGCCCATTGTCAGAAACTATTCTTTTTGAAGCAGGCAGCCAAACATACAACAAACTCTTTGAAAAAAATTATCTCTACTATGTTGTGTGACAGCAATGTCATGACATTATACATCTTTTTTAGCATAAAGAGTGTTTGGAATATGTCTTGTGAGAAGGTTTTAAAGATGAAAATAATCTGTGGGCCAGAATATTTGTTTTATCTTTGGAAATTTCATTTCATCTAGACCATTTTGATATATCATTTTAAAAACAGGATAAAATGTTATGTTTTAAACCTGACATCTGGTGATAAATCATATTCACAAGTTTAAATTGTAGCAAGAGATACGTGATTGTAGCCATCAGCATTAACGGGCATATGCATACAATTCTTAGACATATGAAAGATCAAAACAAGAAAGTTGCCAATCTGAAGCACAATCAACAAATGGAAAAAAAGAAGAATGCTCAGTTGCTGGAAGAAGTTCGTAGGCGAGAAGACAATATGACAGACAACTCTCAGCACTTGCAGGTGAGCTGATTTATTAATTCATAATTGTATGCTGGTTTATTAATTACACTTTAAAACGGCCAGAAAAAGTATTTTCCAATGTATGTGTTGTTTCAAAGATGCATAATGTGTCTGAACCTAGTGATCACTCAACTCTCATCAGAGGAGGCATTCATAAGTTCACAAGATTAGGTCCAATATGTGCTAGAAGGGGATCTTCCATGTAATGCAGAATAAGAAGACTCCGAATGAGAATTTGCTAAATACATTCAATATTAATCACAGATATGAAATGCTGACTTCTTGATTTGAATTGAGAATTTTAAATCTGTATAGTATAGCCATACATTTCTCTCTTCCATTCATTTCACTTGCACTCCTTGGACCAAATTCTGCACCCAGTTATACCTATGTGACCCGACTTATGTACAGGGCCAGTTCCATGCCCCAGCGTAGCAAGCAGGTGCCTGGACGGCCAATGAAGAGGGGGGCGGCCAATTCGGCGGCGGGGTCGTCACTCCCTCTCGGAGCGAAGGACCTGCCGCTGAATTGCCGCCGATCGCGATCGCGGCTTTTTTTTTTTTTTCCTGCTTGGGACTGCAAAAACGCTAGAGCCAGCCCTGCTTATGTATAAGTAATTTGGAGGAATGCTGAGTGGAATGTATTGGTCTTCTCTTCAGTGTAACGTCATTTTCCCTTAGTGTAAATGAAAGAAGGATATTCCATTTCCATTTCCTGACTTATCTCAAGATGAAAGGAATGTGAACATATTTTTTGTTTTATGTGTTTTTCTCTGTAAAATAATTATAGAAGGTTAAGCATTATATTATTCTTACATATATATATAAACATTCAAAGATTTAAAAAACAAGTATCACAAGGAAAAAGCAGAGCCTTCATGAACCAACAGCTCCTCATTTTTAAAGACAGGTTTTTACCTTGGTTTCAGAAGAGTTTATACAGTTAATGGATCATCAAAATTCAGAGATAAAGATTCTGCAAGATAATCAGCTGATACAATTCAGTGATACAGTGTGTACAGAAGAAGTTATATTGTAGCAGAGACTAACACATAATTTTGATACCTGCGTTCAGTTATTATTTAGTCTTCTCTGACAATTGACTAAAAATAACCTCTGATCAAATGTATCTAATATTACAAAAATCTGTGAACCACCTGGGGGTACCTGGAATCAGTATTTATAAGTAAAGTTTAAGTTACAGTACTCCAGGTGCTTGTTTGCTTGATCTGGTGGTATAATGGCTCCCTGGATGGTTTCTAATAGATGAAATTTGGCCTGCATGTGCTTTGTACTGTATTGTGTTTCCAGTGTGTCTGTGTGCAATATGGAGAATTTAACACCACTATTTGCTACCTAGTGTTGGCTCTACAGCTGCTAGGTATGTCAGAATCAGATATAGGAGATTATATATCATCCAAGTTCTTGGAAATTTTATAAATTGCAGTGTTGTATACTGCACTGTACTATACTAAATGGGTTTAAAAAAAAAGAAATATTGAAGTTTATGTAGGCTTACCATGGACCATGTAATTTATAAGGATAAAATTAGATTTCTATAGTGCAGAATTACCATTTAGAACACTGAATTAGTTTTTAGAAGTTAATTTATCTCAGTAAACAGAATCTGATTTAACAGCCTGAGAGCGCTTTATTTTTGCCATTGATAATTCACAAGGCTGTTGTGGTGGAAACATCCACTAAAAGATAGTTTCAGAACTCTCTTTCTGAGTCTTTGATGTGCTACCCTCAGAGAATACCATGTGGAGCTTTCATGTCTCTCTCATTTTATCTTCTTATATATAATTATAATGTGCCCATCAAATAGTACCAGAGTGATACCTTGGCTGAATTTTCAAAGAATAAACTCTGCCTCGGATATATCCCTCTTCTGCAACTCAGTTGCTATCAAACATTTGCCAGTAATTAATTATGAAAATGTTAAATAATTAAGAACAATTATTTTAATATTAAGATTCTTTATATTCATTACATTAATTTTTCATTTAAAATCTATATTTTAGAAGTCTACATGAGGCAGAAATAAATGTCAGCTATAATGTGTTAATTCCTGTATAATAGAACAAACTTACCTTGGGAAGGAATGCATAAGCTGTGGTTATCTTTATCAGGAAATTAAAAGATGTGGTATTTCCGTCCTGGGTGTGTTTACAACCTTTGGATGCTTGTTTCTGTAAACAGCAATATACCCAGTAATAGTATATCTGGCATATTGTAGGTAAAAAAAGGGGGAAGTCTGATACAATTGTTCAGAAAAACTGAATGACCTCTTCCTAAATGGAAAGTGCTTTAACTTTCTCTAACATGAGGGCCTTATTCACATGGGACAGTGATCCACAGGTTAAAGAGGCATTAAAAGATCCGACAAAACAAAAAAAGAGGTTAATCTCTCTTAGACTTGGCTTTTGCACTGGTCCTTGAAAGTTACCTCACTGTTGGTAGCTTGATTTCTGAACCACTAGGTGCCTTCTGACTTCACTGAAAGTTGAAGGTTCTGAGCATCTTGAAGGAGATGCTCAACACTTTGCAAGATATAATGTAATGTGAGTAAAAGTCAGTGATACCAAATCTTTATTTATAACTTGGGAATTGACATTATAGGGCATCTTGATCAGAATAGTATCCATGATGTAGAGTTAGACTCTGCATTGCCCTAAGTGCACATGTGATGGGTCGGGGTACAATGAGCTTCCATCTCCCTTTGGGCAGCTGCAGTCCCTGCTTTCAGGAGGAGTGCTGGACTGTTCCTTCTCTACTCCCTTAGAAGTGAAAAGGAGGTGAGGCCATGGCTTTACCCCTTCCCACTACAAAGCACTAGCCAGCAGATCTAGCTGACTGCACAGGGCTTATTGATATCCTGAACCACCACAAAGGCCTTAGAAGCTGGCCTACAGCCTCTGTGTGCCTAAAGCTCTGGGACAGACTCTGCTGCAGAATGCTTATCAGTGCTTTCTCTGGGAAGAGGCAGCTCAACACTGCTCCTTACTGTGGCACAATCTAACCCATAAGTAAGGTGATCAGGGTCAGTGCTAGTGTTGTGTTCTGTTTCAATGAAATCCAAGTTTTATCTAGTTTTACTATTACCCATTGCTGACTGGCCATCTGGATAACTTTTCCTCACTCCTTGCTCTGACTTCTTTCTGTCCACTCCCTGTTGATGTCTGTTGTGCTTTCACTGAACTGGCTGTATTCTCCTTCTGCTGTCCGCTTCCTCAGTGAATTAGACTGGCTCTCATTCCATTGATTAAGGGTGCAAAGCAGGTTGGATTAAAGGGCAAGTGTTCAAAAGCAGGTAAGTGAGGAACAGAGAGCTCATAGAAACCAATGTCAAATGTAAAAGAAATCTTTGAAATGTGAAATGGAGATCTTTTGGAAATACAAATGACTATGTTTATAGAAAAGACTAGACTGACCCAGAGTGCTGGCAGTAGCTCAGAGGTGATTTTGATTGACATCTGAGGCATCTGACTGAAGGTGATTTTGACTTAAAACTTTAGCACCTGGTCATATTAAATAATTTAATTTATTTGGCATAATATAAATACTCCTGCAAACTTAGTTACAAAGAATCTGGCTGGAGGGATGCAGTACAGCTGCGTTCTGCAGGTCTCTGAGCTTTTGACTACATTTGTGAGCATACTGAATTTCTACTGTGTTTGGCTTTTGCTTTCTAATATCTCTGTTCTAAATGATACATATTGTAAATTAATTAGATTGTAATGAGGTAACTTGTGTCCACTCATTTTCTCTCCCAATGAGGAATTAGCCCACTGCTGGAATATGGATATTTGTTATCAATTGGAAGGTATGATAATACTTTATATCAGTAGATAGAATTTGAACCTGTGTGGCTTCTGCTTAAATCCTTTATAGTGAAATGGGCACATAGTGAATTCATAGATGTGATTTTAGTGTTGTCCCAACTAACAACCAGATAAAATGGAAAACATAGTCAATCTTTATATTAAGGTTCCATTTATAAATAGTATATAAATGGTTAATAAATTATTAATGGATGTTTTAATACATGGTGAATCAATTCTTATACATTACTATAGAGTCCAATAGCTCAATATGTTGCTTTATTCATGTGGCTTATATCCATCTGTAACACCTTCTACTGGATGTGCTTATAACACATATTACTTATGTCTGTTATATGCTTATAACATCTGTTAATAATTTATTAACCTTTTATAAACCATTTATAAATGCAACCTTAATGTAAAGAGTGACCTAAAATTCTTTGACCAAGTATAATAGATTCTTGATACTATGTGAGGCCATAGCCAGCTGGCTGTGGCTCCAAGGGTCTAATATGTCAGTTCAGGACATATCCTGTGCTGGAGCACAATGTAGCTCTGACTAGATCCCCTTTCTCCCCAGGCAGGGCTCCTACACTGGGAGCTGGGAAGGAGTTGGTGCGGGAGACCATAGAGCTGGCTCAAGGTACTTGGAGATTCCCCTAGAGCAGTGGTTCTCAAGCAGGGGCACGTGTACACCTGGAGGTACGCAGAGGTCTTCCAGGGGGTACATCAGCTCATCTTGAAATTTGTCTAGTTTTACAACAGGCTACATAAAAACCACTAGCGAAGTCAATACAAACTAAAATTTCATATAGACAATGACTTGTTTATACTGCTCATGTTCCAGTTGATTTATTTTATAATTATACAGTAAAAATTAGAAAGTATTTTTTCAGTAATAGTTTGTTGTGACACTTTTGTATTTTTATATCTGGTTTTGTAAGCAAGTAGCTTTTAAGCGAGGTATAACTTGGGGTTACGCAAGACAAATCAGACTCCTGAAAAGGGTACAGTGGTCTGGAAAGGTTGAGAGCCACTGCCCTAAGGGAAACCCAAGGAAATCAGTTAGCTGGGTTTCCATCTAGTTTATACAGCTGGAGCAGGGACAGAGGTTCTGTCCCTAAATCTGCACTGCTTACTTGCTATATGACAGGTTTCAAGAAATTCAGAAGTCAGTAGTTTCTGTGAAACCTCAGCCTCACAACAACATCAGTTTCTTCCTGAAACTTATAGGTCTCATGGCATCCTGTGCATATACAATACTTTTCACTTGGCTAAGGATGAGGCACCTTTAAAGCTGGTTAAGCATTGAGTATCTTCCTTGGCTTGACAATCTCCAGACTTTAGTGATCATGTCTCAGAAGATTCTAGACCCCTATTGTGGTGGACAGTGCCCGAGGATGTCTGCTGAGGGAATTCAATTCAATCTCCCTTAGCTGTCAGTTTAAATTGTGATTGATGCTTCAGGCATAACTTTAGGGTCAGATTTGGACTGCTATAAAATTTAGGGGCCTTCAGAAATATGAGGAGGCCTGACTTCAGAATAATGTCTTGGAAATTAAGGTTACTTATGTGGTTTTCAGAGCTTTCCTTCCACAAATCAAGGGCAGACCTGTGCGAATCATGAGACACACCATGTAGACACTGACACATATTACAGAAATAGTAAGAGAGGGAGGAGCTGCCCTTGTCCATTTTGTCAAGAAGCTGCGTGACTTTGAGAATGGTGTATCAGGCATCCCCTCTCTTCCCTGGCTCTTCATCTGTCTTGCAAGCAGATGACTTGAGCAGAAATTATAGTGATCAACATGCATGGTCTCTCAAACACTTTGTGGTGACTCCAGTCTTTCATGGATGAGGGACTTCTTAAATACTTCTCTTTACGGCAAGTGGGAACAAGAAATATACTTGTTTGGGTCTACAGGATAACAGGGATGCTGGTTTTCTGTCTGGTAAAGGAAGTTGTACACATTCCTTCCTCTACCATTGGTATTATAATATTGATAAATGGGAAAAGAACTGTGCTGGAGTTGGGGGTGTAGCTCTGTATATTTCTTTTTATTGAACATTTGGTTGCATGAGGGATCATGGCCATTGCTTTTTGGAGGGTCATGACATCAATGCCAAAAGTGCATAGGCCCCTAGGAAAACTTGAAAGTGGATATACTGGTAATCTGTGTGAAAGACTGCAGCTACTACTGTTGGTAAGTACCCTCTCTTTCTCTTTAAAAAAACAGTAATTCCTGCTACATTTTAAACTTTATATTAGACTAAATTATGCAGTTTATTGTGGATATGGGATCAACAGGTGGTTATCAATACACAATTTTTTCAATTGTGAAATTAAGCATTCAAAGAAGAAAGATTTTTACCCCCCTTACTATAAAGCCAAAGATTTGTTTACATTTTGAAGACAAAATATTATCAAAACATGTATAGATATCTGAGGTTATTATATCTGTTTATGATAAATTTTTTAAATTTGCAGTCGAAAGGCTTGTTTAATTTGAGTATTTCAGTCTTTTCCCTGGCCCTCAAAAATCTTTGGTTCAGTGTTAGGTTTTTGCAGCTTTCCACAGAACTTCTCAAATCTATGTTTTCTGGTGTGGATTCCAAGCTGTATATCTGTCTGTAAAAAGTTTTAAAAAACCTCAACTATTTATCTTTCTGTAGTTCTCCTTTCTCTTTTATTACAGGACAAGCTTTGCTTTCATGCTATATTATGTAGATATCAAAATAACTCGCCAACATGTGTTATGACTTGTTACTTTCAGCATACTAATTTGTTTGTTAATAAATATTGAGTTCCCAATCCTCTCAATAAGAATAAAATTAAGTTTGTAAGGCAACATCCAGTTAAGGATGCTTACAGACCATCTCCTGTTTTGATATACTAATTATTTATTTTTGTAAAAATACGTTTGATTTTTTAAAATAGGAAAATACCTTTGCTTACCAAAAGTAGACTTAGCATGTCTTGATATGACTTACATGGTGGAAGATAGCAAAACATTATCTCCTACCCTGTGTGATCCCAAAATTTCCGCTTATTGATAACTTGCAGTTCAAGTAAATAGCACTATTTTCCAATAAGTGGATGACTGATTTTGTAGTTGTCAGTCTTTCTCTCTCTCCACCCTCTAAAGAGGAAGATGTAAATGGCCGGAATTGGGGGAGTGGAGAAAACTGGCTAAGAATATAGAATAAAATACTCCGATCATCATATGTGCTTACAAAAACTTATACACTAAAACAATATAAAGGCATCTCAGACATAAAGAAAATCTAAGGTCCAGTCTTACTTCAACCAGTTCCATAATTGCTTGAACACTGCTAATGAAGGGACTGGACATAGCCATTACCTCACTTCAGCATGGCCTATGCACTCCCTTAGAAGCACAAGCCACCAACAGTCTCAAATCACAGCAGTGTGTCTGGAAACCAAATACTTTAGTCTGAAACTAAATACTTTTAAAAGTACTCTAACTTATCCAGTGGACTTCACAAACTGTACGGTGATTACAATGTTATTTGAAGAGTATCTCATGTGCTCCAACCACAATATTAAACAATGGAAATTTACACATAATACTACACAAATTGTTCTTATCAAATACAAAGTAAATCATCAGAATAACTTTCATAGGAAACAATTCTACTTGTGCCTGATTATACATCTTATAAATGTAGAATTCCCACTATAAAATTTGAACAAAAACATGACGTATTATATTCATGCTGAGCACAATAACTCAGTTGTGGGTGTGTATTTATCTAAACAGCAACACACATACATCTCCCAAGGTAGATTTTGGGGCCAGCAGGAAGAGAGAAGTAAAAAATGTTCATTGCCTATTTTGTTCTGATCTGTTCAACTTCAAAATCTGTTTCTGTCATTTCCCCCTCAGATTTGTCTTTTGAAATTTTTTTTGCCTCCTCTGTAAATTTAAACAAATAAATTCATAATAATTCTCCTGAAAGCAGGTTGAGTAGAAGAGAGCAGAGGACCGTGTCATGAAGAGAGATTTTTCTTTGCAGCAAAACATTTCCTTTTCTTTAAGAGCAAAGCGGTATACGGTCCAGGTTAATCCGGAATATCATAATTTGTGATTTCAGTTTATCCACTCTACTATTGCTTTAAGTGAATTGTTCTGCAGCTATTTTCAGGCAAGCAAATTGGTTCTAGGTTTGTAAAAGTATGATTCTCGCCATGTGAAAGTCTGTAGACACCCATTCAATTAAATTAGGTCCCAAGTGATTTAATTCAGCACAAAACTGTTTCATGCTCTACAATTCCATTTCCTTTAGGACCCCAACAATCCTTAAATTTGAATTCTGTATTTATTTACCAGTTTGTTGACACATCGGTATAATTTCTACCACCCTAACAGCACTAGAAATATAAGATACATTGAAGACAGAATGTGTTGTCACATCTCATCTCTCTAGTCTTCTTAAATTAAAATATAACCAAAACCTAACCAAGCGGTTACCTTGTACCTGATGTACATTTATTATGGTATGCTCTAGAAGGAATTTTCTTTCTGACATGTCAAAAACTGTGATATTAAAATGTTTATAAAAAGAGAAGATTTAAAGATGAGATGAAGTATCACAAACAAAAATGAATACAACAGTGTAATCTATTCAGAGATAAAAGAAGCAGTGTGACTGTAGTACACAGATGTCAGTATGCATTTCTGAATTTTCAAACAAGGCAGGATGAAATCCCATCCATGAAGTTACAGCTTTGTAGTGATTAGTATTGAAACACATACTGCTCTCATTTTCAGGACTTTCAAAATCATAAGTTATTGTATTCAAAGTTAGTTTTAACTTAGAGACAAGCTAGGTGAGGCAATCTTTTATTGGACCAACTCTGCTGGAAGAAGGGACAAGCGTTTTAGCTTCACAGAGCTTTTTCTCGGATCTGGAGAAGATAACCAGAGTGTCACAGTTAAAATAAGGTGGGATAGGTTGTTATGAATAAGAGGTTCACGCATGCAGTAGGAAACCACTTAGAATAAACTCTGCAATTAAGAGTTAGCATAATTCACCCCTTTACTGGGAACTAAAAACCATGGACTTAACAGAGACACTGGTTTTATGGCTTATCACAACAATTTGTAACAGCCTTAATTGCTCACTTCATGCCAACGGATCTCTTGCAGCATGTGTGAACCCCTTATGCTTAACAATCCGTACCACCTTGCATTTAGCTTGGACACTCTGGTTACCTCCTCCAGACCTAACAAAAACTCCGTGAGGCTTGAAAGCTTGTCTCTTCCACAAACAGGAGTGGGTTCAATAAAAGATATTACCTCACCCACCTTGTATCTCAAATATCCAGGGACCAACATGGCTACAATGACACTGCAAACAACAACGTTTTTAACTTATGCATTTATCTGAAATTGGATCTGTATCCATCTCAGAAAGATGTTGTAGCATATTGAAGGTTTTAATAATTCTGGTTATTTTGTGTAAATACAATTTTTGGCTTTTAGTCATTGGCTTTCATTGTGGGGGAAGAAGGAGCTGAGGTTAGGATTTTGCCTTTTAGGTTACAATTACTCCCTGATCTTCCCTCATTGTGCAGGGGGGAAATGCATAGTGTGTTATACTTTGGTTGTTTCAGTCCTTCTCTACAGCCTGCTAGCTACACAAAGATGGGGTGGCGAAGGGGAAGGGATTGAGAAGAGAATTAGCCCACATTCTTCTCTCCCTTCCCCACTGAATTTTAAGTGATGCATACCGGGGGGGTGGGGGGGAGACAAGTGTACTAGACCTTGGACTTTGTGCATGTTGTGTAAGTGGTGGGGGAAAGGCTGTTTGTGCCTTCCCCTCGGCATAAAAGCCATGGACAATCTGGCCTCTTGTCTGGAGAGCTTCTAACACAGTTGCTGACAGCATAGGTTAAAAAGCTACTTACATTTTGGAAGATGGCAGAATTCAGGTGGATCACAATACATATAAAAAGGTTGTTTTCCTTTCTTCACTCATGAATTAATACAAAAATTAGAGAGATGTGGTAAAGATCTGTAGGCAGAATTTGAGAGTATGTCAGGTTTCAAATATATCAGCATTAGAGTTAGAAAAGAGGCCTCCTTTAAAGCTTCTGAAAAACTGTTTTGGAAAAATGTGGGTAATAAGTTAATTTATTATTATTAAAATGAATGACAGTTTTGCTACCCTGAACCAGGTACCTGTGCTACCTGAACATATCTGTGGTGAAAGCTGCAGTTTAAGAAAAGATTATAGATCCCGAGGCTCATTACTACACTTGGTGCTTTAGAGCTCTAATTTAGTAGCATAGCCTACAGAGAAGTATTTTCAGCACAAGCTTCTTTTCTGTTTTTCACACTAATTTTTCATTACTTAAATTGGATACATTTTTTCAGGTCTTGGCAAATTCTTTTTGGATAAACAAGCCAATTTCAAGTCCAAATGGGCAATATTTGTAATTTTTGGCTTTCTCCATATACTGTCTATTGAGTTAATGAACTAACATATGAAGAAATGTAAAAGCCAATATTTTATGCCAGTTTTCTGTAATACATCTGCAAAATTCTTTTCAATTTATTGCCTGAAAACTGAAGTATGTTCCTGTATGCTTCCGTTTTCAAATTATAGGTTCCTTAGGGATTGTAAAGTTTCTTCTTTTCCACTGGTTAAGCTGAAGTGTGATCAGTTTAAAAAAAATAAGGAGCATATATGTATTGAATATTTTTACCCTTTATAAAACAAGAGGTATGAAAGGAAAGAGCCTAGCATGGTAGATTACACAACTGTGCACATCAATGATTTGTTCCTGGGCACTTCCTTTGCCATTTCTCTGCTTCTCTAATTATAGTTGAATTTTGCCAGGATAGGAAGTGTAACTAATAACTTCAACCTCAAAAATGTCCAGGCCTCAGCAAAAGGTATAGTTTATTATGAATTTCACACAGTTCACTGAGGAGTTTTTCCTTCAAATATTTGGGGGGAGGGAAGCTGTTGCATTTTTGAGAGCATTCATCTTGTATGTATACCTATAATGTGCACATATTTATCATATATATTTTATTTGTTCTTTAAATTGAGGAAATTGCCTCAACTACAACGTATTGTTCTTATTTTGATGTTGTATACTTTGTACTGCGATTTATGATGGAAGTCATAGAAAAGCTGAATCTGCTTCTGATGATTTATTGCAATAAGTTTAAAAAATAGCATACATACAAAATCAGAATAATCAAAATAAATACATTTAAAGACACAGATACCTTACATACATTTGAATATTAATTCAGATTGTTAACATGAATGAACATGTAGGCATTTTTTTTTCTTGGCCAGTGGAGGTTCCATAAGTTCTGGATAAATTCCATATGTGTTGCTGAAATGTGTGTTGAACTTCAGCCAATGTTTTAAGATTATACTGAAGAGAATTTTTCTGAAAGGTTTCAGATGAAGAAAAGTTCTAAACTATTTGAGAGTCTACAGAGGGCAGAAAGGTTGATTGGTAGGTCTGAGGATCAATACCAGAAGTGTTTTTCTTCTTTTGGGATTTGCTTTGACATTTGTTTTCATTGCACAGTGTAATTCTCAGAAGCCAAAACTACTTTTGTTATAAAATGTCCCTATAGACAATCTATGAAAATCATATTTGAAGATCAGTTTCTAGTAGACTTGCAGTCTCTTAAACTCCTTCTTTCTTTGTAGTAATTGATAGACTGACAGAAATGACAGTGTTCTGTACAGTGTATTTTTAACTGACCATTTACAAAAATATGTAATATCTTATAACTACAATTGTTTTTTCATTTCATGTCTTTTTTTTCTTCACCAACAGTTATTTACATACACATATTCAATAACTTGAATATAATTCTTAAAAACATGTTAATCTCCTTCAGGTTTTGTGACTTAAGCCAGGAGAACTATAGAACATTACGAATACTTCATTATAACAACAATGCTAATATTATATGCACTTCTGGAGGATTGTCCAAAGTAACACAGCAGAAATAGACCTAAAACCTGGATCTCCTGACTTTTAGGGCTTAAATCCATTAAGCAATACAGTAAGATATCCTGATATCACAAACGAGGTTTTACTCATATATTCCAGTTACAGTTACTTTAAAATCTATGAAAAATTATTTGAAAATATTTGCATGTTTCATTAAAAACATTTCTAATGACTTTCTAATAGGGGTACAGTTTATAGAACACATACTTTAATAAACGTTTTGAAAGATGTCTGTTATATGTATATGAATGGGCACTTTAAGAAAAATAGTTCTTGGAAAAAACCCCGAAACAATAAGAAACAGGGAAAATTTAATGTGATACACCTTTTTTTCCTCCTCTGAGTATTTATGTAATAACTCACACATGTGGGACTCCTGTAATCTCCAGGGGGCAATCACATTCAACGTGTATCAAAAGAAATAGTTCAGTTAAACCAACTCTCCCTACCAGCAATAATTACCACAGGTTTACAGTGAGATATAGTTGCAAAAGGTTAGTCAGTAGGGCATCTGCAAATCAAGTCATATGTCAACTCTACATCAATAACCTCATTATAATAGATGTTAGTATTTCAGCACATCACAGTCCAATATAGCAAAACACACATAGCTAGTGTGTTACAAAATTTTTAATGTTAATTTTGACTTATAACTTGTCCAGTATCTTACTGTTATATATTTAAATACCCTAGATTATATAAATTATAATCAATGACAAAGACAATAATTTAGACTGAAATTCTGCAAACAAAACTGCAATAAAATGTCTGAACCTATTTATGCAGTTGTCCTTAATTTAACATGAATTTGGGAAGTTTTATTGTGTAATGTAAAGACAGCTTCATGATGTAGATTATCCTATTTAAGTGGTTTATCAGAAATGATGCTTATGCTGAACTTTTTTTGCAAGCAAACCTGTTTTCTTATATTTGCTGACGTAATTTTTCAGGTGCTATAAATATAACTAATTAGCTATATACTGCAAGAAGTTCATGGAAAATACTTCACTTCACTTTCATTCAGATCACAATGTTTTTCTACTTTCTGAAAATAATAAGTGACTAGATTGATAGGTTGTCTGAAGAAAATAGAAGGCTTTGAAAAAACTTTGAGTAAAACAGGCCATATGAGGGTGAAATACCTAATGTCATAATTTCTTTTTGTACATATGTGTGTAGCATATGTTAACCCAGTGTGGCTATTTGTCTCACTCTAGTGGCTAGACCATGTATGAAGGTTTATGTGTCTGGTACTGCCTCTAAGCTAAGGCACCTGGTCCATTAGCTTGGAGAAAGAAAGGTTACTTAGCTGAAATGGGCTTTCTTTGAGTAGATTATCAATAGCACAGATCCACACCATCTGCACTCCATCCCAATTGTTTGCACTGTTCATTGATTTCTGAAAAAGTGGGAAGGTGTGAAGGTATGGGGAGGCTGTGCCTTCTACAACATCCCATAGCTTGAGTTGAAGTCCCTATCTCTCCCAGTAATCAAACCTTTCAGGAGCGTTGCGAGCTTTGGAGCAACATCAGTTACATCCTAAGAATGTAGTGGATGTCCACTGACAATCTACTTAAATAACTTCAGTTATTAATAATTAACTTTTCTATCTGTTTTGCTACTGTGATTGGTAGGTAGGTTATGCAAGGTAATAGCTGGTATCTGACTTTCTTATTCATTAAATAAATTATAACTTACCATTATGGAAAGAAGACAAATTCATTTAAAAAACATCCAAAATAGAATTGTATGGTAAAAATAGAGTTGGTAAGATATAACGGACAGATGTGAAGCTGATATGTAATATTGTTATGAATACAGAGATATAACTGTTTTATGAACCCTATATGGGACCTGGTCAGGAATGGGAATTATGGTGTATTGGATTATTAGAATTTCCTGTATGACTGTACTGATCTAATGTAATAAGGGGCTGCGTAAAGAGCAAACAGGAAAACATGAAAGAGCAGTAACTGCCAGTGAGGAAGGGAGAGAACGGAATGAGTAGAGGAATGTTAGGGAAGACATTAGGGCTCCTAACTGGATCTGGAAAATATTGTATGCTGTATCCATTCATCATGGGAAAAAGACTCCCTGAGTAGAAATAGATGGGAGCAGATCCTCAATGGTGTAAATGAATAAATTAATTTTAATTGAAAACAATGGAACTATGACAATTTACACCAGCTGAGGATTTGCCTCCAGTGTCTGTGGTTGTGACCATTGGAGGAGAGAACAGGCAGTTTAAAAAAAGATGAACCAGTTTAAAAAGTTTACTCTGTACATAATTGGTCTGTAGCAATGTTAATTTTTTAAAATCTTAAACCATATAAAATGTTGCTGAATGGATTCACGTATTAAATGGCATTTTGGGGAATCCAACATACAGAGGAAAGGGCCCACTTGGGATCCCTTATTAAGTTCCAATGAATTTAATAAAAATTTATTTTGGTGTTAAATTAAACATTGGAAATCAAAAGCCAGTCCCAGAGAAATAAAATGAATTGTAATAACTGAAAAAGCAACTTGCAGTTGTAAAATTACTGTTTTATATGTACATGTAAAGAACTGATATACAGTAGCCTGCTTTTATTATGATTATTTTTAGCTGTGAAGTAATTCCCATTGGATGGGGTAAAGGTTTACTTAATTAATATGTAAAGATTTCAGTGTATCCTTGGTTAGATTAAATGTCATCACAAGTTGAATTCCTTATTAACTTTTCAAATAAAAGAAACATAAAACTTTTCACTTGGAATTTTTCCATTCATGTCCTATGTTCCTCTGATATAGATTTGCATAGGATTTTACACTTTGAATTCCTCAAGATGGTCCTGTTTTAAAACTGTGAATGAATTTGTCTCCATTTTTCTTTGAAGGTTAGTTAAAGGTTTTATTGTACTTCATTCTAAGAAATATTTTTTTTAGATTTTCCTCTCTGTGTCTGTGAGGGTATTCTAGGGACATGCCTGCACTAACTGGAAATATTTTAAAGATTGCATTTGTTCCTGGTTTAGCTAAGATTTATTTAATAATACTGCAGAATAGCAGCAACTTAGTGAAAGAGGTATTTTACGCTCGTTCTTTAGCCATGTAGCGGTGTCATACTGGTTGGAAAATTGTTCCCAGAGAGTAGTTGTCAGTGGTTATGCTGGAAGGGCTCAGTTCTGGGTCCGGTTCTGTTCAATATAATCATCAATGATTTAGATAATGGCATAGAGAGTACACTTATAAAGTTTGTGGACGATACCAAGCTGGGAGGGGTTGCAAGTGCTTTGGAGGATAGGATTAAAATTCAAAATGATATGAACAAACTGGAAAAATGGCCTGAAGTCAATAAGATAAAATTCAATAAGGACAAATGCAAAGTACTCCACTTAGGAAGGAACAATCAGTTGCACACATACAAAATGGGAAATGGTTGCCTAGGAAGGAATACTGCGGAAAAGGAATTTGGGGGTCATAGTGGGTCACAAGCTAAATATGAGTCAACTGTGTAACGCTGTTTCAAAAAAAGCAAACATCATTCTGGGATGTATTAGCAGGAGTATTGTAAGCAAGACATGAGAAGTAATTCTTCTGCTCTACTCCACGCTGATTAGACCTCAACTGGAGCATTGTGTCCAGTTCTGGGCTCCACATTTCAGGAAAGATGTGAACAAATTGGAGAAAGTCCAGAGAAGAGCAACACAAATAATTAAAGATCTAGAAAACATGACCTATGTGGGAAGATTGAAAAAAGTGGGTTTGTTTAGTCTGGAGAAGAGAAGACTGAGACAGGATATAACGGTTTTCAAGTACATAAAAGGTTGTTACAAGGAGGAGGGAGAAAAATTGTTGTTCTTAATCTCTGAGGAAAGGACAAGAAGCAATGGGCTTAAATTGCAGCAAGAGTGGTTTAGGTTGGACATCAGAGTGGTTAAGCACTGGCAGGGCTGGCTCTAGGATTTTTGCCTCCCCAAGCGGCACAAAAAAAAAAAAAAAACCCACACAACCCCCGCCCCCATCGCGATCTGCAGCGGCAATTCGGCGGGAGGTCCTTCGCTCTGAGCGGGAGTGAGGGACCATGCGCCGAATTGCCGCCAAATAGCTGGATGTGCCGCCCCTCTCTGGAGTGGCCACCCCAAGCACCTGCTTGGCAAGCTGGTGCCTGGAGCCGGCCCTGAGCACTGGAATAAATTGCCTAGGGAGGTTGTGGAATCTCCATCATTGGCGATTTTTAAGAGCAAGTTGGACAAACACCTGTCGGGGATGGTCTAGATAATACTTAGTCCTGCCTTGAGTGCAGGGGACTGGACTAGATGACCTCTCAAGGTCCTTTCCAGTTCTATGATTCTATGAAAACTAGCCCTAATTTTTCATAATCTAGGTGGCAAACCAAAGATAAGAAGCAGGTATATGCATTGTCTGGCTATACTGAAAGAAGGACGGGAGACACTTGATATGGTTTTAATCAGGCTGGAACTTTATAATTAGACGTCTGGGATTACCCGACAGATAAAAGTGTACAGTGCAAGTAACCCGATGTTCATTCAATAATTACCCACGGGCTTCAGCCAGCTCCCCCTCTTTTTCAATCCAGGTCCCCTGCCAACCCATTGCTGGGACCTTAGCATACACCCTCCCTCGTAGGTGGGCTATAAGAAAGGGGGGTTGGCTCCCTGCGGTATCATTCATAGGAGCCCCAACCTTTCCCACCCCCTGTTCTGTTCCTTTAACCAATACATCTTTTTAAAGTCCTTTTCTAAGTCATTTTTCTGGTCACTGTATACCTTCCAAAAGTCTGATCGATATACTACAATAACAGCCAAATTGCAGACGGGGAAGGTTTCCAAGTTGGTTTCTGCTGCTGTACTTGAGTCTGCATAGATATCAACAGAGAATTAGGAGATTGGCCTGTGGGGTCTCCCTGACAGAATTTAGCTCTAAATTTTTAGTGATGGTTTCATTATTATCATAGTATTGATCATACAGGGACAGTCTGTGACTGACCCTTGTGCAATATGCTAGGTGGAGGAGGGCATAAAGATCCATCTTCTTCTCCTCCCATGAGCAATAAGGACCAGGAGAATTACAGTCCCAGCACTCTAATGAGCATAGGGGCTTGTCCAATTCCCAGGGCATAGGCACCCCACAGAGGGTGAGAAGGAACAGAGTGAAGGCAGGGCCAGTGCTAAGCCCCTTCTACACACCAACACAACAGAAGAACATGTAGTAGCAGGCACACAGCTTTTGTGCAACTGGGAACTCTGGGAAGCTTTCTTTCTGTCCGAGGCAGGCTGCTTCCCAGGGCTTTCCCTGGAGAAGGGCAGATCTGCACCTTCCCAATGCAGAACAGTTCTTAAATAGTACCGTCAGGGCCATGATATTGGAAAAAAGACCTGATTTTTTTTGCAAAAAAAGGGGTTTCTTGTGTGCAGTTTGTTACCATTGCTGATCATGGAAACAGGACTTGTGTACATTTTGTAAATGAACAAATTACACTAAGAAAATATATGACTATGTCACTGATTTCTGTTCCAGATAAGTAACTGACATACCAAGCCATGAATTTGCTTCCACTCAGCAAGGGCAGGGGGCAACAGTATTGTGACAGAAGGCCTAGAGTTTACCAATAATTTATATTTAGTTACAAGAGAAAATCTGTTACCTCTGTAACTGGCTAAGATAGAAACTGCATTCATCCAGCATGAGGGCATGATTGGTCTCCCCTCCCATAGCCAAGAACAATGGAGATGCAAATTTATAGTTGGCTCCCTGCCTATTGCGAAGTAGCCTTTGAAATACTGGACTTGGTGGAGTAACGTCCCAGAGGTGATGAGGGGACAATATTCGTTGGGTGGGGGGACAAAGATTTTATATTACCTCCAGATGGTATTCTTGATCAGACACTCCCTTGTGGCAATATGGGTGTAACCTCACCTTGATAAGATAATGAACTTTAATGCATAGGACTTGATGAGTAGGTTGGAGTGAGGGATAGGGAGAGATTGTCAAACTGATCCAAGGATGATTACCAAAGGGATTTGATTTCCAGAAATGTACAATTTTCTTTTATTTTTTCTAAAATTAAGCTAAGGGGAGCCTACAGTACAGCGGTTTTAAATGCTTTGTTTTACAACCCTTTTCTCTTTTGAATAAATCTTGAATAAATTTTAAGTAAACTACTGTTTGTAGAAGGTATCAGACCACCCCAAAGGGACTGGAATCCCTCTATCTCCAAGGAGGGGAACTTAAGGGCAAGGTGTTTCTGGAGTCTCAGCTACTCCTTCTCAGACCCCCTTCCCACACCCCATTCTTGGTGCAATGGGGCATAGACAGAGGTGTCCTCTCCCAATGAAGAGTATGCCAATGAGCAGTGGCAAGTAAACATGGGAAGAAGCCTGAAGACCAAGGAGGAGGTGTGAGCTGCTCTGCTTTACTCTTGTAATTGTGCCTTAGAATAAAGTAATACAACAAGTTAATTAAACAGAAAGTTCTTAAAATGGACAAAAATATTCTTTGAAACAGAGAATTATTTTCTCTATATTTTCTAGTAAGTAAGTTTAGGCCAATCAATTTTTTCATTGAAATCGTCTGAATATTGGATGTATAACTGCCTGCCTTTAAATGTATGCTTGTTCTAGATTTTGAATGCAGAAGGTCGATTTGGAGAAGATATTGACATAATTGCTGCCTTTTTTTAATGAGGTTTCTTAGATTTTTGAAAATGCTTCCATTGTCAACGTTCATATGTAGGTGCAGGTTTGCCCTCTCTATGCCCAGATGGTTGAGGTATATAGTGTTGATTTTAGTGCATTAAATTACTGGTGTGCTGTCAAAGTCAATTATACTTGTTGAAAATGAAGCACACAGCTTCCCTGTATCATTACAGCAGATTTGTTTTTGTTTTGGTTGCACTTCTTCGTTGTGAAAGGAACCTTATGAGAAATTAGCAAACCACAGTTTCTAAAATGCTCACAGTTGAACAATATTTTTAAATGTTTGCTGAATACCTGAACCTAATCATAAAGGTCCCAATTTTAAAATGAAATGCTCTTCTCTTAACCTGATTTAGTGATGGGTTTACACATTTACTCATCTTACAGACATTTTTTTCTTACTCTTATTACAGCCTTAAAACTATAACTACCCTGTGGTTTTGTGCACATGTATAAAATTTCCCTTCACAGGTAAACCACATGTGCACTGTGAACATCTGTCTTCTAACCCAAATATATTGTTGTTACAAGCAAAAACCTATCCATCTCTTCTAGCCATGTTCTGAATGGTCTGGGTTTTTTTGTATGTCTTCTATGATGATGGCTTCTGTTACGTTTATTATTCCCCAAACTAGTTTTTAAGTAATAAAAGAACTGTGCCAAATCTTTCGTTTGAATAACAGGCACAATGTAAGAATAGCATTTGTGTTTTTAAGGAAAACTTAGTAAATGTGAAATACAATTTAAATGAACAAATATTAAAAAGGATTAGGATTGAATGTCTCTTTCCAATTATTAGAATGCCACAATACATTTTATTATTTTTACTGTAAGTTGAGATGATTACGATTGGGTGAACATTTATAGGTAAAAGAAAATCACCAGCAGTTTGAGTATGAGGACTTGAAAGAAATTTAGTCAGTCTAGTGCCTATATTCTGAATATGTGCACTTTTAGGTATTAACATGAATTTCTCACAGTGCATATTTACCTCTTGTATGAATCATGTAGGTGTATTTTCAATACAAAAACAATCGGGGGTTTGAAAGGATTGTTGGTTTGTTATTTTCTCTGGAATGAATGCCCTACTTCTGTTTTATTATTTGAAGTATGAACAAATAGAGAAGGTGAAGAATCCTAGTACAAATGTAGGGTTGGAAGGGTCCTCGAGAAGACATAAAGGTCAGACCCCTCCCCAAAGGGAGGACCACGTAAACCTAGACCATTCCTGACTGGTTTTTGTCCAAGTTGTTCTTAAAAACCTCCAATGATGGGCATTTCATGACTTGCTTTGGAAGCCTATTCCAGAGCTTAACTACCCTTACAGTTAGAAAGTTTTTCCTAATAGCTAACCTAAATCTCCCTGCTGCAGATGAAGCCCATTATTACTTGTCCTACCTTCAGTGGACACAAAGAATAATTGATTGTGGTCCTCTTTGTAACTGCCCTTAACATATTTGAAGACTGTTACTAGATCCCCTTCAGTTGTCTTTTCTCAAGGCTAAACATGGCCAGTTCTTTTAACCTTTTCTCATAGGTCAGGTTTTCTAAACCTTTTATCATTGGACTTTCTCCAATTTTTCCACATATTCCCTGAAGTGTGGCACCCAGAATTGGTCACAGTACTGCAGCTGAGGCCTCACCAGTGCTGAGTAAAGTGGGACAATGAACTCCTCTGTTATACATATGCCATCCTATTAATACACCCGAGAATGATGTTAGCCTTTTTCACAACTGCGTTGCATTGTTGACTCATTTTCATAGGTCCAGATTCCAAGGCCAGAAGGAACCATCATGATCATCAAATCTGATCTCCTGTATCACACAGGCAATAGAACTTCCCCAAAATTATTGCTAAAGTATATATTTTATGAAAACATCCAATCTTGATTTAAAAATTCAGTGATGGAGAATCACCATAACCCGTGGTAAATTGTTTCAACGCTTGATCACTCTCACTGTTTAAAATGTACATCTTATTTCCAGTCTAAATTTGTCTAGCTTCAACTTTCAGCCATTAGATTGTTTTATACCTTTTTCTGTTAGATTGAAGAGCTCATCATTAAATGTTGGTTCCCCATGTACATACTTACAGACTGTAAGCAAGTCACCCCCTTAACTTTCTCTGTGTTAAACTAAATAGATTAAGCCCCCTAAGTCCATCACTAAGCCCCCTAAGTCCATCACTATAAGGCATGTTTTCTAATCCTTTAATCATCAGGTTTGGGGTGCTTTTTTGGGGTAGGATGGAGTACCTGTTGATGAACATTCATACAAGGCTGAAAAATTACATAAGGACCTATATATTTTTAATTTTTTTCTCTTTGTGCCTCCTCCCCCCCAGTATATGCCTTTTGACTGAAAGTGTGAATTTGCTTTTTCAAGTGTTGCTTACAAAAGTGTATGGATATTTCAGACTACGTATATTGCCGCATTGAAAACATGTTGGTTGAAGGTGCCTCCAGATACAGTTTGTCTCTCTGATAATCTGCTACAGCTATTTATGTAACTTTAATCATTACTACCAGGAATAAAAGTGAAATGTGTGTTTCTGTGTTGCACTCCCAAATGCCTAACTCTTCACTGTAATCCCACTACTACAAGATACGGAGTGCCTCATGCAAGGTACTGAATGCCTTCAGTGACCCTGAACTCAGTGGAAGGTGAGGATGCTCAGCACTTTACAGCACTGGGCCTTAATACTTTTGGAGAAAGGGAGGAGACTGCACACAGAAACAGAGGATGGATTTGAGTAACATTTTATCAAACTATGATAATGAAGCTCAAGCTTGGTAGGCCAAACAGCTTTTACAAACTTTTTGGCAAACCTGAGCTGATTTATAGTTGTAGGAGGAACTTGGTGGGTTTGCACGGTTTTGACCCCAAACCTGTAAAAATGTTGACTTTGGCCAAGTTTCATTTAAAGCTTTTGGCTTTCATTGAGCCCAAAAGTCAAAGCAACTTTTGGGATGTGAGCCAAAGCCAAAGAAAAGGTTTGAATGAACCCCTGCAAACCATAACATCCAAGTTTTACATAGCTCTAATTATGATAATAGTTTCTCTTTTTCTTTATTTCTTTTCACCTTTTTCCATGACCGAGATCTGTGTTTCTAATTGTTAGGGTATAGGGATGTATATTCTCGGTGAAATCATTTTTTGCATGGGTAACCGGGCAACAAAAGTAAAAGCTCATGGGTTTTGTCTGTATTTACTTTTACCTTAATTATTTCAATTGCATAGCACATTTTTAAATGTCAAATATCTACCTGTATTTCTGAATTTCAGACAAAAGCCATAAGATGTGCCTGTCTTTTGCAATATTTTTTGTTCTGGTATCTCTTGCAAGGTTAAACATGACCCTCATGGTATAGCTTTAGAATATGAAATGATGTAACTGGGACATCTAAATAGAAATAGACTGCTAGCTTGAACTTCTAACACTTGTTAATAAGTGCCTCTCAAATTCTGGTAATGTATTTTCTATTGAGACATAGTCATAGCTGTATATTTAAGGATACAAGCTACTTGTTATTTGGAACTCCTGGAACTGAGGGACAGAATGTGTTGGTGCTCCTGGCCAGAAAGTGCCTTTCAAATCCACAATCCAGATATGCACATCAACTGTTATACATCTGGTAATAGTACACATACCTTACGGGATTTGGGAAGTTCTCTTAGTCCATCAAGCTCCCCCCGCTCCCCCCTCCCATTTTGTTTTTTTTAGAATCACATGCTCAAATAAAAAAACTTACTACTGTCTGTATTATAGAGCTAAGTTCATGGCTCCATTTTTAAGGTTGCAAAAGTAATTATACATTAAGCCTCCTTTTGGCCTAAAAATTCTCCTGGTTAGGCTCATGCTGTCAGACTGTTTAAGGTCTGAAGCAGATCAGCCAAGCAATTTTTGAATTAGAGTGGTGAAAATTTAACATGCAATCTTAGCCAAATATTGCAGCACAGATGGACTGAATTTAAGATTCATTTTGAAAAGTTAATTTTGTAGTATTTGAATGTATATAACAACTAGAAATTAAGTGGAAAGGTGTCACAGGGTTGCTGGCCCCTTTAAGGGAGTCCAGGGCCACCTGTGACAAGCTAATTTAAGTGGAACACGCCTATCTCATGCTTGAATAAAGAACACCTGAGCCTGATAAAAATCCATTGGGGCTCAGTGGCAGGGAGGTACTCACAGAGTGAAGAGTTTTCCTAATTGAGAGGAGCTCCCAGAGAAACACAGGCCTGAGGGCTGTGTAACCCCTAAATCCAAAGGGAAAGACTTTATTTCAAGTTTAATTTGGATTTAATAAAGTAGGACCCCAGCATGGGAATTGTTGCATGCCCAGTAACAAAAGTAATTTTCCAGACAGTCTTCACTGACAATTTCCCAACTTTATTTTGAGTACCTTTTCATGAAAATTTTCTTTTAATAGTGCCATTGTAAAGGGGAATTTCATAGTATCCTTAGATGAACTATAAAGTGTTTGTTTGGAATTAATATGTTGAGTAGTATCAAACTTTCCTCATGTATTTGCAAATAAAAGACTAAATCCTAAAGTCCTTACTCTACTTTTGAGTGAAATCATTACCCCATTAAAGTCAATGGGAGTTTTGCAACCAACTTAACTGGGGCCAGAATATCACCAATGGACTTCTTATGGAGCAGTGGCAATCAAAGGCTCATGAGGGGCCTGGTTTGGTTCACTAGACAGAGCTGACAAGCCTACTACATTGGGGGCCCTATGGAGGAACCTAACCATTGCAGGGAATGAAGAATAGAAGATGTTGGGGTGATGAACCTACTAAAGCTCACAGGAGGGCCAGATTAGGTGGGGTCATGGGGTAGCACATTACTTCTTATGACTCCCATACTCATCTCTCATCAGCTACAGATTTCTCAGGCCAGATCTACACAAGAGCCTCCCTGGCCACCCATGCGTCTAGGGGCTGCAGGGACCTGGCTGCTGCTTCCGGGAGCCGCACGGAGCTAGAGCTGGCAGGGAGCCTGCCTTAGCCCTGGACCCCTGCTGCGCCACAGACCGGACTTTTAACGGCCTGGTCGGCTGACCGGAGCCACTAGGATCCCTTTTCGACCAGGCATTCCAGTTGAAAACCGGACACCTGGCAACCCTACTTAGAAGGCGCTTGTCTCCAGTTCTTCTGATTGATTGTGCCATCCCTCCCAACCTTACAGGTGTTTTATTTGAAAATCTTATGTCTCTTGTAGCAATGACTGCCTCCTGCTGCCTCCTCTATGCTCACTTTGAAGTACTGAATTATTTTATGACTGACAATGAAAGAATTTAGAATGAGGACAACTCTCAAGGGTAGTTTGTCTAGCAAAACATGAAGAAAGATTTACAGCAAGGAGGAAATCCACACAGTATGAAAAGTGACTTTAGGAACAACAGATGCATGTCTATATGCAAAAAGAAACCTATTTCCATGAAAAGTAATTTCAGATGTGCTGAATCCTTCTGAAGCCAATGGGAGCTGTAAGTACTCAGCACCTTTGAAAATCGGACCACTTGTTTCTAAGTGCCAGAACTTAAATACCCTTATGTCCAATCTGAGTATGCAAAACATGGATATTTCAGTAATGCTAAAGCTGCGGTTGAAACTGAAAAAAGCAAGCAATGTTCACTATTATTTGCTCTTAACTGTCCCTTTTGTGCCTTAGTTTTTCAGCATATACCTTTCCCCTTGCATAAAAGAACCACTCCAGTATCCTACAGTAGTAGTACAAAACACTACAAGCATGTTACTTCAATATTTTGGACCACTGTTTTAGTGTTGAACAATAGAGTATTCTAAATAAGGAATGCAACCTGTGAATCCTGTCACATACAGTTCCACAAACATAAAGGTATTGAGTAAAGACAGAATATTAGCCGTATCTTACATTGCTTTTACAGTTTTATATCAGGATTGATACCCCTGAAATATTCTTTTAATTGTTCTACTTGCTTTTGGTTACTACCCGTTATTTTTTAAAATCTTAGTTTAAACTTCAGACTCTTAAGAACAAGACTGAGCTAGAATTAAGAACATTTAGCAAATATGAGGTGCAGTATTTTTTGTTGGAAGTCAATTGGTGTGTGACTGCAGACAGTGCTTCCTCTTGGACTCAGTATATGTTTTGTTAAAAAATTATTATTATTTTCATTATGTGTTGATATGTACTGTATTTGGCACTGTGAAAGCACCAGAGCATGCAAGTAACTTTTTTTTTAACATTTCCAGCAGAATTGTTATTTATATGCCCCTAGCTCTTTTCTTCTCTTGGTTGCATTTCCCTGTGCTGTTTCCCTATTACATCTCATAAGCTAAGCAGGGTCAGGTTGAGTCAGTACTTTGATTATAGATCTGCACACAATATCTAGGTGAACTGAAGGAGGTAGTGTTGATGTTGAGTCACTGATCATCTCCCTCCGAGTCAGCATTCAGCCAGGGTCCCAGAATTTTTTTTAGTGGGCGCTGAGGGGCCATCTTTGAGATGTGGCATGAAGACCACATGTCGTCATTTAAGATCCCTTGCCACTTTACTGAAGCGTAGGAATGCTAATCTTGGTGAGCTTGTTTAATAAAACTCCAGTAGTTATTGTCCATACTACCTTCCTAAATTCCCTCTTTAGTTTTAATTTGATACCGTGTAAGTTTTCGCTTCCTAGCCTAAACAGCTGTGCAGTATTAATAGGTAATGTTAGTGCTTTGCATTCACCCCAGAAGTGACTGCATTTCAGTGGTGTCAGAAGTGATGTTTGTATATCTTTTACCTAAAAATATATTATAGGGTGTCAAGACAAAGGGCTAAATTGTGATATCTGTGCCACAGCACTGCATGATGGTGGGGAGGATGGGGGTCATGGTGCCCCACAGAAGAACACCAGAGAGCTCACACAGGCACAATCTCCCAGGCTTCTCCGTTTGCATGGAGACTGCAGAGTCTCCTTCATCAATAGGACAGAGCAAATTGTTCTCCCTATTGTGTCCATTCAGGCTGCTGAGTAGGTGGGCATGGATCACTTACCCTGTCTCCTTTCCAGCATCCTCCTCTGGAAGGAGCAGTAGAGTACAGACCCTACAGTTAAGGTCTTGTGAAGCTCCACGTGGGGGTGAAAGGTTTGTCCTGTTAATATGCCACAAAGTTAAGTGACAGTGGGGAAAAAACAGTGTAATTGTCAGACAAAAGCAAGAGCTGCTAAGAAGAATCAGGACTGGTAATGAATGAGACTACTGGGTGGTAATGGGGTAAAATACACAGCACAAGAATTTCTGGTACCCTAGTGTCTCAGAAATTGTAGTGT
Organism: Terrapene triunguis; assembly: GCF_002925995.2. Classification (NCBI taxonomy): domain Eukaryota; kingdom Metazoa; phylum Chordata; order Testudines; family Emydidae; genus Terrapene; species Terrapene triunguis. The sequence goes on from NW_020664440.1 coordinate 24,736,061, forward strand.
CACACAGTAGTTAAAAAATGTTTTAACACAAGAATGAGGGCCCTGATTTTTAGAATTGTTTGTGGGCAATCTCTGAGCACATTTACAGACTAACAATTACTATACAGACAAGGCCTGGCCTACTCTACCTGCTGGGCAGGGACATAGTGCCAGGGGTGGTTGCTCATTTATTTAGGTCCTTGGTTTTATAGGGCTTTATAGACTAGTACTAAGATCTTGAATTATATACTTTGGCATATCAGCCATCAACCAATTCTATAGTTACTTCAATGCTAAAGAAATACATAAGGGAAGGTTTTGCAATCTCTGGAACAGGGGGAAAAAGCTAGAAATATGTTTGGATCCCTGCAAGAGGCTGTGAAAGAAATCTATAGCGATGTTTTTACTTTTAAATCTAAACAAAAGTCTTAAACTGCTGTACCTGAAGAATAATTCCACTGAGTCATAGGGATTTCTTTGACTTTTCCACCATTCTACAACAGCACATCCTGAACATGTAAACAACTTCAGTGTGTAAGTCACTACTGGCTTGTAAAAGCCCAGAATAAACTTCAGAAATCAAGGCCCCTAATCCAACCCATTGGGACTATCGTTGTCTCAGGAAATAATCCAAAAGGGCAGCTACAGTGTATCAGGTTTCATGGGCCATGTGAATTGTAGTGTAGTATTTTGAGACCTGTGGGTTTGCTTCAATGTTAATGTGACTATCCAATATATGACACTTACCATTTCTTTAATTATCCACAGTTACTATATAGGTAATGACACAATGTGTATGCATTTTAACATGCAGTTTTGTCATGGCAAGAATGCTGTGTAGCAGTGCTGCATGCTGTGATTTACAAAAGACTGTACTATGGGGTGCCTTACTGCAGGGGTTCTTAACCTTTTTCTTTCTGAGGCCTCCTCAACACGCAATAAAAATTCCACAGCCCACCTGTGCCACAACAATTGTTTTTCTGCATATAAAAGCCAGGGCTGGCGTTAGCGGGTAGCAAGCAAGGCAATTTCCTAGGGTCCCATGACGCAGACAGCCCCACAAAGCTAAGTTGCACAGTCTTCAGCTTCAGTCCTGGGTGGCGGACTCGGGGCCCCGGGCTTCAGCCCTGTGAGGTGGGGCTTCAGCTTTCTGCCCTGGGCCCCAGTGAATCTAATGCCAGCCCTGCTTGGTGACCCCCTTGGAACCTGCTCGTGGCCCCCCCAGGGGGCCCCAGACCCCTGGTTGAGAACTGCTGCCTTACTGCATTAGGAGGCTAAGTCTTTCTGTCTGTTACTCTTATCTATACATAAATACAGCTGTACTTAAGCAACTAAAGTACATTCCTATAAACAACTTGAGATGTTTGCAAAGCTGGCTATTGAACAGTGAAGGATTCCCAAAGCGTGGGAGTAAGAAATACGTGACCTTCTCTTTGAGTTTAGTGGACAGTTCACAAGCTTCCGGTTTCTGTCAGGTTGGGGCATCGCATTTTTCAGTGTTAAGCATTTTGCCCTCCATAACCATTGTGAGCCTTTCCAATGTATGGTATATTTTGTGCTTTCCTAAGTACTTATTTTATTTTCATGCAGCAGCCTAGCATCTTTGCTACACTTTTTTCCTTTGCTATCATAAACCATTGGATGTAATGTACTTTTCCTTACTGTATGCAGAAATGTAGAAGCAGAGGAATGACATGTAAACTTTTGCTTCTACTCTTATAAACCCTTTGCTGATCATGTACTGTAGCAGTTCTGGCCAGGTGTGATTTCATCAGTGTGTGACAAAATGATTATGACTTTCTTCCCAGATGTGGACCTCGTCACAGTTGCCCAAGACTTTGTCACCTGCCCAAGACTTTGTCACTAGGCTTCATTAATCAGTTCTAAATGATGCTATATGTGGCTAACATTCTGAATCTAAGTTAGTCCAGAATATGCCTGCCTACTTATTATGTAATGTTTTACACAGAGAGCACAGTGTACCAGACTGCATAAACTACAGTGGCATCTGAGTAGAGTTTTGAGTGTTGGTATTGAGCTCTGTAGCTCTAAGTGGTTTGTGATCTAGGATGTGAGAGACACTATATATTGTAGCTGTACTCAGCGAGGGTGCTTAGGCGATTAGTCCCCTGCTATAAAAAGAGTGAGTTGGTGGCAGGGCATTTTCCATGAGGAATGATTCCTAGATTGTGAGGCCAGAGAGGGTCATTGTGATAATAGAATCTGACCTCCTGTATAACACAGGCCATAGAACTTCCCCAAAATACTGCCTAGAACAAATCTTTTAGAAAAACTTACACCCTTGATTTAAACTTGTCCGGGATGGAAAATCCACCACGGCCCTTGGTAAATTGTTCCAGTGGTTAATTACTCTCACCATTAAAAGAACACAGTATTCCAGCAGCGGTCACACTAATGGCAAATATAAAGGTAAAATAACCTCTCTACTCCTACATGAGATTCCCCTGTTTATGCATCTCAGGATTGCATTAGTTCTTCTGTTCAGTTGATTATGTACCATGAGCCCCACATCTTTTTTCAGAATCACTGCTTCCCAGGATTGTCTCCTATCCTGTAATTATAGACTACTTTCTTTGTTCCTAGGTGGTATCCTTTTCAATGAATATTATTTGCTTGTGCCCAGTTTACCAAGTAATCCAAATCATAGAATCATAGAATATCAGGGTTGGAAGGGACCTCAAGAGGTCATCTAGTCCAACCCCCTGCTCAAAGCAGGACCAATTCCCAACTAAATCATCCCAGCCAGGGCTTTGTCAAGCCGGGCCTTAAAAACCTCCAAGGAAGGAGACTCCACCACCTCCCTAGGTAACGCATTCCAGTGCTTCACCACCCTCCTAGTGAAATAGTGTTTCCTAATATCTAACCTGGACCTCCCCCACTGCAACTTGAGACCATTGCTCCTTGTTCTGTCATCTGCCACCACTGAGAACAGCCGAGCTCCATCCTCTTTGGAACCCCCCTTCAGGTAGTTGAAGGCTGCTATCAAATCCCCCCCACAAATAACTCTGTATTAGTGATTATCTTCTTCATTATTTACCGCTCCTCTAATTTTTGTGTCATCTGCAAACTTGATCAGTGATCTGTTTTTTCCTTCTAGATCATTAATAAAAATATTAAATAGCAAAAGGCCAAGAACAGATCCCACTGGGACCGCACTAGACACACACCTGCTTGAGGATGATTCCCTGTTTACAATTACATTTTGAGACCTAGCAGTTAGCTAGCTTCTAATCCATTTAATGGGTGTTAAACCTACGAACCTTTTCCCCCTTCTGGTTTGAAAAAGTCTGAATTTGTTAATCATTGCGACATAGCGCAAATCTCCCCTTTTCTCATGGGAGTGAGTTGAGAAGTTTGGCATTATTGGAAGTAGAAGTTTATTATTACTGAAATTATTTGGGGCAAGTATTTTTCTAGTCTGGGTGGTTTTGTCTGAACAATTTGTTGCATATTTTGTGTCGCTAAATATAATAAAAGCACATAGATGAAATGGAATAGATGTATCAAAGAGAGTGAAATAAATAAAGTTCAATATCACCCACCTCCAATTAAGCCGTTGCCATTTTGTATGTCTGTAATATTCGTTATTTGTGACATTTCTTTAAAAACAAGCAAACAAGCAAAAAAAAAAAAAGGGGGGGGGAGGATAATGCCTTATCCCATACTGTAAAATACATGTCTATCGGAAGTGTCAAGATGTTGTTTAGGATAGTGTGGAATGCACTTCATCATTATGGTAGTTACAGATCCCACTGGGGCTTGATACCTACTAACATCCAGTAACTTTAGAGCAGACAGGTGGTATGGGGATGAAGGAAATTTAGTTGTAGCCTCAGGCAGATACTCAACTTAAGCAGCTGTTTCATGCATTCTAGCAACATGACTCAGTTAAAATCAAATAACACTCCTTATGCCAATATTTCTTTACCTGCATATGAAACCAGTTGTCCTTCATTTAACAAAAACATGATAATTCAAAGAGCGTTAAAAAAATGTACTGTTTCTCACACAGAATTTATATCTTGCAGCTGTACAGTAATCCAAGTGAACTGGAGTACAGTTTCACTTTATCAGCCAATCATAACTTTAAACTGTTTTTACAATTCATCCTACAATTTTTAAAGCCAGATTTAAGTCTGTATGTGAAAAATAGTCCACTTGATGTATGAAACCATAGATTAGTCAATATGTATTTAAGGTAGTACTTCAGTAACAACAGAAAAATGACTTTAGAGAATTTACAGATTAAAATATGAATGATGCTTTAGGAATTTGTGTTATGCTCTCAGTGCTGTATCTGAAAACAGTAGCTTAAAAATATACTTAATTTACTCATCTAGGGACAAATCCTGACCTTACTTTAAAAGCAGCATGCTCAGTATGTTAGCCTACTGCAAAACCAGGACAGTTGAGCATCATGAGGAAGAGTGGTCAACATGGCTGTGTGATTGTAACCCAGGCAGCTGCCTGGGAGTGGATGAAGCTCTGCAGATGAGCTTTCTGCTCTCTGTGGCCATCTGAACACATACCCTGGTCACTCTTCTCCTGGTGAGGGTCCTACTGCATAGGAATCAAAAGACATGGATGGGTCTCCAAATTTAAAGAAAGAAAAATAGTAGCTAGGCAGCCAGTGTACGGTTGCTACAAGGGGAAACCATGTCCTCTCCCACCATGAAGGCCAGTTTCTTGGATTTTGCTACATGCTGACAGCTGACAGCTCAATTACATATCTCTGCTGGGAAATCCATGTCTTGGTCTGTCTGTCTATCTGGCACGTCATCAGGGAGGAACCTCCTCACCTCTACAAGTGAATTTCTGGGAGCCAATGTACATGCTCAGTATTCTCTTGACATTATCTTCCAGTGCTTAGGTAGTGGCTAAAACTTAGACTCTGCCATGGGCTTGTGGAAGAGTTGATTAGCCTCAGAGGTATTTCACACCTCTAGAGGAATAGAGGAATCTCAGGATTTTTTTAGGCCTTTGAGTCTACAAAACCCTCCTCCTCTGTACAGCTCTGGCCGGCTCCAGGGTGAAGGGGCTCATTGGGCCAGGATTTGAATTATGAGAGGCTGAAAATTCTTGGAATTATTTTGTGTTTTTAATAAACTATAAAAAAGCCCAACTTTTTACACTTACAGTACTTTTTTTGTGCAGCTTCATTCTGCTCTACTGTATCGGTCTTTTATTTTTTAAAGCATGTGCTAGGTTATTTTAATAGTTAAAATGGGCTTTTCGAGATTTTTTATTTCTCAAGTAAATGTGGTGTTTGTAAAGTAAAAGATGCTGGATTGATAGAATTGAAGACTGACAAGATCTCCATCTATTGGGGATTGGTCCTGCTTTGATGGGGATTGGTCCTGCTTTGAGCAGGGGGTTGGACTAGATGATCTCCTGAGGTCCCTTCCAACCCTGATATTCTATGATTCTATACAATAGATTTAGCATGAGCAGCAGCAGCCTTAGAAGTACACTCACATATTTCACCACCAGTGTACATTAAGTGTGACTTAGAAGGGACAACCTCTATGAGTGAGAGGGTAGAGCAAGCTCCATGCCCTCTCTGTCCTTGTTTTTTCTGATGAACATGATAGAAAAGCTACTAATTGATGCTATTTATGGTATTTGTCTATTATTCTTTCATCAGGCTATAAAACACATTACTTTTCAATATTTTATGACCAATCACTTTTTAATAGTTCATTCTATTCTGCTTTATAAAAGTTACTTTCTGCAGTAAAAGTATTTTCTGGAAAAAAATCAAGAATACTTAAATACCTTAAACAGGTTTTTCAGGTTACAATTCTGTTATAATTATTCGTCAAACTACTCTTGGCTTCATGGCTTTAAAGTTATCAGAGTTTACTGTGTTGTGAAAAATATGTTTTACATTGTTTGGACATGCTTGTCATAAGTTTCTCAGTATTTCATTATCCTATAAAATCTCCCACTGACAATGTCTGGAGGAGAAAAATAGAGTAAACTATAGAAGACCTAATGGCAGATTCCTGCCAATTTTCATTCTTGAATCAACATCATTTGTTTTTGCTTTTGTAAAAAGGTGCACAACTGAGTGTTTCAAATCAATTTTCTAGTTTTATTTATCTGCCTAGTGTATCACATATCTACATTTCCTCCACTTCCTGGTTGCCCCCCCTCCTTTTGGTTGCCCAATATCTGTGATTCTGGTTATACCAGCATTGAGTATTTGTGCATATAATTTATACACCTAAAACCAGACATCACTAAGAAACTGAATGCTTTTAATATCTTTCTCTTGGAGAGGCATGTTTAGTTCTCTGTGATAAGAACAGCAATATTCCTCTCTTTGCTTTGTTTCCTCACAATTTTCAAATTCGAGTTGTTATCGTTTGCATGGGCCCACCTGTGATATTTTTCTTCAGGTCTGTGTTAAGAAATATTAGCATGATCATTATTTTTGTTTGGCAAGTGAATTTTACATGCAGATTGGAAAATTAACGATAGCAAGCCAAATTCTGCTTTCAGTTTCACTGGTTCAACCCTGCCGAAGTCAAAAAAGATAAATGATAGCAGAATGTGTACCATGAGTTCAAAGGGTATAAACTGCTTTTCTTTCCTGACCTAGGTTAAGAGATTTTGTTGCTCTCCAAAAACCTTTGTGGAATAAAGGGCTGAATCATCTTTCCTATATGCAGGAAAACTTACCAGGATTCACACTGGGAAATCTTATATCTGCCTGGGCCTCTTGTTGGCAGCTTGTCTACAAACTAAAGTAAAAGAGAGAAATGAATGTGACAACTCTGATAAAGAAGACAGATATCCTTGAGAAGTAGATACTGCTCTTTTTTATTTTCTTTTTCCTGTAGTCAGGAGTAATTTAAGATCATATACTTTCGTGAAATACTTTTGCACCATTACAACCATGCCAAATAATAAACTAATTAATAATTGACATGTATCACTGTGGGTTTATACCAACAAGAATTAGTCTTTTGAAGTGGCTTATCTCATTCCTCCCTGAGGGTGGAGCATCACATAATGTTACACTAATGTTAAGCTATACCTTGGGTCACACTATACATATTTTTAATGCAGCACAGTAGGATGCCAGTTATTCAAACAGATTGTCTAAATTTGTCTGGATAATTGGGAGTTTGTATAATTAAGAGTCATTGTCAGACAGGAAGACAGGTTACCAGTTCATTAGATACAGTAAGGAAGTTTGGATAACTAGGTTCATAGTGTGAATGTTTAGTTTTTCTGTTAACCAGCTCTATTATGTGTAGGAAGACATGTATTTATCTTCTGTGCCTGTACATAAAGCTTCTTTAATATTCCACTATCACTTGCATTTACAGAACAGATGGTATATTGTAAGCCATTGCCTTTGTTATTGTACAGTGAACTTTAAAAAATAGTAGTACCAACTCCAAAACGATAATCGCTATACAATGTCAACTTACTGCAATCGGAGGACTGTGGTGCTCTAATTATGGGTAACAATTGTATCTCTTTCTACTTTTTAATCAAGATTTTTTGAAAAAGAGTTAAACATGCAAAGATAAATAAGGTCCCTCAGTATCCACAATTCTGTCCCAGTGTAACATTTTAATATATAAAGCACAACAAATAATCGGTAGATATCACAGTATCCCTACTACCTGATCATCATGTTAGAAGTCCACTGGTCCACATGTTAACAAATACAACAAACACCAAATCACTAACAAGTTATATCCAGTACAACACAAAGGTACATCTGGACAAACAGCAAGAGATCTTACCAAGAAATAAATATCCATACTTCTCTATCCTATTAATGTGTATAAAAAATGTTGTGCATTTTGACACTTACAGCCCAGCTCTGCATGCTAAACTTGGATGTCCCACTAGGAATTCTGCAGCTCCTATACAGCCTTTACTAATCTTATCACCTTCTGTGGTGTTACTGCTCTGGTTGGTTCCACTGGATGAAGGATCGTCCATACTCATGGAAGAGTAGATAGGATTTGCCCCTTCATCTGAGGTTTAAGTGGTCCAAAGGACCTTGCAGAGGCCTTCTGTATTTGGGTGAATTGTACCTATCGTGAACCAGTAAAGGAGGCAAGCAGTCCCTATGGTTCATGTCTCTCTAAATTACTACCATCCAGCTATGTTTTGTGTTTGTTTTCTGTGATTTTTTTCCCTGTTAGTGTTTAAATGATTGAGACTTTATGAACCAGTCAAATCTCCCACAAGTCTCTGTGGAGATTTTACTTTGTGGAGGAGTTTTCAATGGAATTCTCCTCACTGAGGGAAAGGAATTTAGGGGTGGGGGGTAGGTGTATGCATGAAGTGATTTTGAAGGTCTTATGCATGTACCAAGAAACTGGAGAAATTGGATATTTGGAAACAGAAATTGGTGGTCTTCCAGGCAATTTGGGATCTAAAAGTGCTAAATCCTTTAATAAATAAACCTTGGTTCAGACTGGAATGTCTTGGCTTGATCTTAAAGATGATATTATGAAGGACTTATAGCAGTTGACTAGCCTCAAAGATAATTATCTGCACATTCCAGTCTTGTTCTGCCATCAGCAGTGCCTGAGGTCTAAATGAAGCAAATGTTATTTCCCCTACATGTATATTATATTTAAACTAGCCTCAGACCCAAGGATTTTATATAAATGGTGCTCCTTACTGGAAATATATGAAGAAAAACATATTTTAATATCTGTAAAACCTGCTGGTCATTGCACCTTATTTACATGTTGTTAACACACTATCCCTAATTTCAGCAACCCTTGGCATTCTTCTAACTAAGCCATCAAATGGTGGGAAAGTACATTCAGCTTGTGGTCCAGTACTAATAGTTTTTATTTTCATTGACATTCTGTGGATGAAAGTATATGATTTTACAGTTCTCCACTGAACATTTGCGGGTCAGATCCCTTAAAACATGTTAATGTAGCTTTGCGGATTTTGCTTCTAATGCATATCAGATGCTCAACAAAATTCATTTACAGTAGCATGTAGTATGTACTGGAGCTAATTTGCAGGCCAAATAGCCCATCTGATACAGTACTTATAATTTAAGCATTAATAGAATCATTTTTAGGAACCCACTGCCTTGAGATGGATGGGAAACTCTTTTTTGTTTTTAAAATTGTTCAGTTAATACATGTGTGTTTTATTTATTGTAGACAATGCCTAAGAATTTTTTAGGCTTCATCATTAGGAAATGTTCTGTCTATATTTCCCGAAAAGTAGAGAGAGCTGATACTTTAAAATAATTAGTTAGCCATTACTTCATTTAGTATACCTTATAATAATAATAATAATCAAGATATCCAGGGTTGTGTTCATGTGAGATGATATGGGTTTTCTAATAGTGTTGCCTATTTTTGAAGTTGCATAAAAATTTCCATTGTAATAGTCATTTTTCAGCTTATTATAACTGTATTGATATTTAATCTAAGTCCAGGGTCAATTTTTTTTAATCAGGAAAATTGGTTGTTCAGCTGTTTCAAGAGAAAAGGGAGTGAAGTTGGGGCGCTGGAAGATATAGGAGCTGGCAAAAGGTATAGTCTCCTATAGAGGCTTCATTTCCAGAACATCTCTTAGCTTATGGAACAGGCCACTGGCCTGGGAACCAGGACTCCAAGAGTTCTAGTCCAACCTCTTTCACTGACTAGCTCCACCCGAGGTCCAATCCCAGCTTGTGCATAGAGTTTTCTGAACTGGGCTGTGTGGTGTTAGTGCAAGGACCCTGAATGACAGTACAAAGGAAAGGAAGCATTAATGTACAAGGTGACCAGTACGTTTATTTGTGCATGAACTTTCTGTTGTGGTCAATTAATGTTCCTCCAAAAAGAAAATTGTAATAGAGTCTCACTCTTGGGTCTGCACCTCCAACTTGTGTAGGAGCTCCCAAGGTGTGAAGAATTTTCTAGATTGCTGTTGCTCTGTTCATCAGAGACATTCTGTTCCTGGAGCAAAGGCTTGAAGGTTGCAAGTCAATTACTGATAGTATGACCCTCTATTTTCACATGCTTATACTGTTTTAAAGCATTGACCCTTTGAAATGAAATTTTCCATGCTTGTTTTCTTCCAAAAGGCTAACTCTTTTTTTTTTTTTCGCGATTTGGATGAAATCTTTTCAGCTATGCTTGAGTAATGGGGGAGAGTGATGGAAAATATACTTTTCCCTTTATATGAAATTATACTTTCAAGTTTTAAAACCTGAAACTTGTCATGGACATAGTCATCTTTGAGGGTTGCTATCAATTCTTGGTTTTGGGGAAAGGGAGATAAAAATAATATTTAAAGGCAATTGGAAAAAAATACATCTGAGCCTGATGAGGAAGCTTGGATAGCGATTTGGTCTGCTGTTTTCAGGCTGCTGCTGGGATTGTTTGCAAAATAGGTCCAAAACCCACTATTGAGTGATCTAGTTGGAACTTAATTACATAAAAGGGTATTTAAACACTTCAGTGCCAATTTAAGCATCCTTATGTGAGATTCGGATGTCCTTTTAAATTGCTCATGTTCGAATAAACGTCTATATATTTTGTTTGAAACAGACCAAATAATCTCATCTTGTAGATTTGAACTTTTCCTATTTATGCCCTTCTGCTTCAGTTCCCCCTTTAAGGAAAGAAAAGAAAAGCTCAAGTGAGTAGTAAAACTTCAATCCTGCTGATTCATGGTGATTAAAGATTCCATTATTTTTTTGAGCAATATGCGATGGTATTGCCAGTGTCCTAACCAAATTCTACCTTGCTGAATGTATTCTGTCTATCTAAAAATTTCTGTTGTGAATCTGCCTATCTTAGGGTTTCAGACTGCCACCCTCACCATGGTATCTGAATGCCTTCCATGTAAAAATGATTGTCCTAACGAAGTCTCCATGAATTTCATGGAGTATCTGGATTTTATTTCAGTTTGTCCAGACTGGGACTTAATATTTTGATTTCCCTTTAAGTTCCAATAGTAGAAATTGTTTTTCACTTACCATATAAAAACTTGTTTAATATTGCTAGAGAAGATATTTACCATGTTCAACCCAAAGAGGTTCCATTTAAGAACATAAGAACATAAGAATGGCCATACTGGATCAGACCAAAGGTCCAGCCAGCCCAGTATCCTGTCTACTGACAGTGGCCAATGCCAGGTGCCCCAGAGGGCGTGAACCTAACAGGTAATGATCAAGTGATCTCTCTTCTGCCATCCATCTCCACCCTCTGACAAACAGAGGCTAGGGACACCATTCCTTACCCATCCTGGCAAATAGCCATTAATGGACTTAACCTCCATGAATTTATCTAGTTCTCTTTTAAACCCTGTTATAGTCCTAGCCTTCACAACCTCCTCAGGCAAGGAGTTCCACAGGTTGACTGTGCACTGTGTGAAGAAGAACGTCCTTTTATTTGTTTTAAACCTGCTGCCCATTAATTTCATTTGGTGGCCCTAGTTCTTATATTATGGGAACAAGTAAATAACTTTTCCTTATTTACTTTCTCCACACCACTCATGATTTTATATACCTCTATCATATGCCCCCTTAGGGTATGTCTACACTACGAGAGTAGTTCGATTTTAGTTAAATCGAATATGTGCAATCGATATTAGAAAGTCGAACGTATGTGTCTACACTAAGGACAGTAATTCGACTTTGTCAGTCCACACTACCAAGGAAAGCGTCGACATTGGAAGCAGTGCACTGTGGGCAGCTATCCCACAGTTCCCGCAGTCCCCGCCGCCCATTGGAATTCTGGGTCGATCCGCCAATGCCTTCTGGGTAAAAAAATGTGGCGAGGGTGCTTTTGGGTAACTGTCGTCATCCGTCAGTCACTACCGCCCTCCCTCCCTCCCTCCCTGAAAGCGCCGGCGGGAAATCAGTTCGCGCACTTTTTGATCAGTGACAGCGCGGACGCCACAGCACTGCGATCATGGATCCCGCTGCGACCATCGCTGCAGTTGTGGCCGTTCTCAACACCTCGCAGCTTATCATACACCTTTCCCTGAGGCAGATGCAGAGAAATCAGGCGAGGAGGCTACGGCACCGCCGTGAGGGCCTGAAGTCGGAGAGTAGCACAGAGCTGTCAGAAACCACGAGCCCCAGCGCCCAGGACATCACGGTGGCAATGGGGCATGTGGATTTTGTTGAACGGCGATTCTGGGCCCGGGAAACAAGCACGGACTGGTGGGACCACATAGTGCTTCAGGTCTGAGATGAATCCCAGTGGCTGCGAAACTTTCGCATGCGGAAGGGGACTTTCCTCGAACTTTGTGAGTTGCTGTCCCCTGCCCTGAAGCGCAAGGACACCCGCATGCGAGCAGCCCTGACTGTCCAGAAGCGAGTGGCCATAGCCCTCTGGAAGCTTGCAACGCCGGACAGCTACCGGTCAGTCGCGAACCACTTTGGCGTGGGCAAATCTACCGTGGGGGTTGTTGTCCTGCAAGTAGCCAAGGCAATCGTCAAGGTACTGCTGTCAAAGGTAGTGACCCTGGGAAACGCGCAGGCCATCATAGATGGCTTCGCTGCGATGGGATTCCCAAACTGCGGTGGGGCTATAGATGGGACTCACATCCCTATCCTGGGACTGGGCCACCAGGCCAGCCAGTACATCAATAGAAAGGGCTACTTTTCAATGGTGCTGCAAGCACTGGTGGACCATCGGGGACGGTTTACAAACATCTACGTCGGATGGCCGGGCAAGGTTCATGACGCTCGCGTGTTCAGGAACTCTGGTCTGTTTAGACGGCTGCAGGAAGGTATTTACTTCCCGGACCACAAGATAACTGTTGGGGATGTGGAGATGCCTACAGTGATCCTCGGGGACCCAGCCTACCCGCTAATGCCCTGGCTCATGAAGCCCTATACTGGGGCCCTGGACACTGCACAAGAACTCTTCAACTACCGGCTGAGCAAGTGCAGAATGGTGGTGGAGTGTGCTTTTGGCCGTCTCAAGGGGAGATGGAGAAGCTTACTGACTCGCTGTGATCTCAGCGAAACCAATATCCCCATCGTTATTGCAGCTTGCTGTGTGCTCCACAATCTCTGTGAGAGCAAGGGGGAGACCTTTATGGCGGGGTGGGAGGTTGAGGCAAATAGCCTGGCTGCTGATTACGCCCAGCCAGGCAGCCGTGCGATTAGAAGAGCCCAGCGGGACGCGCTGTGCATACGGGAGGCTTTGAAAGCCAGTTTCAAGGCTGAGCAGGGTACCCAGTGACTTTTAAGTTTGTGGACACAGAAGCTGAACTTGCCCCCGTTTCTTTACCCAGTTGCCGTCGACTATCCTCTCCAGTTACATACCCCCTTCACCCCCTTCCCAAAAAATAAAATCTGTTCTGTTTTGTTAATGGACACCGTTGTCTTTATTACTGTTTTCGCGGGAATGTTTTAAACCTGGGACGCAGACTGTGGCGGGGGGCGGGTTTAGTGTTGTGATGCAAATGATGCTTCTAAACTCCAGGAATGACAGGCTCCGCGGTGGTGGACTGGTTGTTTCAACGGAGCCTGCCAGCCCTCCTGGCCGGGACTGCGTGTATGTGTCGGCTATGTGACTGTCTTGCAGGGGGAGGAGGGTTACAGATCCCCTGCTGCGCGGCTCTGTGATCCAGGGTAAGGACCGCTGCATAAGATCTGTAACTGCCCTCCCCCGCCACCAAGTCACAGAGCAACACCACCACCCCCACCACACAGAACATGAAAACCACCTCCCAGACTGACCAGGATAACTAGTCACTGCACTGTATATGTGCCCTGCTGCTGGACCTGCCCCCTGCTAAAGGTGACTGTCCTGTCCAATTACCAAGCCCCTTCCCCCCCCTTCAGACAGACTCTCATCTAAAAGAAGAGGATGGAAACAATAATGAACAAAAACGTATTTTTTATTAACAACCGCACATGGAACGGGGGGGTGAAACTTGGACGGGGTCTTGTGTGAGGCGGGTAGGAAAGGACTTTTCAAATTTTGGGGAATGAGAGCCTTCTAGTGGTAGAGCAGTCCGCAGGGGTGGAGTGAAATTTTTCACGGCCCCTTCCGCCCCTCCGTGTTTGGACTTTGGGTGAGGGGGGTATGGGACTTGGTGGCGGGGCAGGGCAGTTAGAGAGAGACTGCAGCGGGGCTCTCTCCTCCTGCCTCCAGTCCTGCAGAACATCCACAAGGCGGCGGAGCGTGTCCGTTTGCTCCCTCATTAGTCCAAGCAGCGTTTGAGTAGCCTGCCAGTCCTCCTGTCGCCACCTCTCCTCCCGTTCCATGTTTGCCCGGTGCATTTGGGACAAGTTCTCCCTCCACTGTGTCTGCTGGGCTGCCTGTGCTCGGGAGCATCCCATTAGTTCAGCAAACATGTCTTCCCGTGTCCTCTTCTTCCTCCTCCTAATGTGCGCTAGCCTCTGGGCAGATGTGGCTGTGGGAATTGGAAAAAGGGAGTGAATTCCTGAGACACATCAATGTATCTGTGAACAGAGAACATAGTCTTTCAACAAGACCATGCAGAGCACCTATCACACGCGCACTGAGGACAAGGCCGAATTTTCGGCCCTCGCCTACAGTGCCTGCGGTCTTGCTGTGGCGAGCTGAGGAGCAGGGCAGGACACCGGACTTTGTCTAGCTGTCAAACATGGTAAGCCGTACACTTGTGGCTGCTTAAAACTTTAAGAGTGGCACTGGCCTCCTTTCGCATAGAAAGCAATGCGAGTCTCTGCTGGCAGCAATCCTGCAAGCATGAACTCTGGCCCTGTCCCACCCCCTCGCGGCTGTAAACCGCGTGGCTGTAAACCGGCGGTTGCAGTTCTGTAAAGGGACGGGCAAGCAGTCCCAATACTAACTTTCCCCTACCTAATTCACAGCATGGAGTCATGCCAGACATCACCCTCCTGAAGGTCTCGGAGAGCCAGAAGGAGCGGATGCTTCGTGACAGCCTGCAGAAACCGGGGCCATTTGCTGCAATGCTCTGCAAGGCCATGATCCCCGAGTACCTGCTGGCGTTGTGGCAGGGAAACGTCTCATACCACGGGGGGGCCTAACAAGCTCTCCCTGCCCAGGAACCTGCTCATGAGGCTTGAAAAACACCTGCAGGAGACCTATGAGGAGTTCTCCCCGGAGGATGTCGCCTCTATCCCCGGATACATTGACCAGTTTTTGGGTTAGGTGCCCTTGGAGGGACAAAAGAGTGGAGCGTTTTGGGCATTATAATCATGAAGCGGACATTGTGAAATTTTTTGAAAATAGACTATATATTGAAGCGCCCAAAGACAGAGTAATCATGATACACTTTGCACAGATTCCCGTTTTGTTGGACTTTCCTGTTTACATGTTTTGAAGCACTTTACCCACTGTTAATATTTTAAATCTTCCTGTTTTGTTGTAAATAAATGTTTACATGTTTTAAAGCACTTTACCTATTGTTAATATTTTAAATATGCCAGTTATGTTATAAATAAATGTTTAGATATTTAAAACACTTACTGCTTGATCCTTCCCCTGAATCTGTGTCTGGGATAACGGCTGGGGAGGGTTGGTAGGGGATCTCTGTGAGGGTGATGAAGAGCTCCTGGCTGTCGGGCAAATCAGTGCTGTCGACTGCCTCGTCCTCCTCATCTCCTTCCTCCTCTTCCCCGTCCGCTGAGGAACCGGCCGCGGACAATATCCCATCCTCAGAGTCCACGGTCAGGGGTGGGGTAGTGGTGGCGGCCGCACCTAGGATGGAATGCAGTGCCTCGTAGAAACGGGATGTGTGGGGCTGGGATCCGGAGCGTCCGTTTGCCTCTTTGGTCTTCTGGTAGCCTTGTCTCAGCTCCTTGATTTTCACGCGGCACTGCGTTGCATCCCGGCTGTATCCTCTCTCTGCCATGGCTTTAGAGATCTTCTCATAGGTCTTTGCATTCCGTCTTTTGGAGCGCAGCTCGGAAAGCACGGACTCATCTCCCCACACAGCGATGAGATCCAAGACTTCCCGATTAGTCCATGCTGGGGCCCTCTTTCTAGTCTGAGATTGCACGGCCATCTCTGCTGGAGAGCTCTGCATCGTTGCCACTGCTGCTGAGCTCGCCACGGTGTCAAAACAGAAACTGCGATTCAAACTGCCCAGACAGGAAAAGGAATTCAAATTTTCCCGGGGTGTGGCTGGTCAGAGCATCCGAGCTCGGACTGCTGTCCAGAGCGTCAACACAGTGGTGCACTGTGGGATAGCTCCCGGAGCTATTACCGTCGAATTCCATCCACACCTAGCCTAATTCGACATGGCCATGTCGAATTTAGCGCTACTCCTCTCGTTGGGGAGGTTTACAGAAATCGATTTAAAGAGAGCTCTATGTCGAACTAAATAGCTTCGTGGTGTGGACGGGTGCAGGGTTAATTCGATATAACGGCGCTAAATTCGACATAAACGCCTAGTGTAGACCAGGCCTTAGTCTCCTCTTTTCCAAGCTGAAAAGTCTTTGCCTCTTTAATCTCTCCTCATATGGGACCCATTCCAAGCCCCTAATCATTTTAGTTGCCCTTTTCTGAACTTTTTCTAATGCCAGTATATCTTTTTTAAGATGAGGAGACCACATCTGTACGCAATATACAAGATGTGGGCGTACCGTGGATTTATATAAGGGCAATAAAATATTCTCCTTCTTATTCTCTATCCCTTTTTTAATGATTCCTAACATCCTGTTTGCTTTTTTGACTGCCGCTGCACACTGCAAGAACGTCTTCAGAGAACTATCCACAATGACGCCAAGATCTCTTTCCTGATTAGTTGTAGCTAAATTAGCCCCCATCATATTGTATGTATAGTTGGGGTTATTTTTTTCCTATGTGCATTACTTTACATTTATCCACATTAAATTTCATTTGCCATTTTGTTGTCCAATCACTTAGTTTTGTGAGATCTTTTTGAAGTTCTTCACAGTCTGCTTTGGTTTTAACTATCTTGAGCAGTTTAGTATCATCTGCAAACTTTGCCACCTCACTGTTTACCCCTTTCTCCAGATCATTTATGAATAAGTTGAATAGGATTGGTCCTAGGACTGACCCTTGGGGAACACCACTAGTTACCCCTCTCCATTCTGAGAATTTACCATTTATTCCTACCCTTTGTTCCCTGACTTTTAACCAGTTCTCAATCCATGAAAGGATCTTCCCTCTTATCACATGACAACTTAATTTACATAAGAGCCTTTGGTGAGGGACCTTGTCAAAGGCTTTCTGGAAATCTAAGTACACTATGTCCACTGGATCCCCCTTGTCCACATGTTTGTTGACCCCTTCAAAGAACTCTAATAGATTAGTAAAACATGATTTCCCTTTACAGAAACCATGTTGACTTTTGCCCAACAAGTTATGTTCTTCTATGTGTCTGACAATTTTATTCTTTACTATTGTTTCAACTAATTTGCCCGGTACTGACGTTAGACTTACCGGTCTGTAATTGCCAAGATCACCTCTAGAGCCCTTTTTAAATATTGGCATTACATTAGCTATCTTCCACTCATTGGGTACAGAAGCCAATTTAAAGGACAGGTTACAAACCATAGTTAATAGTTCCGCAATTTCACATTTGAGTTTTTTCAGAACTCTTGGGTGAATGCCATCTGGTCCCGGTGACTTGTTACTGTTAAGTTTATCAATTAATTCCAAAACCTCCTCTAGTGACACTTCAATCTGTGACAATTCCTCAAATTTGTCACCTACAAAGGACGGTTCAGGTTTGGGAATCTCCCAAACATCCTCAGCCGTGAAGACTGAAGCAAAGAATTCATTTAGTTTCTCCACAATGACTTTATCGTCTTTAAGTGCTCCTTTTGTATCTCGATCTTCCAGGGGCCCCACTGGTTGTTTAACTTCCTGCTTCTGATGTACTTAAAAAACATTTTGTTATTACCTTTTGAGTTTTTGGCTAGCTGTTCTTCAAACTCCTTTTTGGCATTTCTTATTACATTTTTACACTTTACATTTCGGTTGTGGGTGAGTGATTCTTATATACAAAATCTGAAATGCAGTAGGGAAACCTCAGGATGAAAAGCACTATATAAATGGTGGTTGTTTTTCAATATTGTTCCACTAAGCGCTAAAAGCTAATCATAACTCCTTATGAGAGAGTCCTATAGAATGAAATAAGAATGAAGCCAAAAGGATTCTACAGAAATGTAGTAGTGTTCTATGGATATTCTATAAAAACTTATAGAATGTAATGAAGAATGATGTATTTTCTGTAGTTTTAGCCCCTCCCCCTACTGAATTGTACTGCTTGAATGCAATTCTCTGTTATGTTTTATAAAGTGGCATAACAGGTTGTGGGTTCTATTGTGTGTGTGCATGCCACTCCAGTATGCCTATTATGGCCCTCAGTCCTTTAACAGATGGATTTGTTGGTTGTGTAATTCTCCCAGGTGGGACAGGTGAAGCACCTGGCTGAAGGGACCACATCACTGTGAAGAGTAATGTTGTTTAGGGAGTCAGATGACATCCTGTGAGGAGCTGTGAGGAGCTAGGGCAGGAGTCCAGCAAAAAGATTAGCAGAAGGTCCTGGAGAAGGTCCAAATCCTTATATTAGGAGTGACCACGAAGCCCTGAGGACGGGCCAGAAAGGAGCTGGGGGAGCCAAGAAGCAAGGGTGAAGAGCTAAATATGTTTGCTTGAAATGATCCATAAATCAGACTCCAGAGAGGAGATCTTAATTTGGAATACCAGCTGTGTGGTATGTGCAGAAGAAGGGGTGCAGAAGGAAAGGAAACTGAGGGTCTGATACACCTAAAAGGGACAGCAGTTTTGCACGTTGTTCATTCAATTCTGCATGTTCTGTATGTGTAATTCTGCACACCCTCCCTCTCTTCTTCACTGCAGTGTTGCTCTGTAATGCTGCATGCAGGGCCGGCGCAACCCATTAGGTGACCTAGGCGATCGCCTAGGGCGCTAACATTTGGGGGGCGGCGACCGCGGCAGCCGGATCTTTGGCCGCCGCGGACGTTGGCGGTATTTCAGGGGCAGGACCTTCCACCGCCTCTGTTGGGGGCAGCATTTTGGGGGCGGGATCTTCCGCCGCCTCTGTCGGGGGCGGCATTTTGGGGGCGGGACCTTCCGCCGCCTAGGGCGGCAAAAAAGCTGGCAGCGCTCCTGGCTGCATGCTCTGTGTGCAATTATACACATGCTTTCTTTCTGTGCAAAGCTGCACGTTCCTTGGCTGTGCAAGGTTCTCAGTCTCTCTGCCAAAATGCTCCCTTCTGAGTTACTATGTCTGTGGGTCTCCTTTATGCAGCAACATAGCAATGTCTCATACTTCCCTCTCAGTCCTTGCTAACTGCCTGCTGCCGTAGTTCCAGGGAGAATAGGCTATGCGTTCACTCAGATCTGGTTCCCTCTTGCACATAGAGTATTTCCTGACTGCCTTTTCCTATCCTGACTGCTGCTGAGTTCAGTCCCACTTCTAGATATGCTGCTCCCTCAGCACCATTTCTTCCTCCTTCAGGGAACTGTTTTCCATCGTATTGAAGGGATGTAGCCTGACCATTTCATCCAGCAGGGTTATTACTGCATACATAGATATGGGGATAATTTTACTAAGTGGGAGCTCATATGTGAACCAGATTTTTACTCAGCAGTCATAGAATTTTGCATATTGATTGTAAGTCACCTTCATGGTGGAGTTCCTACAGTCAAATTCTGGGGGTGATAATTTTGCTGAGTCATATGCTCTTCCATGGTCTTCACTCCTCAGGATCTTATGTCCCAGTGATAGAGGTTTATTGGCAGTATTTTGTTATTCTGACTTAAACTGGCAAGGCTATCAAGTTCCTCATTCACTGAAACAGAAGACCTAAGTACTGTATAAATGATGCATGGGTCCTCTACACTGGATGATTTTCACCCTCTGTGTGTTGCTATGTATCGTACAATGAATTTGGGGAACAGTTTGTAGTTCTCACCCATGTGTTCTGCTGTACTTTACATATGACTGTAAATGGAATTCCATAAAACACTACTTAGGATATGAATTGCTTTGCATAGCAGCAAATAATTCTTTTTTTTAAAAAGGGCTGTTTACAAATGATATACCAAAAATAAGAACTTTACTCTTTGATCTATAACAAAAACATAAATACATTTAAAATTATTTGTTATGGAGATGTGCATTATGTACAGTAGCCATGTGGGCTTTTTTAGCATGCATTATGTTTGTGACTTATTGGAATTTTTGTAGATCTGCCATAGTTACAAACTAATACACCTCTACCCCGATATAACGCTGTCCTCGGGAGCCGAAAAATCTTACCGCATTATAGGTGAAACCGCGTTATATCGAACTTGCTTTGATCCGCCGGAGTGCGCAGCCCCGCCCCACCAGAGCACTGCTTTACCACGTTATATCCAAATTCGTGTTATATTGGGTCACCTTATATCGAGGTAGAGGTGTACATGAATATGTCTATTGCAAAAGTGCTATAGAATAAAGTAAACAGAGGAAGAGAGATTATTTGTGTTAAAAAAGAGTGCAGACCTAGACTTCTCTGAGTATTCAGTATTCAGATGAACTTTACTTTAAAAGCCACATTATTAAATGGGGTATCAAATTTCCTTTCTATAGATGCTATACTATATTACCAATTGCATGGATTTTTTTTAATCTCTTGCTGTCATAATGGTATCTTTAATTTGTAAGAACACTACAAAGTAAATCTTATGTATGATGGTCCTCAGGGTACCCAGGACTGAGTCACTTTGTTACCCCTTGCCACCAGTGAGAGGGAAACTTGTTTGTGTTTAGCTGGATGTCAGCTCCCTGACTCCACCAGGCTGTTAGCCATTCAACCACTCTCCTCTGGGAGATGCCATCCCTTACTTTGCCTTGCAGGTTAATAATAGGTTCACCCCAATCTCCAAGTTCCTCTGAAGCATTCTGCTGTAGTGTCCAGACCTGTATCCACTGAATACTGGGTCTGCTGTCCCCAAAGGAACAGTATACACACCAGCCTGTATGAATCAGCTCAGGATTAGCACCTTGCTTAATATCATAGCATTTAGATATATTTATAGTGAAAACAAGGATAAGTTGATTACCAAAGATTCAAATGATAGTGAGTATAACTAATAGGTTAATCTCCTGTCTAAATTAGTTTTATCCCCCTCCCAACCTGAAAGTCCTCAGCAGCATTTCAACCATGGTTGGCTGAGATCCTGTTTTCATGAATGTAGTGAATGTAATGTTTTCATAAATAAACATACTGCTTGTTTACTCTGTAGGTGCAGGATAAAGGGATATTGTCTCTGCCTTCTACTTACTCCCCAAAATTCATCGTCTGTACCTAGAGACAGTATTAATCACCTATGGCTTATTTTCCCTTTGTGCTCATGCGTATTGACTTCACATCTCTGTGATAACTTTGTATGTAAATGGGCATCCATAGTGTTAGCTTACAGTACAGATGCTCCCCGGGTTACGCAAGACCTGACTTACGCAAATTTCCACTTATGGAAAAAGTTCCATAAGTGAGAAATAGGATTTTCGAGTTGCGGAAATATTTGCGTAATGTACGGGTATACGTTTCCGACTTACACAAAATTTGAGTTACGCAAGGCTTTCCGGAACGGAACGATTGCATAAGTCAGGGGGCGTCTGTACTTAATTTGCATCTGACAGAGAGGTGAATAAACATCTCTTGTCTGACAGAAGACCTGTTTCTTCACTTCTTCTAGTGACTCATACCTTGATACAGACTCTCAGAACATATTTTCAGACTCTCAGAACATATATATATACACACACACACACTTAACTCTGTACATAGTATCTATACTTACATTTCACAACAGTATTAATGACCAATGTGACTTCAGCTTTAATTTATGACCTCACATGGTATTATTTGGTGAGCCAGAATGTACATACCAGAATCAGGACATTCCTGTAACCCTCTTAGCAGCTGGCATTAAGGGGTTCTTGGGTCACACTACATTACTTTAAAATTTCCCATGTCAAGCTATTCAGGTACTTTCATGACATCAAAGTATTCACATTTGACAAAGTTTAAACACGTAATGTAAGTACAAAACTACTTTATTTACGTAAACTACCCGTTTGCAATAACACATTACACATACATTCCCTGCTGCTTTTGAAACTATTCTATGAGAGAAGCATTTCTAAGTTTAATAATATATCAGGATTATGGATTAAATGCAGCAGGGGAAGTAGCTTTGTGTAGAGTAACCTAACAAGTGTGCTAAGAATCAACTTTTGGCAAGAAAACTCTTAATTTGCCCCCTCTCCCTGAAGTTGACCTGGTGGATGAAATAGTAGATGTGTGTATGATTCTAGGCATGCCTTCTCCAAAGATCAACATTTGTACACACTTTAGTCACCTTTTATATGCAGTGCTATTGACATTAACCAGAGAGGCCAGACTGACAGCGCTGTACTTTAACACCAGCTAAAGAGTTGCTCTGCTCTACTTGCACGGTTTATCAAAGAGACTCAACACAAAAATCACACAGCCTAATTGTTTTCAGTCTAAAAGAGTTCTCATCTAGATACATTCAGTTACCCTACAGGATACTGTATCTATACATATACATCTATAATATACATAAATTTGATAGCAGATATAGTTACTATAATATATATTTTAAATAATTTTGGAAATATTAGGCTAGACTGTATGATTTGTGAACATACATATATCAGGTCTAATTCTGCTCTCACTTATACCAGTGTAAATCAGATTTAATACTGCTTGTATAATTGGAGTTACATGATGTCAAACTAGTGTAACTTAGAGCAGGATATGGTCCATTATCTTTTTCCTACCTCATTACAGCTATCGTGAACATGTTCAAATGAGAGGAAATGCAGTAAGATTGATTAAGGAAAGAATTACTTTTCAAATTAATTCAAACAATTCATATAACATACTTTTTTAAAAAGGAGAAGTGAAATTATAGGCAAATGCTTTTATGTAAATATAATATGTTGCAAATACATGAGCCCCAATGCAGGAAAGCATCGTTACCAGGACAGCATTTAAGCATATCCTTAAATTGGGGCGATAGTGCCTATAGTAGCATTAGAGAATATTAATGCACTTTAAAAATGTGAGCAAGGACAGTGTTAATACCTATTTTGCCAATTTAAAATTGAGGCATAACGATGTTAAGATCAGTTTTCCAAAGTGTCCACTGATTTTTGGTGATCAATTTGAGATACCCACAGCCTGTCAAAGGTGCTGATCTGCATCCATTACAGTGAGTGGACAGATCATATTGACTTTGTTGGGTGTTGGGTTGGGCCTACAGTAAGTTGTTGACATTGTGAAAATTATGAACGTATCTATGGTGGTACAATTGTCCCCATGTGAAGACTTTTATTCCAGGATAAGAGTGCCTTGGCTTATATCATTTTCAAAGTGATATAAACTCAAAAAGAAAAAGACACTCATGTATAGGAATCATAGAATTATAGAAACGTAGGACTGGAAGGGTCCTCAAGAGGTCATCTAGTCCAGTCCTCTGCACTCATGGCAGGACAAAATATTACCTAGACCACCCTTGGCAGGTGTTTGTGTAATCTGCTCTTAAAAGTCTCCAATAACAGAGATTCCACAACCTCCCTAGGCAATTTATTCCAGTGCACGACTACCCTGACGGTTAGGAAGCTTTTCCTAACGTTCACCTAAACCGTCATTGCTGCAATTTAAGACCATTGCTTCTTATCCTCATCCTCTTCCTCTTATCCTCATAGGTTAAGGAAAACAATTTTTCTCCCTCCTCCTTGTAACATGAAATGTACTTGAAAATTGTTATCATGTCCTCCCTGAGTCTTCTCTTCTCCTCTCCAGACTAAACAAACCCATTTTTTCCCCATCTTCCCTCAAAGGTTTTCTAGATCTTTAATCATTTTGGTTGCTCTTCTCTGGACTTTCTGCAATTTGTCCACATCTTTCCTGAAATGTGGCACCCAGAACTGGACACATTACTCCCGTTGAGGACTGAACAGCTAAAAGTAGAGTGGAAGAATTACTTCTCGTGCCTTGCTTACAACATTTCTGCTAATAAATCGCAGAATGATGTTTGCCTTTTTTGCAACAGTGTTACACTGTTGACTCATATTTAGTTTATGATCCACTATGACCACCAGATCCTTTTCTGCAGTACCCCTTCTTAGGCAATCATTTCCCATTTTGTATGTGTGCAACTGATTGTTCCTTCCTAAGTGGAGTACTTTGCATTTGTCCTTATTGAATTTTATCTTATTTACTGCAGACCATTTCTCCAGTTTGTCCAGATCATTTTGAATTTTAATCCTATCCTCCAAAGCACTCGCCAACCCCTCCCAAATTGGTATAATCCACAAACTTTATAAGTGTAGTTTCTATGCCATTTTCTAAATTATCAATGAAGATATTGAACAGAACCGGACCCAGAACTCATCTCTGCGGGTCCCCACTTGATATGCCCTTCCAGCTTGACTGTGAACCACTGATAACTATTCTCTGGAATGGTTTTCCAATCAGTTATGCACCCACCTTTTAGTAGATCCATCTAGGTTGTATTTCCCTAGTTTTTATGTATGAGAAGGTCATTCAAGATAGTATCAAAAGCCTTTCTAAAGTCAAGATATACCACATCTACTAATTCCCCCCATCCACAAGGCTTGTTACCCTGTCAAAGAAATCTATTAGGTTGGGTTGACACGATTTGTTCTTGACGAATTCATGTTGCCTGTTTACTTATCACCTTACTATCTTCTAGGCGGTTGCAAATTGATTGGTTAATTATTTGCTCTGTTATCTTTCCGGGTACTGAAATTAAGATGACTGGTCTGTAATTCCCCGGGTTGTCCTCAGTTTCCTTTTTTATATATTGGCACTATATTTGCCCTTTTCCAGTCTTCTGGAATCTCTCCTGTCTTCCATGACTTTTCAAAGTGAATCGCTAATGGTGCAGATATCTTCTCAGTCAGCTCCTTGAGTATTCTAGGATGTATTTGATCAGGCCCTGGTGACTTGAAGACATCTAACTTGTCTAAGTAATTTTTAACTTGTTTTTCCCTATTTTAGCCTCTGTTCCTATTTCATTTTCACTGGCATTCACTATGTTAGATGTCCAATCACTAGAGTATCCACATGAGAAATTATATTGTTATAACTATAGTGTTATAATTGCAGTGTTATAGTTATTCAATTAAATTTTCCCTTGTAGCAAGCCCTTAATAGCAGGGATGGAAATACAATACAGATCTCTTGACTTCTAATCCTGTTCTCTAGCCACTAAACATACTGCCTCAGGAGGTAAATGTATATACCTCTTAAATGTAAAAGTGCAGGCATTCCCGGCAAAACTCTGTCCTCAGTTACACCTTGGCAACCCAGTGCAGGGAATAGAGTTGCATGGGTACAACGAGGGCAGGTTTTATCTCAGTCTTTAACATTACATGCTGATATTTTCAGATCAGGTTTCTTTTTTATCTAGAAAACAATATTCTGACTCTATAGCTAATTATGTTTTAAAAAATACAGTGTATAATCAGAATGACTTGAAACAGATAAAAGTATATTTCTGTTATACTTATTTATGCTGGGCTTTTAACAGTTTCACGTTTAAAGTAACAAAAGGAATCTGAACTCAGAAATGCATAATGAGAATACATCTTAATTTGCCATGTATTCTTCAGCAGCAACAAAAAGATTCTTCTCCAAATTATTCAAAGTGAAACATTGCTTATATTCCTCCAGCCTAAAGAAATCAGTAACATCAATGTGAGCAGCCTTCAACTGGTAGGCTGTAACCATAAAGAAATATTTGGGGCTTGATTCTGATATTTAAAACTATGTTAAAATTAAGTTTTATACTAATGTAACTTTACTGAATTCGATACTGTTCTTCCTGTTTGTTTGTTTTTACTGGTGCCAGAGAGATCAGAATCAGGCCCTCGTCTAGGCTACCAAACTTCATAGCTGTAATCCACTGCTGTTGTAGTAATTTCTGTTTAGGAGCAAATCTACTCTGCGTGCAGAGGATTCTGTCAATCTTCCCCTGCATTTCAATTTTGCAGGAAGAGCAAAATTTTGGGAGTTTGCATCACAAAGTCCAGCTCCACAATGGCTCATTGCACCCTTCTGCACAGTTGATACTTGAGAGTGGTGAGATGTTTGAACTGGTGGATCTGCCACTATATGGATTCATAGACCAGATGTCTCGCACAAGATGGGAGGCAGGGTCTGTGTAAAATACTCCAGTCCTGAGACAGCAGTTGGGGAAACCTCTGAGTTGTGTGACTTGGGTGGGAGTGATTTCTGCACCTATGCAGAATGTGTTTTGGGAGACAAAAAGCTGTCTGCGGGAGCTAAAGAACACTATACAGTATTTAATTCTGAGGGGGAGAATAGATGGATACAAGCTTTAAGTTCCATTTAGATGATACATTGTACCCAATATTTTCTTCTAAATAATGAGCCTGTTTAGAGTGATTTTTTTTTTTTTACCTTTTCACTCCACTATTTCCAAAACTATTCATTAAGTTTGGATATTTGGACATAATACATCACTGAAAATCGGTATCATTTCTAGGCAAAATCATCCCATTCAGTGTAACAGTGGATAATGTATCCAAGAAGCACAGTATTGTGTTTCTGTTTTTTTAATTAATTAATGGGGTTAAAAATAAAACTCTCATCTGATGAATGATCTGTTGCCTACATGAAGTGAACTCAGTCCATTTTCCAGAACTGGGCTCAGTCCAGTTTCCAGAACCTTTATGGACAAGTCTCTAGAATTTAATACATATTAAATGAATAAGGGTTCTATGGAAATTAGTCTATTATAGAGTTTAATAGAGAATTATATCATCTCTGTTTTGTTAATCATCCTATGTGATTCTTTAGGAGGGCTATCATTTTCTTTCAAATTGTTAAAATACCTAAAAGAAAGTCATACTTTTTAATTAAATTCGACAGGACTTTTACATAGGCATGACAGGCATCCCCATCATAAAGGCCCAACTGGCAGTAGCTGGCATCTTTGTTGATAAACTCAACTGAGAGACCAATACATGAATATCAGGGAGACTGAACTACCTCTCATCCTTAGTAATGGTCCTGGCAGGGTCATGTGGGGAAACTTGTGCTGGTACCTGTCTTGCTTCTCTTTTGTTGTTAAATAGGCTTCAGCTACTTGAGATGTCAGTCTAGTACATGTCATAAGCAGTAAAACACCTTTTTAAAAAGCCTACTTTACTCATGATGAAGCAATAATTATAAGGTTGAAATAATGGACCTTCTTTTCAGCACTTGCTGTCAGCGGTATGACATCCCTTTGACAATTATTACTGCCTTCTTGTTGAAAAGATAATCAACCAAATTGGGGTGACATTTTAAATGCTGTTGCTAATTTACATTAAAGTAGATTTAAATTATACTGTATATCAGGGGTCGGCAACCTTTCAGAAGTGGTGTGCCGAGTCTTCACTTATTCACTTTAACTTAAGGTTTCGCGTGCCAGTAATACAGTTTAACGTTTTTTAGAAAGTCTCTCTCTATAAGTCTATATTATATAACTAAACTATTGTTGTATGTAAAGTAAACAAGGTTTTCAAAATGTTTAAGAAGCTTAATTTAAAATTAAATTAAAATGCTGATCTTATCCCGCCGGCCCACTCAGCCCGCTGCCGGCCTGGTGTTTCGTTCACCTAGTTCAGCAGTGGGCTGAGCGGGGCCTGCGGAACCCCGGCTGGCAAGGGGCCGGCAGCCGGAACCCCAGACCGGGGGTGCAGGTGGGAATGTGGGGGGTGGATGCAGGAGCTCCCGTTTGGTGCTCAGGGTGGGGATGGGGATGTGGGGGGGTGCAAGAGTCAGGGCATGGGGTATGGGGGGGCTGGGTGTGTGTGTGGGGTGCAGGAGTCAGAATGGGGGCTGGAGGTGTGTGAGGGGGTACAGGGGTCAGGGCAGAGGGCTGGGTGTGTGGAGGAGGTGCAGGGGTCAGGGCAGAAGGCTGGGTGTGTGGGGGGGTGCAGGGGTCAGGGCAGAAGGCTGGGTGTGTGGGGGGGTTCAGAGGTCAGGGCAGAGAGCTGGGTGTGTGTGGGGGGTTCAGGGTTCAGAGCAGAGGGCTGTGTGTGGGGGGGGTTCAGGGGTCAGGGCAGAGGGCTGGGTGTGTGGGGGGGTCAGGGCAGAGGGCTGGGTGTGTGGAGGGGGTGCAGGGGTCAGGGCAGAGGGCTGGGTGTGTGTGTGAGGGGGTGCAGGGGTCAGGGCAGAGGGCTGGGTGTGTGTGTGCGGGGGTGCAGGGATCAGGGCAGGGACCCCAGACCGGGGGTGCAGGTGGGAA